>NC_052625.1:133941318-134246318 GCF_016161935.1 Mauremys reevesii
CACTCCTGCCATATTTAGAGTTTTCATATGACAATGCTGACCATACCTTTATGGGTCAGAGCCCCTTCACCACCAATTATGGTTTCCACCCAGCGCTATCAGCTGCCTCCCTGAGTCCTGCTGCCACTGCCTGGGTCCAACAGATTCATCCCATTCTGGAAGAACTCAAGAACCAACTAGAAGAGGCAAAGAAGACCTACAAGAGACATGCAGACCATCGGCAACAAGAAGGTCCAGCATTTATGGTAGGCCAAAAGGTGTGCTTTGCTGCCAAACACCTCCAGACCAGGTGATACTCCTGAAAATTGGACCACCTCTCCCTGGGACCCTTCCTGTTCTGTCAGGAGATTAATCCTTTTACCTTCAAACTCCAGATTCCACAGCTTTCTATGTTTCCTTTCTAAAGATCTACACTAAGAACCATTTTCCTGACCGAACCACACCACCACCTCCACCAGTCAAAATCCAGGATCACAAGGAATACAAAGAGCATGCCATCCTTGATTCCCAATGAAGTGCCGATATCAGGTTCTACTTGTGGGGTGGGGGGGTTCCAGACCATGGAGCTCTGGTGGTACTCAGGCTGTATCCTCCTACTGGGCCTGGGCTGGTGCGTTTCCCCAAGTTCTTTGGAGCTGGGCAGGAGGCCAAAGCTTGTCTTGGACCCCACAGTAAAAGCAGAGGTTCAGCTGTCATTCATGCTCTCTCCCCTCTGGGGTCAGACGACGGTGATCCAGGTTGGCCTGCATGGATTCTGGACTCGGTTCTATAGGCTTTGGTGTGGAGGGTGGAGGTGTCAGGTCACTCCTCCTTCCACTCAGACAGCCAAAAGTCATTGTTCAGGGCAAGGTCACTAAAGGCATCTAAGCCAGTGGGGTTTTCAGTGCAGGATAGCTCATCTTTTACCTCATCATTGAGTCCCGACCAGAATTGATGAACTTGGGCTGCCTCATTCCATTCATCGTTAGCTACGAGCCATCAGAAATGAGTGTCATAAGAAATGACTGGCCCTTGCCCCTGGCAAAATTTCCAGTGGGAAGCCTCTCAGAGCAGATGCGGGTCATCAAAAATGGTCATGAAGACTTGAAGGAAGGCATCCAAGTCCAGGAGCACTGAGCTGTTCTACTCCAATAGTGGGGAGGCCCAATCAAGAGCTTCTCTGGAGACCAGTCTGACTAGTAGCCCCACCTTAGTCTGGTCTGTGGGGATGGAGCAGGAAAAGCAGCCTGCACTGGTTCAGAAACCCCAGAATTCTACCAATTCCCATTAAAGCATTTGGGCAGTGGCACTGCAGGGGCTGATTCAGGCAATGAATGTTCTGTTTTGGCACATAATGTCAGTGGTTCTCCCTTTCAGCATGTCATCTGCTTCCATAGGGTCTGTGCACCACCTGAGCCTGCAACCGGGCTAATTGCTCACACACGTGTCTGTACTTTGCATGCACACTGCTTAGCTTGGGTCTGTAGTGTGAAGTATGCATGCATCTGAGCAATATATAAATTTTGGCAGCCGTATGCAGGGCTGGCTCCAGGCACCAGCCGAACAAGCTCATGCTTGGGGCGGCAGATTCTAAGGGGCAGCATTCCCTCAAATCCTTTTTTTTTTTTTTTTTTGCCGCGCGCGCCCGCCCTTTTCTTTTCTTTTTTTTTTTTTTGCTTCGGCACTCCGGCCGCCCTATAGGCAGTGGCAGATGATACTTTTCTCTAAATTTATCCCACACACTAACAGATAGGAAACATAGGCCTGAAAGGATCATCCTAGTGCTTAACTATCCATATAGGTTAGGTATTAGGAAAAACTTTCTAACTAAGTCTCCCTTGCTGCATATTAAGCCCATTATTTCTTGTCCTATCTTCAGTGGACAAGATCAAAAATTTATCATTATCCTCTTTATAACAGCCCTTAACATATTTGAAAACATATCAGGTCCACCTACCCACCCCAGTCTTTTCTCAGGACTAAACATGCCCAGGTTTTTTAAACCTTTTATCATTTTTGTTGCTCTCCTCTGGATTCTATTCAATTTGTCCACATCTTACCTAAAGGGTGGTGCCCAGAATCGGACACAATATTCCAGCTGAGGTCTCACCTGAAAAGAGAGGGACAATTAGCTCCAGTGTCTTACATACAACACTCCTGTCAATATACCCCAGAATGATATTAGCCTTTTTCTGTCTGAAATAGTTAGACTTCCTGGAACCACAACTCCATCATATTGTTGACTTGTATTCAATTTGTGGCCCACTACAACCCCCAGATCCTTTTAGTAGTACTACCACCTAGCCAACTATTCCCCATTTTGTAGTTGCGCATTTGAATTTTCTTTCCTAACTGAAATTCACTAAAAACCGAGTGCAAAGTACTTCACCTTGTTTATTTCAGACCAATTCTCCAGTTTATCAAGGTCATTTTAAATTCTAATCTTGTGCTCCAAAGTGCTTTCTACCCCTTCCAGCTTGATGTCATCTGCAAATTTTATAAGCAGACTCTCCACTCCATTATACAAGTCATTAATGAAAATATTGACTGCTACCAGTCCTAGGACTGATCCCTGTGGAACCCCAATAAACACCATCTCAGTTTGACAGCAAACCATTGATAACTACTCTTTGAGTATGGTCTTTCAGCTAGTTGTTTACCCACCTTATAATAATTTTTCATATAATTAAAGAGCTCCTGCTAGAAAGAATAATAAGAGGTCAAAATTTTTCTCTCTTTCCTTCACGTTGGGAGAGTTTGCAGTTGTGCCTTTAATATTTCCTCCTTGAAGAACTGTCATCTCTCCACAACTCCTTTATTTCTTTGATTTTCTTCCCATCGGACTTCACTTACCAGTTTTCTGAGTTTGTTAAAGTCTGCTTTTTTGAAGTCCATTGTTCTTATTCTGCTGTTTTCACTTCTTCCTTTCCTTAGAATCATGAAATCTGTCATTTCATGATCACTTTCATCCAGATTGCCTTCCCCCATCAGATTTGTAATCAGTTCCTCCCTGTTAGTCAGAATCAAGTCTAAAATGGCTGACCACCTGGTTACTTCCTCCACTTTCCAAAACAAAAATTTGTCCCGAATACATTCAAAGAACTAATTAGAAATGTTGTGTTTTGCCTATTACTTTTCCAATAGGTGTCTGGGTAGTTAGAGTCCCCCACTGCTAGTAGGTCTTGTTTTTCAGATATTTCTGTTTGTTCGGGAAATGCCTCATCCACTCTTCTTCCTGATTTGGTGGAATATAATAGACATCACCATGACATCACCCCTATTTTCTTTCCTCTTTTATGTGAGTTTTCCCTCTCTTAATCCTGTTGCTTCCTTGTTCTACCATGGCAAAATAATGCCTCTCCATTGACATGTCAGATATTCCTAGATATATATTTGTTGCTTTTGCCTGAATCCCTCACATTTGTCTGTATCATTTAGGGATGGTTTAGTCAGTCTGAAATAGTTAGACTTCCTGAAGCCACAATCAAGTATTTAAAGCTCATTGAAACTGATGCAGTGTAAGCCTTGCCTACACTTACAGACTGATTCTCGTTTACACTAAGGCCTCATCATACCATCTGGCCACATAAAGGGACACTGAAATGGATAGAAATTACATGCCAGTGTGATGTAAAGAGACCTTAGTGTCAGTGAGTCAGGATCTGGATTTTTTTAAACCACTGGTTTAGTTGTCCCGGTGCAAACCGCTAGCAAAGATGTAGTTTACACCAGTGCAATGCAGTTTGTACTGGTGCAGCTTAGAGCTTGCGCAGACAAGGCCTTGGAATAGTTCAGCAATATTATTTAATATGAAATATACAGAAAGAGGGAAAACTGCTACTAATTGATTACTTATTTGTAAAAATAAATGAGGAAAGTATAGCATACTTTGTTTTAATGAACAGTCATGTCATTCATTCCTTACTTCTTATCTTGTTCAGTAATAAACTGATAATAGTTTACTAAAAAATTAAAACAGAAAATTTCTTAATTGTTTAAGGATTTCAGATGAAAAACTGAGAATATCAAAGACTGGAGAATGAAGGAGGAGTAGTGAGTACTGATCAATCAGTTATTTGTGCAGCACTTTGAAGATGTGACACTGTAAAAAGTACTAATTATTACAGAAAATATAATTAGTTATGTAGTAGTTGCACAGCCAACCATTTTGTACCAACCAGTGGATGTTACACCATATTGTTAATAGCAGAAGTAGCATGTTGGGGCAATATGTTGCCAAGGATCTGCACTTGCTGCCACCATTCATTTACTGTGAAATATTCTCCAGGATACAGGAACTTTTCCTGAACACAATGTAAAGTTTTGGAAGATGAACTAGCATGTATTGAGTTCCAGTATGTGTTGATATCAGTACCGGAAATCAAACACAACAGTCAGCATACAACAGAGCTCAGTATTTTTATTAATTAAATGTAGCAAACTGAATACAAGTAGTATTACATATGAAAAGTAATTATTAAAAGTAATTATTTTAAGTTGTTAATACTTCATTTTTCCTAACTATTCACTAAATACATTTACACTGACAAATATAAATTTAGTCGTCTTAGATGGAAAATGTATTGACTTCAATTTAACTACATTCTGTCATACCCCACTATCACTATGTAGTTTAAAACTGTCTTTCATGAAACTCATTGATTCAGTCAATACAATGCAGTGTATTATAATATTCACAATGCTCAGCCTTCTTTTAAACTGGCCTTCAACAAGAATTACACTGCTTTAAAGTGTTATTTTTGGAAAGTTCGACTCATTAACTATATCTGTTGCAAAATTTACAACAGTGAATGGCACCTTCCTCTCACAATGCTCAGTTGAGATGATCATGTAAACATTTATGCATCTGTAAGGATCATGTTTAAATGATCATCAATTAAATTTAATTACAGTATGTCAGATGGTATTTTTAAAGTAATAGATTATATTTTATTACAAAGTAATAAATATGTCTATGTACATAATTGCCTGAATTATATTACTAAAAGTCTAATCTAGAAAATGAAACAATAGATTTTAATAAGGGATTGATGATATTATAACCACATGAGGTATATGAAAAGATCTAGCATAGCCTCAGTATATACTCAGTACCGATTCACAACCCTGTGCAAACACAATATAAAATAGACACTATCTTAGGTTACAATGTTATGAAATATTGCTATATCGTGGAATATCATTGGGCCAAGTTTAGGTGATGTATGATACACATCAGTTAATAAGTGTGAATAAATGTTTTTAATTGATGTAATATGTATACTGAGGATGGCAGGTGGTTAATCTGGTCTGTCCCACCCTGGCCTCTCTCTCTCTCCCTCCCAACCCCACCCCCACCCCATCTCATCCTCACATAATATAATCTCACAGCAAAAAGCACATAAAGCCAGAATCACATGCCTAGCCAACCCTTTGTGTACAAAGAGTAAGGCTAAGATTTTTGTCATGGATATTTTTTAGTAGAAGTCACAGACAGGTGACGGTCAACAATGAAAAATTCATGGAAGCCCGTGACCTATCGCTGACTTTTATTAAAAATATCCATCACAAAGTGGGGAGCCTGGGCATCTGCCAGTGGTCTGGGAGTTCCAGGGGCCCCCACCACCCATGGGGGCTAGAAGCTCCAGGGTCCCCCTCCATTGGCAGCTCCAAGTGATGGGGGTCCCCCCGCCACCTGCAGGGGCTGGGAGCGGTGGTTGGTCCACCTGCTGCCCACAGCTGGCCAGGAGCTGCGGGGGTACCCTATAGCTCCTGGCCTCTGCAGGCAGCAGGGGACCCCGCAGCTCCCAGCCAGCGCTGGCTGAAGTCACAGATTCAGTGACCTCTGTGGCTAAATCACAGCCTTAACATTGAGCACATGCTCCACAGGCCACAGATTAGAACCCAATATGTTTTAAAAAAAATTCCTCCCAATGACAAGTTACATTATTCTATGTACAGTACTCATAGATGGATGTCCCTGTACTCATCTTGGCAAATGATCATATTACCCCCACTCAAGCCCCAAGAAAAGGTTTTCCTCAGTTTGACTCATTCTCAGTTTGTCATAACCTAACAGTCCACATAGTACTTTAAAAGTATTACAATAGGGTTGAGTATATTGGGCATCACAGTAAAGATGTCTTCAATAGGGCAGGCTTGCAAAGGAAGTAGTTTTTTTTTTAAAGAGACTTTTCACTTGCAGTTTATCCCTCTTCTTCCCCTGGCTGGTTTTGTGTAGTGACCTCAACTAGCAAACCACTTCAGCAATCTTGTCGATCTATTATGAACTCTTTGGAGTGGAGGCTCTCTTTTATTGTGTATATGTACAGTATCGAATACGAAGGGGTTCTGATTTCAGGCAGGACTTCCAGGCACTAATGTAATACAAATAACTGAAGTAAGCATATGGTCTGAATGAACTCTCTGTTGCCATCTATTGAGGAACTGAAAGAAAAGACCTCATGAACAGACCTTATTTGTCTTGACATATATGCTTTGCCAAGGTGACCAATTCTGGCTGTTTTGAGTTAAAATTCACTGAAGTCTTGGATACAGGGGTAATGAAATGTTGTTATCCTTACTGTGTGACTAAAGGGCAACAGAATTGTACTTAATATGACCTAACTGAGTGTGCTGGCGTATGGAAGGGTTAAGTGAAGACCTGGGTAACTGCTATCATGGTAATAGAGAGTAACAGCAAGCACTATTTCTTCACTTGATAAATAAAGTTGTTATCCTTTTCCCTTCCCTTCTGCTTGTTAAGGATAGATAAGCATTGTAGCTGGATAAGGAATATGGTTGTCTGAAGGATAACACCCTTTGTGTGAAGAAGTATCTCCTCCCTCCCTTCCTCTCCCAGCTACATAAACGAGCTCGGGGTCATGGCCCCTTTCTCCCTCCCATGTGAACTGCTGATTAAGGGAACTTGTGGCTACAATTACTGCAAAGAAATGTATCTTCAAGGTTAAAATGTCTGTATAATATGTTTAATGCTGTAAACAGGGGCGGGTATAATTATATTGTCTATATAGCTATTAATATTCATTATATGGGTGTTCATATTATTAAATAAGGGTTTTGGGGGTGTTGAAGTAAATGTGGGTATTAGATAAAAGAGTGTGATGTGATTAATTTGGGGCTTACTTGACAATTGAGTCGAGGGGAACAAATACCGCAATAAAGAAGTCCATTTACTCAATCTGCCTCTGGGTCCTCCTGCTCCTTCTTTCCATCTCTAACAGAGTGGTCACCATAACATTGGTCTCACTTGCTAAACATGTGGTAGCAATCCAAAACCAAAGGAGGTGGGAGACAAGTGTTTATATCTGGTGGGTAGTGTTGTATGGTAGCAGCTGGCGCAGCAGCAGCAATAATAATAGTGGCACAGGTTTCACTTCACTCAGAAGCTGAAGATGAACCCACCTAATGTACCCCTGGACTCTGGGACTTGTCTGACCTCCAGCAACAAACCATTAGTGATATTCAGCAGAGGGAAAGGGGACAAGATGTACTGAAGAGACATTTGTCTGTTGGACTTTCATACTGCAAGGTAGGAAACTGAGGCATAGGGCACTGCCTAACATACTGTGGGAGAGAGTTTGCATACTTTTCCATTATTGTTTCTGTTTTCCCAAATTAATGTTGTACTCCCTTTACCCTTAATAAACGTTTTCTTTTTTTTTTTTTATGCACAGACTCAGTACTTACTAGCAGGGACATACTGTATTAGAGGTGTTCAGAGGAGGTATTTCATTTTTACAGGTTTCTGGGTTGGGGCTAAAGCAGGTTCTCTCTTGTTATTTTAAGAGAAATCCCTCAATATTGAACCCAGCCCTTACTGCTACCAACACCATCTGGCAGAAAGGTTGCATTAACAATAATTAGTGTGAATAGATTTCTGTGTTCCTCCATTGTAAAATGGAAAACAGTGTTGCTACACAACTTGAGTGCTATCAACCTATTGTTGAGATAGTGAGTTGACCCCTCATCTCACCTTTCCACAAGGTGGGACTGGTATTCAGCCAGAAAGCCACTTGTTTTCTCTCAACTGGCTACGTCCACTCTCAATGTAAAATGTTATGACCACTGACCTAGATTATTAGTTGTCACTAATTGAGGAAAGAGGGAGTGTGAGAGGTTAGTGAGTGAGCAAACAAAATGAATTAACATCTCTCAGCAGGAGGGACCAACTCCAGGCATCCTTACCTATAACCAGAAAAACACTGAACATCACCTCTCTAATTTCAGGATAACCGAAGCCCAAAATCCTGAATACATTTTGGACATGAGGCCCAAACCCCAGGCTGGTCAGATAGTAGCTATAGAAAACACAATTCTTTCCAGAAAACTGAAAAAAAAATGCTACTGAATGAGAGGACGTATCCTTGATGTGCCAAAGCATCCCTGTCCTGGCACTTGGTCAACCAGTTAAGTAGTCCCTAAGTGCTCAGACCAGGCAGATCAGTGATTTGACTGCTCTTCCCTGGGATTAGTTTTAAAGCATATTGTCATAAACAGATAGTTAAGGGTTAATGTCTCTTTTACCTGTAAAGGGTTAAGAAGCTCAGTAAACCTGGCTGACACCTGACCAGAAGACCAATGAGAGGACAAGATACTTTCAAATCTTGGTGGAGGGAAGTCTTTGTTTGTACTCTTTGTTTTGTTGTTGTTCGCTCTTGGGACTAAGAGGGACCAGATGTACATCCAGGCTCTCCAAATCTTTCTGAATCAGTCTTTCATGTTTCAAAATTGTAAGTAATAGCCAGGCAAAGCAGATTAGACTTATGTTTGTTTTCTCAGCTTGTGAATGTTTCTTTTGCTGGAAGGATTTTTACCTCTGTTTGCTGTAACTTTTAATCTAAGGCTGGGGAGGGGGTCCCTCTGGTCTCTATGAATCTGAGTACCCTGTAAAGCATTTTCCATCCTGATTTTACAGAGATAATTTTTACCTTTTCTTTCTTTAATTAAAAGCTTTCTTTTTAAGAACCTGATTGATTTTTCCTTGTTTTAAGACCCAAGGGGATTGGGTCTGAACTCACCAGGGATTGGTGGGGGGTAGAAGGAGGGGGGATGGTTAATTCCTCTTTGTTTTAAGATCCAGGGAGTTTGGATCTGTGTGAAGCCTCTCATGGCAACCCAGGGAGGGGAAAGTCTGGGGGGGAAAGGAGGGAGGATGGTTAATTTCTCCTTGTTTTAAGATCCAAGGAATTTGGATCTGTGTTCCCCAGGGAAGGTTTTGGGGAAACAGAAAGTGTGCCAGACACTGATCTCTGGCTGGTGGCAGTGTTACCAGATCTAAGCTAGGAATTAAGCTTAGAAGGGTCCATGCAGGTCCCCACATCTGTACCCTGAAGTTCAGAGTGGGGGAGGAAACCTTGACACATATAAAGTGGTTCTCCATATTAAAAAAATAAAAATCCAATGTGTTTCTTAAATCTGCCCAAACTCTTACCTGAAATGGTCATGTTCTGCTCTCTACCCCATACTCCCCACCAAAATGAGAGAAAACCATGCTAAAAGGTGAAATGGAACAGAACTCACTTGAAGGTAGGCATAGATTCTGACCAATGTCCACATTAGCAAAGGAAACAGGAGTTCATGGTTTACCTGTAATCCAGACATAAGAACATAAGAAAGGCCGTACCGGGTCAGACCAAAGGTCCATCTAGCCCAGTATCTGTCTACCGACAGTGGCCAATGCCAGGTGCCCCAGAGGGAGTGAACCTAACAGGCAATGATCAAGTGATCTCTCTCCTGCCATCCATCTCCATCCTCTGACGAACAGAGGCTAGGGACACCATTCCTTACCCATCCTGGCTAATAGCCATTTATGGACTTACCCATCATGAATTTATCCAGTCCCCTTTTAAACATTGTTATAGTCCTAGCCTTCACAACCTCCTCAGGTAAGGAGTTCCACAAGTTGACTGTGCACTGCGTGAAGAACTTCCTTTTATTTGTTTTAAACCTGCTGCCTATTAATTTCATTTGGTGACCCCTAGTTCTTGTATTATGGGAATAAGTAAATAACTTTTCCTTATCTACTTTCTCAACATCACTCATGATTTTATATACCTCTATCATATCCCCCCTTAGTCTTCTCTTTTCCAAGCTGAAGAGTCCTACATCTACTCCTCGTGCCAGCCTTCTTCCATTCTGTGAGTAACAAAGCTGCTCACTGGGTAAGAGTGAACAGTAACTGTTATTTATTTATGAATTAGACTGACATGGTGTTTTACACAGTAAGACATGTTCCCTGCCCTGAAGCATTTATACAAGACAGAGTGAAATGCCACCAAGTAAACAGCAATGGAGAAAGGAAACAAATCATGTGTCACCAAAGCCACCACAAAGCTCTGGATTTGATCCTCCAGTATCAGCCAAACACACCTGCCAATCTTCTCCTGGAAGAAGAGAAATGTGTTAATTATTGCATCACCCACATTCCATTTCCTCTGACCGATGGAATAACCTATAATTCACTTACCAAGGTCTCTGTGAAACCATCTGCCTCAACCTTATCCTGAAGGTACTAGCAATATACCTATTAATAAAGATCCATGAACTCTGAAACAAATGTACTGTAACAAGCACTGCAGAACAAACATGCATAACAGATGCACAGCGTCTGGGGACTTAGACATGTGATGATAGTCAATATGTACAACATAAGGCTTATCTTTTCTCCCACCAAAAAAATAAAATCTCTATTTTGTTCTTGAGATTAATGGTCTATACTGTATCATAACCAGAATGGGAAACAATTAAACAAGTATATCCCATGTTGCTCATAGGACCACACACGTAGTGATTTCCATTTGTAGCATACCCAGGAAAGACTGACTAGATTGTATGTCACAGAAGGATAAATTCACACACCACTAGATAACTCCTCTGATGTCACAGGAGCTACATCAGGGATGGATTTTGTTCAGAATGCTTAAAATACTTTTTTTTTAATTATGTGTCCTTTAAAAAAAAAACCACAAATACATTAAGAGTGTTGTGATCAAAATTACGCGATAGCTGATTACATCTCATGAATTTACATTGTCATTAACAGAAATAATCACAGACAACTAACAACATTTAGGTGATTGACTATATTGCAAAGAAAAATAAAACATTCCACTAATTGCATGCAGAATACAGCATGTATTGGATTTCAGTAATTTGGGGTTGTTTTTCTTATTTGTAATTTGTGTGATAAGATGCACACATTTTTCATTAGTTATAAGGTCCATAAAATGCAACATTTGATGAAATACTCTTGCACAACTTTAGCAGGTTTTCTATCAGGAGAATCAAAGATATCAGTGAACTCATCAGGCTTGGAAAAATGAAGATTTTTTTGTGGATGAATTAGGTCTTGGTTCATAATCCGTGAGTCTATTAAAACCTTATGACAAAGAAAATCAAACAAGTCTCAAACCCTTCCTCAATTGTGCAGAATTATGGAAGTATGCATTATAAAAATTAAGATAATATCAGCATGCCCCTCAGCCTATTTCTGTAAAGCTCAGCATTTAATCATTTATTTTGATAGCGCTTTACCAGCAGAAAACAGTATAGACTGTCTTTGGTTCAGATTCTTATACCACTGTAGTATCTGAACAAAATAATTAACATCTGACAAGTGTGGTTCATTCTTTCTTACCTTCTATACCTGTCCCCACCCAAGAAAAATTGTCTGAGGTATTTTTTTTTAATTTCCATTTTTAAAAATAGCTCCATATATTGTATTTAAACTATGCTATGTGTACCTGCACCCTCACTTTACAGACACAAACACCCAGATATCACCTGGGTATGTATCACCTCATCAAGAATTTTAAATAGTTAATATCTTCATGGCCCAGGGATGTACTAACATCTGCATAGGTTGTGAATGGAATGAGTCCCTACCCTACCCCCCAATACCACACATGCTGTATTAATTAACCACACAAACCTGTCTCCACCTGGGTTTTTCCTTTACTCTTACTTGAACAACTAAGAAATTTTAGCCTGAGCTTCCTCATAAGCTGGATACTTCTAGGATTATTCCTTACAAACCCTGCTCTCACACCTCTTACCCTCTCTCTTGTCTTGTACTCTCTACCTTTTATCATCCTGAGTTAGAGTTAATGGGACCCACCTAATCTGGCTGCCAGACAAACAGAAAATACCTCAGTGGAGGGTTCTAGAACCTGACATCCTGTCACAGACCCCAATGTGTTTTGGGTGGCAATTCTAATACTCATGAACACAAAGGTACCAAGGTCCCCCCGCATGAGACGGGGCAGAGGAAATGGGAGCCAGATGGGCTTCGTAGTGAGGCCTAGCTAGATCTCCTCCCTCTGGAACAGGATCTATGCCTACCTTCAAGTGAGTCTCAGCATTAAAAGGGAGACAAAATTAAACCCATGAAGTCTGCAAAACCACCACAAAAATGAGAAGAGAACTCAAGAAAGAAAAACAGGAACCCAATAAAATATTAAATTTTAGAGAAAATAGAGTAATAGTAACAAACCCCCAACCTCCTTACCTCCTCAGGCACTGCCACCCAAAGATAGCTTTCCTCATTGCAACAGACTCTGAGGTTCCAGGCACAGATTCCATGCGGCAGAAGCTTGGGGTGAAGTGGGTGACCCTCCACCATCGCACCTGCATTTTTAATGTATAAGCATAGCCCCTGTCCCTGGTGCAGGACAGAGACATTCACAGCATCCATCAGAACAAAGGAGAAGTGTGAACTAGTGCAAAAAATAATTAGTTCTTATGCAATCTTTTCATCCTTGGATCTCAAGACCCTATACAAAGGGAGGGAGGTGTCACTATTCCTTTCCTACCAATGGGAAAAACTGTAGGAACAGAGGTAAAGAAACATACTCAAGATCATAGAGAGGCTAGTATCAGAGCCAAGAACAGAATCCAGACCTACTGATTCCCAGTCCAGTATCCTAGCCACTTAACTATGCTGACTCAGGTGGTCTGCCTATATAACAAATATTGTATATTGTAGACGTCAGACACTGCTGCAGGAAGCTGTACTGAAAACTCTGGGATAGATGAAATGACCTACAGAGCCTGCAAAGCTTTCAGGAAATGTGGTGTGTAATACACAGCATTGGATGCACCCCGCACAAGATGGATAGCTTGGGCCATTACATCAGAATCTTGGCTCTTTCCATCATAGCAGTGTAGTTGAAATATAGCAATTCCTTGGTGTAGCCAGGGCTTATCTTTCCAGTGACTTTTGCAAGTCACCCAAGTCTTGCTCAGTTCCTTAGATATTAATACATTCCAATCAGATACCACACCAAATCACCTACAAGTGTCAGCAAAGTTCTATTATTCTCAGCAAAGTCCCATTATCTCCACAACTGTAATAAAGAAAGGCAGAAAAGAGCTAGACTTTTTTAATTAGGCTATTAAAGGAAGGAGACTGGAGGAAATGAACTTCATTTCCATTCTTATTGCCTTGTTTTTTGATGTACACATCTTCCAAGTTTGATACACAATTGCAGTCCATTAACAAAATAACTTAATTAGCTTCAACGACAGCAAAGAAACAATTAAATATGTGTGCAGTAAAATATCTTGTTATATACTTTCAGTTTCAAATTTAACAGAGAGGAGTTCCTCCCTTGAGTCTCAGCTACGTCAAAGGTTCTGGACCTGTGTTTCTTATTGAAAGAACTGTGACTTATAAAATTGATCCTAAATTTTATTAAAATACTTACAAAAAACCCAAGAAAACCTAAAACCAAGCTTAGCTACTATTAATAAACTAAACTAAGAACAAAGCAACACAACATTCAAATAGCCAATCAAAATAAAAACAAATTAGTCTCAATACTGAAATGGAACTAAGTCAAATTAGTTAAATCACCAAATTTATATCCACAAATAATGAATCCTTATGCAGTCCAGAAGTGGCTGACTGATCTTTAAATCCCAACTAAAGAATTTTACCAGTCAATCAAATCTATAGTTTGAATGGTTAAATATCTTAATATTGAAACCAAATTATTATCTAATGTCTGGACCCCTAACCTCAAAGCCAATTATAAAACTTCTATGATAGCTAATCCTTCCCTCCCACTCCACCCCCAACCCTGCACAGAGATACTATAATACATAGTTTTTCAGAAATCTCCTGCTAAGTTTAACACCTCTTATTTAACAGAAATTGCAGATGATAATTGCAAGCTTCTTAGGACTTTTTGACATAAGACACATTCTAATGAGCATCTTTATGAGACAATATTTAGAGCTGTTCTAAGGTGGGGAACTTCTTCAGGTGCCTTCCTAATGTGGACTTTGAGTGTGCTCACATATATATGCATGCACAAAGCTGCACTTTCACATCTGAAAAGTATCTGGGATATCTCCCAGTTAATAAAAAACAAAAGACAAAAAATAAAATGAGGGAAATAAGACACTTAAGATACCCGGGGTGTGGCAAACTCCTCACCTCTTGTAGTTTTCTGAACGCTCAGAGTCAGAGAGAACTTCAGTCAAGGAGCCACTTAGTGATGTTCTACTGCCATACAGCTTCTTGCTAGTGGGCCTCCTTCAGGTGCTGCTGGAAAAGACTGGTCAAAGACTGGAGTGGCCTGGGTCCAGATCCTCAAAGGTATTTACGCTCCTAAGTTTCATTAAAATCAATGGGTGTTAGGTGCCTAAATACCTTTGAGGAGCTCGACCCTGGTGGTTGATGTTGTGACTTTCTCTCCCTACGGTGATCAGTCTTGGAGATTCTGGAACATGAATCTTCCCTCAGATGGATTTTGACCTGAAAGCCAAGACTTCTCAGCCTTATCCTTGAGCCTCATGGTTTAGGAATAACACTTGCACTGCCTTACACCACCTCCCTCCAAGGTCTTGTGTGAATCAGGTGTGAAGTCTATCTTGGAATTATGCAGCTTGGTCCAATCAGGTGTAAATAATCATCATTAGCACATCAATTTGGAAAAGTCCCATTTAACCCAGCAATGTGAAAAATATCCAGTGTTTTGCATACCACAAAGATTGGTAAGTTTGTGACTACCTCCCCCAAAAAGTGATCAAAAATCTGGGTTCATGAGATTACTTTTGAGGAAGCTGGCATGGTCTTATCTGGGTGAAATGTCTTAAGATGACAATTTATGGGAAATTCAATATAAAAATCTTTCTAAAAATAGCTATTAGGAAAAACCCTAGCACAACAAAAGCACTCACTCAACATTCATTCATCAGCAAAATTCAAATAAATTCATACTTAAGATACTTTTAGTCATCTCCAGTCAACATTCTTATTCTTGTTGCAAACAAGAATTATAGTAATGTTTCTATTTTGGAACTGGACTATAGGCCAGACAGCTTTTCTTCTGAAATCTAATTCTTGATAGAGAAAAATGATTTTACAGTTCAAGATTAAACCCATTTGAAATATAAAATGTAAATGTTATATAAGGTCTGTATATCCATATATGCTATTCTCCTCACAGGAAACTAAATGGCTTTTGTGGATTTTCCACAAATCCATAGATTCTCCAGTCATGAATGCACAAAGAAATTGCATGAGGAGAATTGTGGAAAGGCGCCATTCCCTATATCAACAGTAAGAGGCGGAGGGGTTAAGTGAAACATTGAACAGGTAGCAAATAGCCATAGAGAGGGCCAGATGATCCTCAAGATGCGGACAACATAAGGTTTGTACTGCAGAGCAGAGATGGAAATCCTGGTCTTTTTAAAGTCTATAGCAAAGTTCCCATTGATTTAAATGGCATCCGAATTTTACCCCTATTCCCTTGCATTAGCACATCATCAGCTCTGGTTATTATCCAGGGACTGATGATGGAACTGGACCAGCTTCAACCCCTAAAGAGTCCCCTAGTGGCTTCAGATTGTACTACACCCTAAGTTTAGCACTCCCACTACACACCATGTTGTGTCTTCTACAGTGCGGTTGACAGCTGGGACATTATTGGTGGGGTTTAGCTCCACCAGCCCATAGTGACTTGGCACTTCCAATAGTATTGATATCATCTTCACCAGCATAGTGCTGCACTGATTCATGCATTTCAGCAATGCAGTGCCACTTTGCTCTGATGCTACCAGTCTTGACCTCAGAAGCAGTCAATCTGCTCTCAACCACACCTTTAACTGCATCAAGACTATAACATGAAAACAATCTCAGAAGTGGTCGGGCTTCATAGTGTGGCTCTGCACTGAAACTACTTACCTTAAACTCCAATAGCTGAGGTGAAGGGCTGCCTCCGTGTCAGGCTTTAGAGAGCAGTTTTGAGGGGCAGTTCTGTGCCACTAGTCAATATTGTTCACAATCTGCTCTGAGGCAAACACCTTCCAAGCACCCCAGACTCAGAATGGCTCAGACTTATTAGTCTCTCTTTTGGAGACCTTAGGGCATGGACCTCTCTGCACAGAGAACTTGAAGTGATGCCTACAGGACAGAGTGATACCCCAAAGTAATCCCTAAGGGCTCTTCATCTCACCCAATACGTCTAGCAGACAAGAGATAAAAGCCATAGAAAAACAATCTCCAGACAGTGAGAAAATGAGTCAAAGGTAATTACTTAGCTAGGGAATTCAGTACGTCAAGGGATGTGCCCAGACCACTGACCATTAGCAAAGCATTGAGGCTACTGAAATGCTGTGCAAAGAAGGACTATCAACAATGAATGAAAAAAAGTCCAGTGACCCGCAACGTGCCAAGCACTTCAAAGCACATGAACTGTAGCAGCTGAAAAACCCTCCTTTTCTTAGGAGAGGCACTGACAACACAACTTCAGCTACTCAGTTAAAAGTGTTAAAAAAAAAAAAAAAAAAAAAAAAAGACAATCCGAACTGTGAAGAGCCACTCCAGAGTCCCAGAAAAATAAAGAAGAACAAGCAAAATCAAGTGAATTTAGAAATGGCATCCAAACCTAGATAAAAATCCAAGAAGGCAGCAATGACTAGAAGCAGCTGTGACAGCCACAACTCCATATTATCCTCAGAGAGCCCAGTCAGAATGAGGGAAGCTCTGACACATGGGCAGTTGATCTCAGAATGGTGCCTCATTTGGCCAAAAATCTGAGAACTAGACAACTTCCATCTCACACTACGCAGCTGATAAAAAACAGTGGAAATCCAGTCAATATGATTTCTTTAGAGGTCACTTAACAATAACAGCATTTCCTTTGAACTGGATCAAGGTATTTCTGTTGGCTCTTTTTTTAAAAAAAATAAGAGAATATCTGACTAAAATTACAAAGAAAATTTATATAATGCAGTGAAATATGGTCTGGATCTCTACTGGCCAATGAATATCCAATAATTCACTTTTTGCATGTTAACATCTCTATCTGGCATTAGTTCAGTCACTGTGTCTTCAATTTATTCCCCCAAGATAAATAAAATAGTGTGTGTTTAAAAAGAATAGGAAATATTTGGCTTAGCACTAATATCCATAACCTAAGGATGAATCAATCTGCATTAGTGCTAAACAGGATGATGCCCGCTAGCAACCTCTCCAATTGTCTTTTACATTTTTGGCTTTTGACACGAAGCTGCTCATAACAGGCGCACAACTTCCAATATCCTCTGCCACATCATATTCATTCACCGAGCACTGAACCATTTTGAGTAATTTCACACATATCAGTGCCTATAATTGTGACAGGCAGTCCCATAGCTCATGCTTCACTGATGTGTGCTAATCAAAGATGATTGTTTTTAGTCAACACATCCACCACAAAGAATGGCTATCAGCTTTAGTAGTTATTTTCACTGCTCTCTCTTTCCCTCTCTCTCTCTGTTGACTGTTTTTTTAAGTGTCTTGGCATGCCAAGCTAAGCAGGATAGCTATTGAGCCCACATCATTGTTTTCTGTAGAGTGTAATTCTCTCTAATATACTGTGTTCCCATGGCTGTTGATACCCAGATTGCCCTGATCTGGTTTCTATCTTCAAGCCATAGAGTTATTCGGGGACACATGAGGTATCTGAGGTGTACTTTGCCGCTCATATTAACGGTGCCCCTTTGACCTGAGTGGTTAGCCAATATTTGGGGCTGTAACTGGGTGGTCTTCTTCTTAAAGGTCAAGAGGTGATGAGCAAGTCAGCTCTGTTCAATTAAGCCCTGTCCTGCTACAACTGTGCAGGGTTGGATTTAAGAGGAAGGAAGCCCAGAAGTGAAGGCTGGCTGGAGAGGAGAACAGAAGGTTCTGAGAAGCCAGAGGAAAAGCACAAGATAGGCAGGTCTGTGGAAGATGCCAGGCAGAAAGGCCTGGCATTGGCTGCCTGGGAAGGACCCCAGGAGGGTCTGAAGGGAGAGACAAAAAGGAGCCTGGGAAGAGTGAAAGCTGAGCCTGGAGGGTGGTCAGAAGAGTGCTTGAATAAGAGGAGAGAAGACAGACCTCCTTGGGAAGGAGGGGCTCAGCCCAGTTTGAGACTGGGACAAAGATTTTGTGTTTTGTTTGTTTTGAATGTGGATACATCAGAAGGGGTTGGCTTTTGTTAATGGCTTGGCTGGAGGGCTAAGTCACAGAGGGTAAACTGAGGCAGAGCTGCTGTAATGCCCCACTATGTCATGAAGGGGCATTCTGAGACAATGAGGTTTGTGATAGGGGCCCTGCTGGGTTGTTTCCATTAGGAGAAGAAATGGATTATACAAGTCAGGTATATTTGGTTCAATCTTGTTTGGTTAAAAAGAATGTCAACAAAGTCCTGTTTCCCTGAGCACATTAGAAACAAATCGCAGGAAGTTTCTTTGCTCACTATTTCCAAGTCTGCACCTCCCCAACCTCAGTCACTTCTGTGTCCCAAGAAGCTCTGTCTTGCTGTTCCCTCTCAGGGACACTTTTGTAGCTGCTTATCTTGCTGTCTCTTTCTCCACCCAACACACACACACACAGCTTGCCAAACAATTCCCTAGCTCCTTCAGAATCCCACAGCTTAGGTTCTGATCAGGCCTTGCCATGCAGCCCAGTGCTTTGGACTGTGGCATCTACTCTTCCAGCTATCTAACTTCATAAAGAGGCTTAATTTAGCCTTCCATTTAGCCTGAAAAAGCGATGCTTAGCACACCCACCAGCTTTACCAGGTCTTTAATAGCCTATAGATCAAGAACCTGCAGGATGGCAGCCATTCATTAACATTTTCCAGCAGAACATTAACTTTAGTCAGTTCTGTTGTGGGGGAGGGGACATTAATATTATTTTCCCCAGAAACACTGCATTCTTCTCCGAGGCAACAATAACATAACAATCCTGTAGCTTAGTATCTCCTTATATGTCTTGTGAGGCATCTCTTGCTAATCATCTAAGGACTGTGAGTTCTTTTGTCAAAGCAAGAGTGTTCAAACACTGATGACATTTTGAATTTACTGCAAAATATTTTAAAGCTTTAATAATGAAAAGATAAAACCTGCAAGAGTTCAAGTCTAGAATGTGTGTGTTTTGGTGGGGGTTTTTTGTTTGTGTTTTTGCTTTCTTTAAAACCCCCATTTTATTCTTGTCTCTTCACCTTAGTAATGTGGAATTTCACAGCCATCCATAGCAAGGGTAGTACTTTCAAATGCAGTTCATTCTATCCTGTGGAACAAAGGATATTTCATTAGTTCCTGGCAACCTCTTCTTCATCCCTTTCACCTTCATTATTGGTCAGATTACAAAGAATTGTACAACTCCTACTACCACCATGCTACCAGCTGTGCATCCCTTTGAAGTCTTAATCCATCACCCCTTGTGACGGAGCGATTCTGGCGGGACCCAACTGAGAGTGCCAAATTAGGACCAATTGCTTAAACAGGGCAGTTACAGCCCTAGGCTGGGGTTTTTCCACCTCTAAGGCAAACCAAACCAGCCAGACAAAAAGGACTTTGGTCTCACCCCACTGGCTAACCACAAGTCACACAAGCAATTTCCTTAGACACTCCAGTCTCCCAGTATCACCACCAGTGCACTCGTCCTGGGGATAAATGGTTATGAAAACCAACACCCCAATAAAAGAAAGAGGTTCCCTCGATCCCAAAGGACCAAGCCCCAGACCCAGGTCAATATACACATCAGATCTTACCCACAAATCACGCTGTTGCCAATCCTTTAGAATCTAAAATCTAAAGGTTTATTTACAAAGGGAAAAAGGTAGAGATGAGAGGTAGAATTGGTTAAATGCAATCAATTACATACAGTAATGGCAAAGTTCTTAGTTCAGGCTTGCAGCAGTGCTGGAGTAAACTGCAGGTTTAGATTAAGTCTCTGGAACATCCCCCGCTGGGATGGGTCCTCAGTCCCTGGTGTAGAGCTTCAGTTTGTGGCAAAGTCCCTCCAGAGGTCAGAAGCAGGATTGAAGACCAGATGGAGATGAGGCATTGGCCTTATATAGACTTTTCCAGGTGTAAGAATCCCTTTGTCTTCACTGTGGAAATTTACAGCAAAATGGAGCCTAGAGTCACATGGGCCAGTCCCTGCATACTTTGCTGAGTCACAAGGCGTGTCTGCCTTCTCTCCATGGGTCAATTGTGTAGCCGATGGCCCTTTAATGGGCCATCAATCCAGCTATGCCGGGCTAACATCAGCTTGTCTGGGACACTTCCCAGAGGCAGAGCAGAATTACAAACTATAGACATTACAGAGCCAATACTTATAATTTTAACTACAAATGATACAGACATATAGACAGCATAATTATAACCAGCAACCCATAATCTGGTCTTAGACACCTTAGATGACCCCCTTTATCTAAGATTTGGTGCCACTGCAGGACCTTGGTTGCAACCCATGTTCTATATGGTCCCAATTTATATCAATAACGTCACACCCCTACATTTCAAAGATTCAGCAGGACTTTAGCAGCAGACACTTGTCTGTTCCAGAGATCAGTTTATCTTGGTCACAGCACAGACTTTAGTGGATCTGCATATATAGGGACAACTTCTGGGCTCTTACATTTAATGCAGTATTGCCAACCTCAAACATTCAAAAAATCATGAGTCTGACTACCCTCCTCATAACATTTACTTAAAACATCTTTGGGGTTCTTTTTATTTATATATGGTGTCAGAGCCTTTAGGGTTCATATTTTCAAACTTTTTTTCCATAACCATGAGGGCTAGAGCCTCATGAAGTCACATGAATCCAGGATCTGGAGAGCTAAGAAAAGCACCAAATATTAAGAGATTTGCACAAATCATGAGAGTTGGCAACACTATTAATAAAGGGATGTAAAGAGAGCACAGGGAGCCTTCTCATCTCTCTCTCTCTCTCTCTCCCTCCCTCCTGTTGGTTGTGAGACTGTGTAGTTATGGTGTAATTGGAAATGAGATTGCAGCTCATGTAGTCATACCTATGCTAGCTTTAACTTAGCCAAAACAGCTAAAAATAGCAGTGTAGTAGTGACAGCACAGTGGCACGGACCCCAGCATGGCCTAACACCACAAGCATGTACCCAGAGTTCTGGGTAGGCTCGTACAGCCAGAGCTGAAGCCCACACTGCCATGTCATCACTGCTATTTTTAGCTGCGCTAACTAGAGTAAAGCTAGCAAAGGTCTGCCTACACATGCTGCATTCACACCTCTGACTGCAGTGTAAATACACCCTTTCTGTTTGGCTCTCCTCAGGGCCTGTTCAGAGCTTGCTGCCAAAGCATGTGCTCCGAGCATGCTGCAGCCATATGGGGCCCCCCACCAATTCAAAGACACTGAAATGGTGGTGTGCCAAGAAGTAGGGTACAAGCTGAGTCCATTGTGCACAAGCACTCTGGCAGGACACACCCAGAGTCACACTCTGGGACTGGAGCCATTGAAAGCAGGGAGAGTTTATTAATAGAAGTGGGAGCCAGAGTAGAGGATTCAGCAGTGGAGCAACAGAAGGACCAGAAGGCTGTGCTGAAAAGATTGTATTCCAGGGACTTTGCCAGTTTGGTGGATTTAAACAGCAGACTTTCTTGCCCCACAAGAGAAGAAGTGGATTAGAATTGCTGCAGCTGTGCAAATTGCAGACTGTTGTTGCAGAGACTCAAAGGGATTTTAAAGGAGACTGCAGGGCTATCACTTGTTTCCCAGATTTTAAGGCACTGGTGTGCCTTTCAGGAGGCTTAGACACTATTCCACAGAGACTGAGAAGGGTAAATTCTCCCAGAGAAGAGCCCTAGAGGAATGTACAGTTATATTTTGCATAATTATATTTTGCATTTGAACATGTGGTAGTATTAAGTACTTATGAAACCTCCCTTGAAAGTCTTATCTTTAAAAGAGTTATTGTCAATATTTACAATTGTTTCAAAGGTTATAAGTAATTGTCACACATATATATATATATATAGGGAGACTTAGTAAAAATTTTCCTTTAGAGATTTTCACATTCCTAACAGAGGTTTAACTCATTAGAATATATATGAAAATATATATATATAGCCTGCTCTGTTCTGCAGCAGAAATGTAAATTGAAGTACAGGAAAGGAAAAGAAATGTTATACCTGAGCCATGACACATCCACTGGGGACATAGCTCAGGCTATTCTGCCAACCTCCAAACTAGAATTCCAGACTTTTGTACCTCATTTTTTAACCCTCACATTGCATTTTGTGTGTGTTTTTTCAGCTGAATTCAAAACAAGGCTCAAAGTTCCCTTGATGGAGAAATAAGGTCTGTCTGTTGCAGTGGAAAGAATGAAGGGCTAGTTGATGAATTTACAAATGCTCAGGATCTTGTTGTGAGGTGGAGAACTAGTTACTAATAGTGAGTATATGAACTGGGTTGGGTCAACAGTCTGGTCCTTTTGCTTTCCTGAGGCTTCAAACATGTTCATGTCTTCTCAGCTTTCCTTTAAAAAAAAATCTCAAGTCTTCATGGCTGCAAGAAAAACCTTCAAAACATGAACCAATTGTAACCAATGCAATTATGTCCACCTGAGTTAGCACAGAGCTGAAGTACCATCTCTGGGAAGTGTGCACTGCTCAATGGGTTGTTAACAAAGATACCCATTTATGATAACGTCATTATCATTGCTACTTATTTCACTACTGATCAAAGCACCTGGGAAGAAAAAACAGGATTATATTGCAAAAGTCAGCTCAATTATCTGTGAGGTATCTCTAATGACCACCCACCCACTCATGTGCAAATGAGAGTACTACAACTCCCTGCTCCCTCTAGAGTTACTGAGCCAAGAGACCATAGATGAGGAGGTGCTAATCTTACACCACCATCCAGGACACCAAAGCTTCACCAAATGGGAACAAAACCCAAGGATCCCATCAGAACCTGTGAGAGGGTATCTAAAGCCCATTGATGAGGAGCCAACTCGGTCATGCCTGAGGAGCCCTGTAAAATACACAATAAGAACAGCTACACAATCTACTTAAGTGTCATCTCATGTTGGTGTCTCCAGTAAATGATACTCTACCCTCAAACCATTTTTCCTCCATGTCATAGGTTTATTCCCCACTTTGAACTTTAGGGTTCACAAGATGGGGACCTGCATAGGCTCCTCTAAACTTAAATCCTAGTTTAGATCTGGTAAAGCTGCCACCAGCTAGAAATTCCAGTGTCTAGCACACTTCCTGTTCCCCCAAACTTTCCCTGGGTAACACAGATCCCAACTTCCTTGGATCTTAACACAAAGGGAAATAAACCATTCCCCCACCTCCTCCCCACTCCTAGTCATTGGGAGAGATCACCTTGATTCAAACTCCTTGAATCAAAACAAAGAGGGATTCGCTTTTCCCCCCTCCCCTTCCCCTGAAAATCCAAACAAGGGAAGAAATCAATCAGGTTCTAAAAAGAAAAGGATTTGATTAAAAGAAAGTACACTATCTCTAACACCAGGATGGAAACGTTACAGGGTATAACTTATGAAACTAGAGAGCTAGCATCAGGACAAATACAGCAACCAAAAAATAAAATAAAATAGGGTTCCAGCAAAAACACATTTGCAAATACAGAAATTAATTAGAAGACTAATCTGCCTTTCTAATACTCACTATACTGAATAGAAGAGAATACTTCAGGAAACTTGGAGACCCTGGAAATACGTCTGGCTCCTCTTAGATCCAAAGAGAGAACAAAACCCGAAACAAAGAACACAGACAAAGACTTCCCTCCACAGAGATGTGAAATTATCTTGTTCCTTGATTGGTCCTCTGGTCAGGTGTCCGTCAGGTTACTGAGCTTGTTAACCCTTTACAGGTAAAAGAGACCTTAACCCTTAACTATCTGTTTATGACACTCCAGCTCAAGCCCTACTAATTATAATTATTAGACTTGTGGTAGAAGTCATTATAATCATGTTTACTATGCCAGTGCCTAGGAGCCAACCAAGAATACAGCCCCATTGTGGTACACACAGTACAAAAATAGTATAATACAGAGGCTACAGTCCAACTAGACATGGCAGACACAGAATAGGGGAAAGGAATAGAACACACAAGCTGAGCAAACAATACAGTGACTAAACTCCATGTCAGTTCTGCAATATTTTGGTTTGGTTTTGTTGTTTACATCATTTAAGTGGGGTTGTGTTACATGAGAAATAGCTAGATGGAAAGACAAAGGGGAGATAAGGGAGTAAGAGACTGGGGGCAGAGGGTGGGACTGGGTTGGAGCAAACAGCCAGTCAGCACAGGGGAGAGAAAGTTCAGGGTGAAAGCTGCAGAAAGTGTGAGAACATCATCTTTGTCTGTGAGTCCATACTTGAACTGCCTCCTGCAGCTGCTGTGCCAGCTTCAGTACCTGGCTGGCTCTTCCCGGCAGTTTCTTTTGCAAAGGTCACATGGCTGGAGGAAGAAAGATACCAAATGGGTCCTACTACCCTCAAAGGTCAGGGGTCCGTGCTGCACAATTTGGTGTCTAGAAGGTCCTGGGTGAGGGGATAGCACCAGCTGGGTCCAATTTTATGCTCTTCTCTACAATGCAGAAGTACCTGTTTGAACTGCTTTCTGACCTCAATGTAGGAGCTCAGCTATTCAGTGGGAAACTGACACACACAGGCCCATTTGTGGTCACTATTCTATGTCATCAGCTCTTATCAGGCCTGACATACTCCCTACACCTAACACGCCATAGTCATAATCTGTATCTAAAAAGGTGTCATGTAAGATATCATGTACAAACTAATAACACACTGGTTCCAAAAATTATTGCATGGTATATGTGCAGGGTGTGCACAAAGACTTAAAATAGGTGTTAGAATTATATTCTTAAAATATGTTTGGCAAGCCATGCATTAGCTCAGTCTGCGCTAGACAAAAGAATGTGTATTTGCTCGTCATCAGGCACAGATAGTGAAGGCACATTTACATAAAAGCTCAACAAAGCCATCAACCTAACAAGGGGGGGGGGGGAAGATAGCCTCTTGTGGGGGTCTGAATCTTAAATAAGTAATTGAATCAATGGACTGTATACAATATTACTGTATTATACAGGGGTATAGAGTGACATCTTTTCTAAAAGCTAAGGACACACTGATGATTAATATCATTGTGAAATGTATTAAAGCTATGTGGGGAAAATATGGATATTTAATGATACCATGCTTTGAAGTCTGTGACCAAACACAAGGAGAAACAGGTTTTCCCCCAGACTGGAAGGAAGAGTGCTCTCTCCCTGTCTGAAGGGACATTAAGTAAGGTGTGACCAAAAACAGTGGAAGCTCCTTTTACATACGAATCAGCAGGGGAATGGGAAGTCCACCAAAAAGGAAGAACATCATGAGTTCATCCTTAGTCCAGGGACAAAACAGTGAGTGTGGGAAGATATAAGGAAAGAGGAGAAGTCATCTTCGTATTCATCACTAGACAGATACAATGGGTGAGAGTTCTTGCAAGCTGAGAAAGATGGATCTGTGAACCAAGGGGGTTGAAGTCTCTGGGAACAAAAAATTGGTAAGAAATCTACCCAGAACCAAAGCTGTAGCTTGTTAAGTCTTAGCTATTAGAACAGCTGTTCTCAAACTGTTGGTCAGGACCCTAAAATGGGCTCTGACACCATTTTAATGGTGTCTCCAGCTCTGGTGTTAGACTTGCTGGGGCCCAGGGTGAAGTCAAATCCCGATGCTCCCCCCCCCAAACACACACACACCCAGGGCTGAAGCCCAAAATCCCTTGCCAAGGCTGAAGGTAGGGCTCAGGCTCAGCTTCAGTTCCCCTGCCTAGGGTCATGTAGTAATTTTTGTTGCTTGTGTTCATTTTAAACAAAATGTGATTTATGTATAAAGAAGCATGCCGTGGCTCACCACCCTAGGAACATTCTAGAAAAGGTCAAGGGAAGAAGGGCGAGCTCGGCATGTGGAGCGGAGAAGTATAAGCATGTGATGAATAAATCCATATATAGAAAGGTTAAATATGATTGGTTAGAGGTTTGTGTTATGTAACTTATTATGTGCTATAAAATAGCAATGGGAGGGGCTCCTTGCTGGAGGGACTCTGATTGATTTTTGTACCAGGGGCTCTTCCTTTGTGCACACTGAATAAAGTCTTGTTGAGTTGAATTGAAGACCCTTGATTCTGCCCAGCCTCTGACTCATTTGGTTATTATTGGGAACCACAAAATCCCAACAGTTGTCAGAAGGAGGTTGTGATGAAATGAAGTTTGAGAACTGCGGCATTTTACTTTTATTTGTTTGTAACCCTTCCCAACTTTATTTTTTACTTGGCATCCCTGGCTTAACCCATGTCCTTTTTGTTTTACTTTTAGTCTAAACCAGCCGTGTCCTGTGTTTGAATGGAAGTGATTGTTAACTCCAATTACTGTGGCAAGCTCCTGGATATTATCTCTTTAAAGGAGCAAACAAACCTTATTCCTTTGAAGGGTCCAGGAAAGGACTGGACATTACAGAGCACAGTGTTTTGGAAAATTTGTGACTGGAGGGTCTTGGTGTCATCTTGACAGGTGCATCCAAAGCTAGTGGAAACCAGAGTGGGGCTGTGGTGCTGTAGGCAGGCTGCTCAGGTCAGAGCATTGAACCAGGGTTGCACAGCACACACACTCAGGATACTGCATGCTTGTCTTTTGGCATCTGGGCTGTGAGCCTCAGCAGCAGAGCAGTTAAGGAACCAGAGTCACAGGGCAAGTGGTGACAGAACCCCACACTGGTCTGGATTGCACCCCAGAATGTGATAGACTGATACCCAGAGTGTCACACCCCCAGGGATCTCTGTAATGAGAAGTTAGGAAAAGACCTTCAGGAAGCTCTTAAGGAAACTCACCTCCTGAAAAACATCAGCTGCCATGTCTAATGAAATCACAGCCAGCAGGAATGGTAGTGTTATCAACTGTCCCTTTCGAAGAGACGTGCTATTTGTGTGATTTAGTTTTGGGTCAGCTGATATTAAAGAAAACCAGGTTATTTATATGCTGATAATTCAAGGGCAGGATATACTGTAAAGACCCAGGGCCCACACCTATTTCTAAATGGCTGCTTTTCATGGGGAGCCAGAGCTATGATCTAGGGGAGCCCAAATGCAGCAATGCAAGGGATTTTGCTTACTTTCCCCGAATTTCCCTGGTGGCTCTACTAAGGCTTGTGAAAATCTATAAGTGCAAGTTTTAAGGGCATCTACTGTATAGATATACATTTAAAATCTTCTGTAAGAAATGCTGATTTATAAGAATGTTGAAATCTAATAGATAAAATAATCAGATAGATTAATATCTCATCTGGTAAGGATCAAATACAGGAGCCATCTTTCTCTTATGTGTTTGTTCAGTACCCAGCACAATGTCACTGATCCTTGACTGGGGTAGCCCCTATGCCATTTCTGGCTTAACTCAAATGATTCAATTTGTCAGTTGCATGGAGTTATGTGTTCTACATGGTCCCAAAATGGATGAGGGTATTTTAAAATAATTAATAAATAAGTTAATATTTATCTGTTATATAGCACTCATTGATCTCAAAGTGCTTTCCAAAAGTCAGCATTCACTTTTTACATATGGGGAAACTAAGGCACAGGGAGTTGAAGTGACTTACCCAAAGCAGTAGCAGAGCCGAGCATACAATCCAGATCTCCTGCCTCCCAGTATCTTGTCCTTGGGCCACGCTGCCTCCTAGTCTGAGAAGATCATTGTTGATTGCATCGAAACCGTCTCTGAATACCCAAGACTTAACATGTAAAATATTGGAAGGACTAAACTAGCTGGTTCCTCTGCAAATATTTCAGTTTCAGTAAGTTGTTAAATAAATCATGGTTTGTCAGGTAAAACACTGAGTAACTTACTGTTATTAGTTTCAGCTCACTGCTTGTAGCCTGCAGAAATAAAGGTACTATACTGTGTGTATACTTTAAAAGCAATTTCATAACCTTAAAATGTCACTGGTTTGCCATCCATGTTGCTATAATTATTTCAAATCATTTTATAATATTTTAGGAAAAACTGACTAAAAAGTAATTTTGTTAGGCCCAAGTTCATTTTGCAGGAAAAAATTGCCTGACCCTGAAGCCGTTTCCTTTTTATTCAGGTACCTACTTTACACCTAATATTTATTTTTAAAGTAACAGTCTTCTGGCCACTCAGCACAGATTTACAAGTTAAATGTTACCAAAAAGGTAATGCAATAAGGGTTACAAATTTCAAAGCAAGCAGGGAACGAGATGTGAATGTTCTCGGGGCAGTACAGGCAGGTTAAGGTTTCTGTAAGTAATAGCCATGAATATGAGTTGGACTGTTAAATGTATGCATATAATAGACACGCATGTACCTCTCTCAACAAATTGACTAGATATAAATCTTCTCATTCTATGAACCATTGGTGGTACACTATGGTACACTCCACCCATGGAGTGACCAGGTCATTATTTACTCAGAACTGGAGGCCCATTCTCTCTATATATCCTTGTGTCTCTATGCCCGCTCTGTGGTCTTCTGTACCTTTTACAATAGAACCAATGTTTTCAGGGCCTCCTCCACTAGTGGATGCCCCTAGAAAAACTGCCTCAAGGGTTTAGGGCTTCCCCAGAGTGGAGGGGTCACCATGGTATACTGCTGGTGTCCATGAGCTGACTGTGTCCTCCTGGTCCCTCTCAAATACAAATCACTAGATCCACAGTAGTTGGAGGAGATGGTAGTGTGGAAGAGTGGATAGCAACCAGGGCTGGCTCCAGACCCCAGCGCGCCAAGCGCGTGCTTGGGGCGGCATGCCATGGGGGGCGCTCTGCCGGTTGCCGGGAGGGCAGCAGGCGGCTCCGGTGGACCTCCTGCAGGCGTGCCTGTGGAGGGTCCGCCGGTCCTGCGGCTCCAGTGGGGCATCCGCAGGCATGCCTGCCGGAGGTCCACCGGAGCCGCGGGACCGGCGAGTGGCAGAGCGCTCCCTGCAGTGTGCCGCCATGCTTGGGGCGGCGAAATTGCTAGAGCCAGCCCTGATAGCAACTCACAGTAACCTCAGCAGGTGCTAAAGCTTTTTAAATGGTGTCTGCAAAAAAAAAAATCCAAGCTGTATTCACATTGATGAAATTTTATGAGGACATTCTATTGAGCAGACTTGCAGTTGCAACTAGACAATACAAATTGCTATTGTCAGAGAGCCTCTGACAGAAAAATGACAGACCTTTTAGTTATTGCATTAACATTACACTTTTTCATCAATGACTTTAAGAGTAGACCTGCAAATGAAATCAGTAAGTCTCACAAATCTCATGAGGGTCCAAAAGCTGCAGAAGTTAAGTAATTCTTTTAAGGTTCTGCAGTTATGTACTACTGATACTATAGTAATTTTATTCTACTAAATGAGTTATTATGCCCAATTCTATTTCATTATTAGGAACTGATAAAGACCCAGACTGTTTTTCCAAGAAGTTGTGTTCATAATTTGATACATCCAGCTACCAAAACAACACTAGAAAGAAATGTTGGCCCTTTATGAACAGACATGCTGCAACAAAATAAAAAGTTTATTTTAAAAAGCTATAGATGTTTCTTTTTCCAGACAATAAGCATTACCCAGTAGAACTGTGCAAATAACTGATTTTTTTGGTTCACTAGCAGTGCTGGAAAAAAAAATCTTTTTAAAAAGGGTTGACCCAAACAACGTTTTTCAGAACTTTAGGTGAATCAAAGAGTCAGAAAATTTTGTTTCACGTTGCTTTATTCTTGTGTATGGTCCCACATGACTGTTCATAACAAGTGCACAGTGCCCTGCCCAGACTATCTGGGAAATTCAGCTTTTAAAGGCAGCTACCCTCCTCTTCAAAATGACAGTTTATCAGTGGTAAATGGCAGACACCAAACACACACTCTTATCAGGAACAAACAAAGACATCTACTAACAACCGAAAAGGAACGAGAAATGCACCGACAGAGCATTTCAAAGAATTGCTCAACAGGGAGCCACCTATAGAGGAAGCAAACATCCAGGAGGCAGACGATGATCTTGGTTTCAACACGGACACCCCAACTAAGGAAGAGATCATTCAAGCCATCAAATCCTTAAAAAGCGGAAAAGCTTCTGGCAAGGATAACTTGAATGCAGAAATTGTTCAAGGTAAATCCTAAATTAGCAGCATCTATCCTGGCCCCTCTATTTACATCAGTCTGGGAAAGGGAAAAAGTGCCAGATGAGCGGACCAATGGGATTATAGTGAAGATACCAAAGAAAGGAACTCTCAGTGATTGTAATAACTGGTGTGATATCACACTTATCTGTGCCAAGCAAAGTACTGTGTAAGATTATAGTCTAGCGTATATCAGAGGCAGTTGATAGCGTTCTCAGAAAAGAGCAAACTGGTTTTTGGAAAGGGCATGGATGCACAGACCAGATCTTCACTCTACGAAACATAATAGAACAGTGCTTAGAATGGCAATGACAACTCTACATAAATTTCATAGACTTTGAGAAGGCTAGCAAATTGGACTGAAAATAAGTCACAATAAGATGGACATTGTGACCTTTAATATTGACTCACCATCACCAGTAGGGATAGAGGATTGTTCTCACCAATGTAGAAACATTCACATATTTGGGCAACTCCATCAGCCATGATGGTGGAACAAGCCAGGACATCCAGAACAAAATCAATAAAGCCAGGAACACCTTCAGGAGCTTAAATACAGTCTGGAAATCAGCAAAATACAGCACCAAAAGCAAACTCAAGATTTATCAGAGCTGTGTACTTTCAACATTACTTTGTAGTGCAGAATGCTGGGGAATGAGAAAGTATGACATGTCCAAACTGTCTCCATACAATCTGCCTCAGAAAAATCCTCTGTATCTTTTCACCCAGAACAATCTCAAACCAAGATCTATTGACACAGTGCAGCCAAGAGGATCTGAGCACCATCATTGCCAGGAGGTATTGGAGATGGATTGGCCATGTGCTTTGGATGGAAACTGATTCCATCACCAGAGTAGCAATAAAATGGACATCTGAAGGCAAGCGAACACGAGGCTGCCCGAAAACATGGTGAAGAGCTGTGGAACCTGAGCTAAAAAACCTGGGGCACAGCTGGGGAATCATTGAATGACTTGCCAGAGAAGACAGGAGTGGAGGAGCTTCATCACTGCCCTAAACGCCAGAGGCATAATGGGAACATGATGATTATGAAGCGGGCTGTTGCAAGGTGAATTATCTGAATGTAACTCTGTATGACGCTTGAACGGTATTCAAAGGAACAACATTCCTGAGAATATAAAAGCTTTTAGGAGTTTGGTTCAATTGAGTTGTTTCCAAAGCAAACTGTACAAAAAGTTATATAAATGTTTCTGTTTCAGATATTCTAATAGACACGTGAACTGTCCCAATACTGGGCTAAATGCTGATAGGCTGTCAAGTGGGGTGCACAATTCAGGGGAAGACACAAGGAACTTTCCCCCTTCCCTGGTGTCCCCTGTGCAGAGACCAATCACATTCCCCATTCATGAGTTTATCTGAGCCTATGGACTGTTCCCTCTTAGGACTCCTGGAGGTGGAATCCACCTCAAAGAGGACAATGAAAGGGGATAGGAGGCGGGGCCATAAATCTGAGGGTCCCCCCTTCTGCACTTGTCAACAGAACTGACTAGCCATAGAGGGGAGCACACTGTACCTTCTCCTTGAATTCCCTGGAGTTCTGGAGGGATTGTGCCTCCCTAACACACCATCCCTCGCAAAGCTCCCTCAGAGCATTGACGCACCAGAGCATTGAAGTGCCATACTGTTCCCAATGCAAGGCAGTATGTAAATTCCACATGCTAGCCCAGAGTGTTATTCTGTGCCACAGCAATAGAACCAGTGCAAGTTAGCGATCCCAGCCTCAAATTCTTCACTTCAGCTTTATGCTGGTGTAAATGCGTTGATTTCAAATGGACTTGAAATGGACGTGAAGCTGGTGTTACCGAGTGGAGAAACAAGCCCAGAATCAGAACGGAATGCATTTGCCCAGTGGTTACTCTATTGTCCAAATCCAAATAAATATTTACTTCATCTAGATGTGACATTGCCTTTCACCTCCTCTCCTGGTTTTGCTTTTATGTTTTTCCTCTTTCTCCTTCACTGACAGACACTCTGCTCAGACACCAGAGGAATGCAAGCTGGGAGAACCTGCTACTGTTAGTATGCTCCTGCAAGAGCAGGAAAGAAGCACTCCAGGCAGTCTCCCAACTTATCTGACAAAACACCACCATGGGAGCACGAAGAAAAGCCACAACTATTATCTGCTCACTTCCTAGCTTCATCCCCACCTAGAAAACACTATCCATAGATTCACAGTTTTTAAGGCCAGAAGGGAACATTACAGTCATCTTGTCTGGCATCCTGTGTATGGCATAGAACTTCACCCAGTAATTCCAGCACTGAACCCAATAACTTGTGGTTGAACTGGAGTATAGCTCCTGGGAAGACATGCATTCTTGATTTAAGATCTTTATGTCGTAGAGGATCCCCACATCCCTTCGTATGCTGTTCCAACAGTTAACTGTTGAGGCAAGAGTGTAGAATTTTCTTCATGCCCCACTTCTCCCTTTGTCATCATCTCTGTTGAGATTTCCTACTACTTTGCCCACCTGCTTTCCCTCTTGTGGGCGGACAAATGGGCCAACTCTTGGAGATCCCTTCATTTAATTTTCTCTACTGGTGTTGCAGTCTGAGAGGCACTGATGGTCATGTGGAGATGGAACTGCCACATTACTGAAGTATTATTATGCCCCATCCCATTCCCCTATGAGGCTATAAAGGTCGGGAACCAGAACCTCTAAAGTTCCCTGTGTCATGCTCCTATAACATACTCCTCCATGAGCTGACCTGTCACCTTGTTCAATTCTCTCCAGCAATGATCCTGTGCATTGTTCCCACTTCTCATTTTAGATATTCTCTACAAGATTGCCCTTGTGACAAGTAAATTTCTGCTGTCTGATGAAAGCAGAGACCACTTCCCTAAGATACTCTACTCCATTTTACTGAGATGCCCTATACATTGCTGGGAGTTCAGGTAGGGGCACGTTCTCCAGAAACAGAGAGCACAAATTCATTTATCTTGGTTCTTTCCATTGCATGATCGATCTTTTCCCTCTATCAACAAGGAGCTTCATTTTACAGTGAACTAATGAAAAAAATATAATTGTATTTGTTGTAAATAGTAGTACAGTCTTAATTCTGTTGTCTGCTTCCCATATTTAGGATATGACTAGCTTATGAAAATATTCTTATTGCTTTTTTTTTTAAAATCTCCCCAAAGTACAACATAAAGATAGAAAGAATGCTCACATTTACGTGGTACAAATAGCTCTAACCAGAAGACTAATCAAAGCACTCTTTACTATACACGATGATAATTACCTCTAATAAGCTTACTAGATACAGTAAGTTCATAACAGAAACTATCAAACGGCAGACTATTAAAAGGTGAGGCTGACATTTCTTGTATTCTTACATAAGCAGTCCAGAATAAAAATCTGCCAGCCATCAATGCAAGGGGATTAGATTGTCAGGTTACATCACAAACTTGATTTTTTTTTGGTGCATTTCTTTTTGTAGCTTATTTACAAAACACATTTCTTATGGAAGGCTATAAAATGCTCCTCAGTCACTTACCCAATACACCAGAATGGCTCCTCTGGTGCCTGTAAATATATACTTCAGCAATTTTTAAAAGCAGCTGCTACTCAAATGAAAGAGCTCACTCAAAGCTATTTTTGGTCCACAGAGGGAAGATGTCCCCATGTACATACACACTTTTAAATATGCGTGTGTATGTATTATATAAAATCAGATATTTTCTTTTTAAATCATATATGATATTTAACCATGAAATAGCATTAAGATATTCTAACATGCAAGGTAAGTATTCAATTAATTAGTATTTCTTTTAAATGTAATGTATATTACAGATAGGCTAAAATCCAGTGCCTACAGTGCCAATTCACTCCTGGGTTCACACTAGTGGCTCAGAGGGCTAGAGGGGAGCATGTTAATCACAAACTCCTCTCTTCTGGGGGACCCACAACCAGCCAGTACAGAACCCAATCTGAATGGTGCTACCTGGTGTAGGGTAAGCAACCATGAAATGTTATGATTAAGTACATCCAACAGGAGAAACAGCAGGGATACCAGAGGAATCCTTCCTGGAGTTAAATTTGCATCTTCCTATACCAGCTGGGGGTTCTCACACCAAAATTTTTGGTGGCCTCAGAGTGCGGCCACCAACTATTGCTGGTGGCTGTTCAGACAATTTTTCCTAAAATATGTAATTAACTTTAGGAAAAACAATTAAATATGCACATATACATGTCCAAATTATTGTAATTTATTTATGTAGAGTTTTGGTTCTTTTGCAGACTCAGTAATAAAAATAATGTACAGTTGTCTCTATTCTTTACTGGACCTACACAAAAACACAAATAAGGTGCTTTGCATGTTTTGCTTTTTGGGGTTTTTTTAGACTTGCTAGTTAGTAAGTCTGCTACTGTGAAAAGTGATATTTGCATATTTGTTAATACCACTTTTCACAGCAGACTTACTAAGTGGCTGGAGGCTGTGAAAAGTGATATTAACAAACATACAAACATCACAGCAGACTCGCTCAGCCCTGGCAAGCTGGGGGACAGATTAAGCCCTGGATGGGGAGATGGGTAAGGAGGGGGGCAGGGGTGATGGGGTGATGGATGGGGGCTGAAGGAGGCAGCAGGATATGAGGAGTTGAGCCCAGGGCTGGAGCTTGGGGCTGGAGGAGGTAGCGGAGCTCGGGGTGATGTGGGGGGGTCAGGGCTGAGCCCAGGGCCAGAGCCTGAAGCACTGTGGCTGGGGGATGGAGCCTGCTGCCTCACAGCCCGAGCCTGCTGCCCACCCCCCAGGACTGAAGCCCAAAGCCGAGCCCCACCACCCCCGGGATGGTGGGGAACTCACACTCACATCTGAAAAACAATGAGCACCTGTCATGAAGTGTACATGGACCCAATTACATAGCCAATAGATTTACTCGTGAGTAAGGTAAGCAGGACTTAGCCCAATATGAGTGATAAATCATAACCTAAAACCAAATTTTTACATAGGTACTATATAGATGGTAACATTTTGCTGCTCCTGTATTAGTTTTCCTCAATATTGAGAGTAGAAGATAATATAGTGGTACAGGCAAACAGTATTCTGTAACGTTATACAGAAGAATGAAGAACTTAGTCTAAAGGTGCAGAACACAGTATTTTTATGATACTAGGCTACATTTTTATCCTAGCCTATTTTTTTCCATCTTATGAAAGAATTTACAAACTACATGAACAGAACTTTAAAAGTGCAAAGGGAAAAAAAGGTCAAAGTTAAGGTTGCCTGTGAACTCATAATTATGTCTTTTGTGTATTTGCATTATGGTGCACTCTTTAAATGCATGACCCTATAATTTTTCCCCCATGGATCCTCTGCCTCAAAGGCAGCATAAGTTGGGCAGCATGCAGAGAATGAGGCAATATTAAATATTTTTATCCTCATTATGCATTGAAACTTTGTCTCAATCACTATACACCATTCATCCAGTCCAGTCAGGACCTAAATATGCAATCAAAAACACATGTGTAAATCAGTATTTTCTGTACATTTACACTATGGTATTGCAAACAGAATTTCATCCCAAATAAATCACAATTCTGCAGGATCACTGTGTCATTCACTCTGTATCCCTGCCTCATTCAACCTATGTTATGAACCTAGGCAACCTATGTAATTAATGAGACAGGAGTCTTGAGGAGAATAAAATGACATAAAATCATGTTGTGTAACACTGCTGTCAGGCATATGCACAAGAGGGCAGAGCTAACTTTGGTGTTTTCTAACTTTGAAGTTCCTCAATTTGCATCTGTATTAGGGCTGTTGATTAATTGCAGTAAACTCACATACTTAACTCAAAAAAATTAATTGTGAATAAAAAATTAGTCGTGATTCATCGCAGTTTTAATCGCACTGTTAAACAATAGAAAACCAATTGAAATTTATTAAATATTTTGGATGTTTTTCTATAGTTTCAAATATTTTATTTCAATTTACAACACATACAAAGTGTACAGTGCTCACTTTATATTACTTTTATTACAAATATTTGCACTGTAAAAATGCTAAAAAATAGTATTTTTCAATTCACTTCATACAAGTACTGTAGTGCAATCTCTTTATCATGAAAGTGCAACTTACAAATGCAGATTTTTTTGTTACATAACTGCACTCAAAAACAAAACAATATAAAACTTTAGAACTTACAAGTCCACTCAGTCTTACTTCTTCTTCAGGCAATTACTAAGACAAACAAGTTTGTTTACATTTTCATGAGATAATGCTGCCTACTTCTTATTTACAATGTCACCTGAAAATAGGAAATATCAAGACATTGCTAGGTATTTACGTGCCCGGTATGCTAAACATTCGTACGTCCCTTCACGCTTCGGCCACCATTCCAGAGAACATGCTTCCGTGCTGAAGACTCTCGTTACAAAAATAATGCCTTAATTAAATCTGTGACTGGAGGGAGAATTGTATGTTTCCTGCTCTGTTTTACCTGTATTCTGCCATATATTTCATGTTATAGCAGTCTCAGGTGATGACCCATCGCGTTTGTTTTAAGAACACTTTCACTGCAGATTTGACAAAATGCAAGGACGGTACCAATGTGACATTTCTAAAGATAGCTACAGCACTCCACCCAAAGTTTAAGAATCTGAAGTGCCTTCCAAAATCTGAGAGGTTCAAGGTGTGAAGCATGTTTTCAGAAGTCTTAAAAGAGCAACACACCAATGCGGAAACTACAGGACCTGAACCATCAAAAAAGAAAATCAAACTATTGTTGGTGTCATCTGACTCAGATGATGAAAATGAACATGGTTGGTCTGCACTGCTTTTGATCATTATCGAGCAGAACTCATCATCAGCACAGACAAATGTCCTCTGGAATGGTGGGCGAAGCATGAAGAAACATATGAATCTTTAGTACATCTGGCACATATCTTGCGACACCAGCTACAACAGTGCCATGCAAATGCCCCTTCTCACTTTCAGGTGACATTGTAAATAAGAAGTGGGCAGCATTATCTCTTGCAAATGTAAACAAACTTGTTTGAATGAGTGATTGGCTGAACGAGAAGTAGGACTGAGTGGACTTGCAGGCTCTAAAGTTTTACATTGTTTTATTTTTGAATGCAGGGTTTATTGTATATAATTTTACATTTGTAAGTTCAACTTTCATGATAAAGAGATTGCACTATAATACTAGTATTAGGTGAATTGAAAAATACTATTTCTTTTGTTTCTTTTTTACAGTGCTAATATTTGTAACAAAAAAGATATAAAGTGAGCACTGTATACTTTGTATTCTGAGATGTAATTGAAATCAATATATTTGAAAATGTAGAGAACATCCAAAAATATTTAAATAAATGGTATTCTATTATTAACAGACCGATGTTATCATGATTAATTTTTTAATTGTGCGATTAACCACAATTAGTTTTTTTAAATCACTTGACAGCCCTAATCTGTATGTTTATTAATTTTATATGGCATTTCCTAGGTTTTAAAAGAAAAATGATAAACCCAAAAAATTTTATCCTATGATGTGCTGTGCCCTACAGAAGTTGATCACTCAGGGAGGCAAGCGTCAGGACCTTCAAGCATCAGATGGAATGAGACCTTTGGAATTATCTCCCATTCTGTACACACCTACGAATGCACCATTAAACACTGTAGAGACAAAATGCCATATTCACCTCAGTGACTGAAAATCCCATTCCAGTTATACATGTACCCATGAGCAGTGTTATCAGAATACTGGAAGATCATTAATGAAAAAAACTCACGTGGTTAGTAAAACATGAATGCACTTGGGCAAAGTCTGTTCTTTAAACCTTCTGACCTACTCAAATCAAAGCAGATTTTCACTGGAATACAAAAAAGCACATACTTTGAGGCATTCGAACTATTCAGAAATGGTGAAATACATTATTTTAAAATGACAAAAGTATATTTATTTATAGTCTTCATTTTTGCTTAGACTTTTACTAAAAAAATGTTATCTTGGGCAGAAATCTGGCCAACAAAATTTCTGAGCAAAAGATTAAACTTAGAGAGAAATAAACAAACAAAAAAAGCACTTTAGAATGAAAATTCATGAAACCTTCACTACAGGAGTCAGACATTCTGCCTATAGATACGTACATGAGTGTGTGTAAGAAATAGAAAGTGAGCTTTTTTCTTGTTCACTGAAACAAATGGCATCAGTGTTTATCCTAGTCTCAGACTGTATTCCAAACACACTGCTTCCATTTAGTGCAAAGAAAAATATTCTCTCCTTATTGAAACAGCTCTCATTTCAAGCATTAAAAAAGCACTGAAAGCATATGAAATACACAGGATTCAAGTGCCGTAATATCTCTGCTTTATGTCTGATGCCGGTACAGGCAGAATACATTGGCTGTAGTGAAACTATAGGGCATTTTTATCCTATCTGCTCAGCATCTGAACAGATTTATTCCCATATGACAGGTATACTGCAACAAATACAACACAAATAAGTGGCTAAATTTTGGGCCTAGATCTGGAAACTTTGTGTACATGTAACTTCCACTGAATTCAAGGGCAGTTCTATACACAGACAGCTTACATGAGCAGACTCTACAAACCCAGATTTTCAAGAGAGTGGTGATTTTGGATGCCCAATTTGAAGCACGTCAAAGGAATTTCAGAGCATTGAGTAGCCACCCTCTTAAAAATGAGTCCCTATAAGGTGTCACAAGTTGGGATCCAAAAATTGAGGCACCCATATTCGTTACTCTGCTTTTAAAATTTTAGCCTACAGTGAGTCCAGGTCATTATCACAATAGGTTCTAAAGGCTTTCTTGGGAAGTAGGAAGAATAAGAATACAATTTAAGAAGAAAATCTACAAGATTTATTTTAGAAATGGAAATAGTGGAATAAAAGAATGTGTCTGTAATGTGGTTAGAGACTGATTGTATGCTAAGTTAGACTAGCACTTCAATTATTAGTTCATAGAAGTGAGAGATGATTAATCATCCAGTCCATCTCCTCATCAAATGCGAGAATGTCTTAGCAGCACATTTTTTATTCTGATCCACTTTTAATTATCCCAAATGATGGGACTTCCCCCACTTACTTTGGGAGACTATTCCACAATGGAAAGCTTTGCATTGTTACGAAGTAATTTATGTTATTCAGCCAGAAATTTCCTTTCCTTTATTGTATCTTATTACTTCTAGTTATTCCCCATGTACCACACTAAATACTAAAGAGGGAGAGGATATGAGAGTCTGTACTTGTTTGAAATAAATTATGCCCATGCTATTAATAATATTTGACATTTCTATAGTGATAGCACCTAGAGGCTAGCTAGTTTGGGGATCCATTATTTTAGGCACAAACACAGTAAGTGATAGACTCTGCCTCAAATAACTTACACTCTAGAGAGCTATTGCTTAGACAAGTGATAAAAATTTAACCCTTTGTAATATTTTCTCATGTCAATTCCTCTAGCTTCCTCATAATTTTTATTGCTCTTTATTTGAATTCCCTCCTCAAGTTTGTTAATAACTTTCTAGTAATGTGGTGCCCAGAATTGAACACAATAATCCAGGTGCTGTATACAGGAGCCACCCTTCTCCTTGACTACTCTGTAATGTAAAAACTTTGCATAAGTACATTGCTTCTGTCCGTGGCTAAGACAACTTCATTCCCTAGTACTGTTTTAGTAAAATTTTGTCTTCTGAAGCCTGAGCATGATCAGTCAAGGATATTAGCAGAGATCAGGTACTGCTGGAGTTATTTTGCCACCAGATTCTCTATTACCATACCCAAGAAATGGAGGATAGAAATAGGACAGCAACTAGTGAGATCATTTGTCATTTCATTAAAAACAACAAGGCGTCCTTGTGGTATCTTAGAGACTGACAAATTTATCTGGGCATAAGCTTTCATGGGCTAAAACCCACTTCATCAGATGCATGGAGTTTTTCATTTTAGCCCATGAAAGCCGATGCAGACTAACACAGCTACCACTCTGAAACCTGTCATTTCATTTTAGCTGGTTAGCTGCCGTCCTTGAAGGAGATATTAATTATCTTGGTTAACCAAAAGTCCAGATTTCATGCTCTGATTTTCAGCAACCATGAGGGGCACCTACAATAGCTTAGACATCACTTTGTGCTTTGTAAATCTCTGGTTACCCAAAAGCACCAAATTCAGGGATATTTTGAGTTTACTATGCATTCTTCTGACTCAGATTTATTGGACCCTAGAGAGAACACGATTTCAGATATAATTGATCTTTTCCACACACTAGATTGGGAATTCTTCATAACTTGTGTGTGAAGGCAGTCAGAGTTGATTAGACAGATCACTATTCAAAGCAGTTCTATGGATCAAAACTTCACAGAAGCTATAGCAGAAAAGGTTCTCTTAGCCTCTCTCACAGCCATTGGAATGGATTTCATTAATTAGTTTAGATGTAGCTGATCGGTTTCAGAACACATTAAATACACCACCACTCTAATCCCCTGCATTTGTACATTATCTAATGTTCATCATCAGTAATCCAAGGAAAGCTGTAGGGTCTATGCAGAATGTGGGGGTACTTCAAGGATACCATACCAGCAGTTGTATATTACAAGCGATTATAGTACCCAACTAGTATATAAATATACTGATCCCATGGCTAAAGAGCTTTGTGCTGTAGACTCACTTAATCTATGAATCTTCACGGATAGACCAACATGTTCTGTTCACTACCTATAAATACTACACATATAAAATGATAGGGTCTAAATTAGCTGTTACCACTCAAGAAAAAGATCTTGGAGTCATTATGGATAGTTCTCTCAAAACATCCACTCAATGTGCAGTGGCAGTAAAAAAAAACGAACTGAATGTTAGGAATCATTAAGAAAGGGATAGATAAGACAGAAAATATCATATTGCCCATATATAAATCCATGGTACACCCACATCTTGAATATTGCATGCACATGTGGTCACTCCAGCTCAAAAAAGATATATTGGAATTGGAAAAGGTTCAGAAAAAGGCAACTAAAATGATTAGGGGTATGGAATAGCTTCCTTATAAAGAAAGATGAATAAGACTGGGACTTTTCAGCTTGGAAAAGAGGTGACTAAGGGGAGGATATAATAGAGGCCTATAAAATCATGACTGGTGTGGAGAAAGTAAAGAAGAAAGTGTTATTTACTCCTTCTCATAACACAGGAACTAGGGGTCACCAAATGAAATTAATAGGCAGCAGGTTTAAAACAAACAAAAGGAAGTATTTTTTCCACACAACACATAGTCAACTTGTGGAACTCCTTGCCAGAGGATGTTGTGAAGGCCAAGACTATAACAGTGTTCAAAAAAGAACTAGATCAATTAATGGAGGATAGGTCCATCAATGGCTATTAGCCAGGATGAGCAGGGATGGTGTCCCTAGCCTCTGTTTGCCAGAAGCTGGGAATGGGCAACAGGGAATGGATCACTTGATGATTACATGTTCTTTCATTCCTTCTGGGGCACCTAGCATTGGCCAGTGTCAGAAGACAGAATACTGGGCTAGATGAGCCTTTGGTCTGACCCAGTATAGCCGTTCTCATGTTATGTACCCATAAGGGAAAGGGGATAGTTGGTTCAGGGTAAAGGCTTACTCCACCTTGCCATAACATACAGAGACACACATTGAGGCAGTGGGTCAGCATTATGTGCAAGTCTAGAGACAACTTGGACAAATCACAAGCTAGGCAAGACCAACCTGAGTTCTTCAGCCACATGAGTTTTGAAGTCTTTCAGGAAATTAATTTAGGAGGCTCCATTACCAAGGTGGAGAGCATCTTTGCTAGTGAAATAGTGCTAAGATTTCCCCACTGATTGATATTCACACATCTGTATCACCATTAGAGGTGGTCTGAAATTTTTACAAAGTTTTTTTTTTCAAATGGAAAATGCTGATTTGTCAAAACCAAAGCTTTTCACATGAAAGGGTCACTTTCTATTAACAGTGGTGTCACAGTGTGACACTGGCCCTTTAAGAGGGAGCAGACACAGTGCACCTGTGACTAGGCAGCTGCCTTCAGTTGAGCTTTAATAAAGGACACCTTAATTTAGCCAGAGAATGACTTGGTGAGGTAGAGTCAGGCTGAGAGCCTGTCAGGAAAGGGGTGGAGAGCATGGGTATGGCGCTTTCACACTTTGCTCTCTGATAATGGGGTGCCTTTAGGGAGCTAGGCAGTGCTTAATTTATGTCAGGGCTGAGCCCTGGAACCTCTAGGCTTAGCAGTTCATAACCCTGGCACCTCTGGGCTGGTTGCCTCAGTTATGAAAGTATAAAAATTGTTCGAGCTCCAGAACCTCTTTCACTACAAATTAAGCACTGAGCTAAGCCAAGTCCCCTGGAAAAGGAGACAGGAAAGCAGGACTGCTAGTGTCCCCTCAGAGGGGAGGTGGAAGGAATCTAAAATGGGGAATTCTTAGGAGCTGTAGTCCAGGGCAAGTTGAGGAACTGTGGTTTTGTTGTTTTGACTTAACTTTGGATAATAAAATTACATAAAGGCAATTGTGGGTGTGGCAGTGAGCCCTTAACAAGCCAGGGATAAGCCCTGCCTTGTTACAGTTAGTCAGGAAGATTTCTGTGGTCCGGGATGAAATTCCTAGTCAATCCCAAAGGGACACTAAGACCCACCCCACAATAACATATCACACGGGAGTGTACCAAAACATCAGTTTATGTAAGACCCAGAGTCAAGTCCCTACTCTAACCATGGGGTTATATAGGTCTGAGTGTCCTAACCATGGGGCTGTATAGTCACTGTCTTTCATGGCCTCAAGCAATATTTAATTATACAAAGTGAAACAGCAACAACAAGAGAGAGAGACTATATAGCCCAGCCTACCTGATTTGGAGCAGGGACATGAATGTGAGTCTTTCATACCCCAGGTGAGTTTCTAAAACCCCAGGGGTAGGTGCCTCTCTCTGGTTTAGACCAATTCAGACAAGGACATGTTTCAAACATTTGAATGGTTTCAGAGTAGCAGCCGTGTTAGTCTGTATCCGCAAAAAGAACAGGAGTACTTGTGTACAACGTGATATATGCCATCATGTGCCAGCAATGCCCCTCTGCCATGTACATTGGCCAAACCGGACAGTCTCTACGAAAAAGAATAAATGGACACAAATCTGACATCAGGAATCATAACATTCAAAAACCAGTGGGAGAACACTTCAACCTCTCTAACCACTCAGTGACAGACTTGAAGGTGGCAATTTTGCAACAAAAAAACTTCAAAAACAGACTCCAAAGAGAGACTGCTGAACTCAGAGCCGCCCAGAGGATTCCGGGGGCCTGGGGTCTTCGGTGGCGGGGGGCCCTTCCGTTCTGGGACCCGCCGCCGAAGTGCCCCGAAGACCCGCGGCGGGGCCCCCCTCCGCCAAATTACCGCCGAAGCGGGACCCGCTGCTGAAGTGCAGCCCGGTCTTGGTGGTAATTCATGGCGGGGTCCCCGCGGTCTTCGGGCACTTCGCGCGGTCCCGAACGGAAGGGGCCCCACCGCCGACTACCGCCAAGACCGGGCTGCGCTCGCGGCGGGTCCCGCTTCCCCCCCCCGGCCCCAGCCTCTTACCCCCGGCTCCCTCCTCACCCGGAGTCTCAGCGCCTCGCCGAAACAGCCGCAGCGTGTGGCCGGCGGGGCCTGAGCTCCGTCCCGCTCAGAGCTGCGTGGTGAGGGGGCGGGGCTGGGAGCTCCTTGCCGAGCGGAGGGAGCTGAGCTCAGCCCGGAGCTCGCAGCCCCACCCCCTGACCACGCGGCTCTGAGCGGGGCGGGGCTCAGGGGCTCCGGCGGAGACTCGGCGCTTGGTGCGCTGAGGCTCCAGGAGAGGGGCGGAGGTGGGAGCCTCCGCTGTTCTCTTGGGGGCCCCTGCGGAGCCCGGGGCCCAGGGCAAATTGCCCCCTTTGCCCCCCCCTCTGGGCGGCCCTGGCTGAACTTGAATTAATATGCAAATTAGATACAATTAACTCTGGCCTAAACAGAGACTGGGAATGGTTGGGTCATTACACTAATTGAATCTATTTCCCTATGTTAAGTTCTCCTCACACCTTCTATGGGCCATCTTAATCATCACTTCAAAAAGTTTTTTTTCCTCCTGCTGATGATAGCTCATCTCAATTGATTAGACTTTTCCTGTTATGCATACTTCCACCTTTTCATGTTCTCTGTATGTATAAATATCTCCTGTCTGTGTTCCATTCTATGCATCCGAAGAAGTGAGCTGTAGCTCACAAAAGCTCATGCTAAAATAAATTTGTTAGTCTTTAAGGTGCCACAAGTACTCCTAAACATTTGAATGTTATCCTGGGACAAGAAAATTCTTTCTTAGCAAGCTCTAATCACCACCAAAAACATAAAATAAAGTCAGGTTCAACTGACAATCATATTCAGAGAAATAGTGTTTGTGTCTTTGTATCTCTGTATGTGTTTAGTTAAAATATGTTTGGTAGCTATGGGGGGCAGGAGCTCTCTCAACTTCCCTCTAGACTCTGCTTTCACTCCTGTATATCTTCCTCCCCCCTATCATCCCCCCAGCGCCACCCCTACCAGACACCGCAGGACAGGGGTGGGGTTCCTTCCTTCCCAGAGGGAACCCACAGGAAAACAAAGAGAGGCAAGGGTGACCTGAATCTCAGGCAGTCTTCCTGGATCAGCCCCTCATCCTGGGGGATACTGCTCTGAGGCTGGGTCTTGCAGCTTTGGGAGTAGTGAGGACTTGCTGTTATCTCCCTTTCAGTGGGCCTGTCTCTGCTGACTGAGGCAAGGCAGCCTTCTTCTTGGGGCAGGTTTTCCCTTTTAAGCTCCCCCGTCCTCTGGGTAAAATAAGCCTTGCAGGTGTGCCTCTTTGGTGTTGAACAGGCTCTGAAGAGCTAGTTAGTCTCCTCTCTGGCAAAGTGAGGGTGTGTCCCTTCACAGCAGGAAAACTTAAAGTAGCCATAAATCAAATAGTCTTGAGATCCTTTGACCTAAAATAGAATTCATGTTAAAATTTATAATATATATACACAATAAATTTAAACTGACCAAATGCTATTTAAAATCACTGAAGTATTCAAATGGTTCAAAATAACATTGACTGATTCCAAAGATGACTCGGTGTGACTTTTATTCCTTCTATGTCTACTCCTCACTCTTGAACATGAGAAATACAAACTGAGAATAATCCCCACTGATTAGCTGGTGAGAGACTGAAGTTTGCATTTGCAAGATTTCTCTGGATTGAAGTCCAATGTTATCAGCACCTCCAGCCTCTGCATTTATCTTATACTAGAATTGCCTCAGGGCTGTATTACTACTGCAGACATATGCCACACAGGGAAAAAGTTAGTGGAGCACCAGTTTGCTCTCAAATCAGAGCCTCTTGCTGTGCAAGCCTTGCAAATCTTAATTCTTTAGCTTAGTATCAGCTCACTTCAGAAAGAGCAGGAGGAACAAAGTGGTATATTTCATTCCATCTTAAAAAAAAATCAATCAAGTCACCTATACGCCTTAGAGATCCAGATGTAGGATCTGAGTAATAATTTTGACCCAGGGTTTTGGGAAACTCGTGGATATCTCCAGTTCCCAGCAACCAAGCCTGTAGTGACTACCATATACAAAGCTGTTAATGAATTGTATGCTGTGAATAATCATTGCAGACTCAAGAGCATTCAAGGGGTTCAAGATAGAGGGTCGAACCCAAAAGACATACTGTAGTGAAAGCTGGCCAGAGCAACTATATCAGAGGAATTGCATGAGTGAAGCATTCTCTTTTGTCTAGATGGACATTAGCAAGTGAACCAGTTCCCATGGACATTTAGTGTAACCCAAGAGCCAATGGCAATAACCAGGCCCAGGTTCAATCTGTCTTGGGGGCTACTTTCTGAAACAAATAAAACTATGACCCACCTAGAGCTGAATTCCGATTTCTGGTTCTGAGAAATTAAATTAAAACCTTCCTCACTATTTTTGCAGGGGGTTCTTCCCCACCCACAAGCACTCAGCTTTGGGAATATGGAACCACATGTATCTTTTTATTTGGGGAAATGGAAAAACAATCAAAAGACATGAAAACCTAGGATATATTTACATACAGGAAAATGAGCAACCCAAATCAGTGTATTCAGGAGTTTGGTCAACTCCTGAATTTCAAATAATTGTCTGGCTTATTGAGATCCAGAATTCTTAGCCCCACCACAGACCCCATATAAGACCCCAGTCACAGGCCCAGTTAGACTCAATGGTAATCAAGAGGCATCAGTCTCCTCCAGCCCAGAATGAACTGCTCTGCCAGGTCCTGCTCCAGTGTTCAGATACCTGGTCCTTTGGCCACGTGTGCCAGGCAACTGTGAAGGTTGAACTCTGATCTGGCTCTGATCCAGTTGGGCCTCATTACAAAGTAAGCTCGGCCCAGCTGCTGCTGGACTAGCCCTACAGATTCATTGGACAAAGAGGCACAGAAACCAAAGAGAAAGATTTTTCCATCCCTGTCCCCTCTATATAGGCCATATATTTGCTAGTATTTATTTATATGTAAACTTTGTTTAGTTTTAAAGAAGGTACATATATCTGTGCTAAAAGTTCATTTCAATGAGTTAATCATTAATGCACAGAGTTTGGGTAGGTTTAATAGTTACTCAAGCACATTCTCCCACCAGTTTGAAAAAAAACATAAAATTGTTCTTCTCCAGGCTTCACTTCATTTCACTACAGGCTCCCAGCATGTAGATGGGGGTGGGGGAGTGGAATCAGTGAGGTGTGATAAGTTTCTACAATGCCTTTGTATGCTCTTATCAGGTTTCTCAGTGCATTGGAGATAAAAGGAAACACATTCATTCTCTGCACCACCACTACTAACAGCATCTGAAAATTAAGGTAATAGGGGTCTGATCCTATAAGGTGTTGAGCACCCTTATCTTCCCCTGCATAAATATCTCCCACAAGAGACATTCAGCACCTCAACGTCAGACTCAAGTATGTGTCATTTCTGTGGTAATTTGACAGAAGGTTAATACATTTTACCAATGTAGTGAAATGTGCTTTTAAGGCTATGTCTACACTTGCACACATATTCAGCTAATTGACTATATACATGTTCATGCATGTTCCCCATACAGTGTCCGCATGTGTTGTGTACACATGAATGCTCATGTCCGCACTGCTGCATTTGTTACACATTGTCAGCACTACCATTTCAGTAGTGGTATCTCAGAGTTCTGTGCATCACAGGAGATGCTCTAGGAACCACTTTGCTGGGTGGTGTTGGTATTGTCCATGTTTATTGAAGGTAGTTCCTGCTCACATCTTCCTCCTGCCAAACTGGGTGGAAGACATGGAGCAAGTGAATAATTACGTGATTCTGCTCATGCTTCTTATTGAGGGACAAATGTTTATGGGGTGCAGTAAGTGACTGGCAAGACACTGGATGGAATCGAGGCAGAACTTACTGACATGATAAGATGAAGATAGCTGACCATGAGAGTGATGACAAGCCATTCTGGTCCCACGGAACAGATACAGTGACTGCCAGTATTGCCATGGTATTCCCATGGGTGGACCATCACTTCTGGTCTAGCAAAACCAGCACAGTGTTGTAGGATCATATCATTTTGCAGAGGAGTGTATAAAAATAATTTCAAAGTGAAAAATCGAGAGTGAGTGGGTTAACACCTAGAATTGATGCAATGACATATGGAGTTGCCCAGAAACAGTTAACTGCAGCAGGAATGGGCACTCCTGTAACCCATTTGACATGCAGAGAAAAACAACAGACACTGGGGGAACAAATTCAAGTTTGGCAAGAGCAGGTAACCCCCACTATCCTCTCAGAACCAGGATAAAAACTAGGGATACGGTTTCCCAACTGCCTTAACCCACGGAGCCCCACTTCTTGTTCTGAGCTAATAATATAGCCTTCTTTCTCAAATATTTTTATGTACCAGTTAAGTTTTTCTTTATATCCTCTCTCAGTTTGCTAAACTTGCTGCTGCTGCCTGTACTTTAAGATTAATTAACTCTGTCAAGTTATCTCTCTCTTGGCTCAAGTCTCCTTCCCTTTCTAGGTTGCTCTTCCCCCCTTCCCTCCCATCTGCTCTCTCTTTGTTTTAAAAGTTATAGATATTACAGAAACCTCCATCGCTGAAAAAGACAAAGTAGCAACAAACAAATAGAGAGAAAACAAGGTAAATTCTTTACTCTAAATAAGTCCAGTAAATTAATTATTTTAACCTTTTAGGTCAGGAATGCAACAACTGGAAATATCCTAACTTTCTTGAAGATATGGTTGCCAAGCAACAGAAATGCAGACTCTGCTTCTAATCCTAACCACTGACTAATATTTGAAACATGGGTTTTCCTTATTTCCCTGTAACAGAGTTTTTAAAATAAAGCAATGGAAAGTAATGGAAAATGCCTTAAGTTATTGAATTAATACGAAGTGGGCAAATAAGTTAATCTGAATTTTTATTAATTCTTATTAAAAGTTTTAAATAAAAAGGTAATAATCTGCTTATTTAAATGTTAATCTCTTTTGTTTACCTGTCTGTATTTGAAAATGCATCGCCTTCATAATTTTGAACTCTTAATGCCTTATCTTATATAGTTATGAATAAAATTCTGGTGCCATTTGTCTTTATTTGTAAGTTTGTCCTGTATGTCATGCATGTTGCCCTGTGTTGTATGGTGTGTGTCCCCCATAGCTACTTTTTTTGTTTTCATTGTGTTGCAACAAACGTCAATTTTATACTTTTTTATAGGCATGGTACCACACTATTTTTGTACTGTGGCTGAGGTATAACCATCATAATCCCAATTAACTTTTTTGCAAAGTTTAAAAAGGCCTCAGTTATAAATATATGTACATATATTTTTGCCTAAACAAATAATGCAATTGCAAACAAAAAAAGGTTATCTTATATTAATCACAACATTTTTTTTTCAAAGGAAAAATGTAAGGGGAAACCTCAACATTAATGCAAAGGTAATATTAACAAAATGTCAATTTCTTGTTTGGGTTTTTGTGAACTTGTTTGAACCTTTAAATATAGTTATAAGAATGTTATAGAAAAAAATTCAAAAAAATAACAATATATGCTATATCTGGTTATGTTGCAAAATGTTGAAGTTAAACAAAGCAATTTCAACAGGTTTTGACCTTTGTCTCCCAAACAAAACCATGTGTCATGAAATTTTTATGCCCTCAAAGCATTTGTCTAAACTTGCATTTAAAATTCATTTTGGTTTGATTTTTATACTTTTTTCTTTTATGTTATGTTAAAGGAAAGTAGTGATTGTTACAGTTTGTGCTTTCAACTAATTAACAAAAGTTGAATTGGTATCACAAGCAAATTAACTCTAAAAAGCTTGGGTAAAAATTCTGTTCCTAACTTTTTTCCAAAATGGAGTACTCAGCAGGGCAGAGCAGGACACCTCACAAAAGAGAGTGAGCATATATTTTAGCAGTCAAGCACTACATTTATTATGAAAAAATTAGTAATGCACCTCTTAAGTGAAAATGAATGTCTATGCAACAACTGTAAAAGCATCTAAAACAGGTATATTTGCACTAAAGAATTGGGAAAATCAGAACAAAGCATAGCTTGTGTTATAAAAGTCTTGTTCCTTATTACATTGTGAACAAACTAAGCTAATCTGTGTATTAAATTTGGGTTATTGAAAAGAAGAGAAATGTAAAACAAACAAGCAAAAACTTTATTATGTTAACCAACTTAAGCAGTTTAAGGTGCATCCCACAGACTGAAGACATCAGAAGATATTAGTGCACAGTAGGCTGACCAGATAGAAAGTGTGAAAAATCGGGACAGAGGTTGGGGAGTAATAGAAGCCTATATAAGAAAAAGCCCCAAATATCAGGACTCTCTCTATAAAATCGAGACATCCGGTCACCCTAGTACACAATGAAGAAACTCCCAGGCATCAAGAAAGAAAAATAAGTGCTTTATAAAAACCAGACTGGTCAACTAAACCTCAGTTTACCACATATGGATAATTAAGAATTCAATCAGCTAGAAACTACTAGGTGGACCAGGTCTAACTGTTGTTTAAAATGGTATATTATTGGGCAAAGTTAGTTCATGTGCCTGTGGTTTTAAATTTTTATTACAGAAATATGGATGCATTTGGTTACTGTGTAAAAGCAACTGTATTATTGCTATATACTACTTTGTTCATTAATATACTAGCATCTTATCAGAAATGTGCACAAGACTTAAGGGCTGGGCAAAAGACTATTCCACAGCAGGGGTGGCTCCAGGAACCAGTGCACCAAGCGCGTGCCTAGGGCGGCAAGCTGCGGGGGTCACCCTGCCGGTTGCTGTGAGGGTGGCAGCAAGGCAGCCTTTGGCTGCGTTTCTGCAGGAGGTCCGCCGGTCCTGCGGATTAGGCGGCAATTCGGCGGCGGGTACGCCAAAGGCACAGGACCGGCAGATCACCTGCAAAACCGCCACCGAATCCGCAAGACTGGCGGACCTCCCGCAGAAATGCCACCGAAGGCAGCCTGACTACCGTGCTTGGGGTGGCAAAAAACATAGAGCCGCCCCTGTTCCGCAGTCTGGTATCTTTCAAAACAGGAGATTCAAATCTAGATGAAGTTATTGGGTATATTGCAAGATCATCTGAACTTGGAAACCTATTTAGAATGCGGGTAATATGAAAAATTATATAAACAAAACATTAACTATTTTGACCAACAGGCAGCGGAAACCACTTCTGAACCTGTAATTCATGGTGTTAAGGGCCAGCTACTGAAGAAACAGTACACCATTTATAATGTTCATGACATTGCCAAACTGTTTAACAAAACACAAGTAAAAATTAATGAACTAATTGCAGCAAACAGTAAGAAGGCAAGGAGACAAAATTGGTAAAGAAATTATTTGTACTGCTTATGGAAGTTACATAGTAACTACAAATTGTGTAGACAGACATAGGGGAGACTCTGTTGATGTAAAACACGGCAGTGGTTTTGTCCATCAGAACTGCTATGCACTGCCCTTGTAGTCGAGCCTGAAAGGTCTGGCATGCTAGTTTCACTGCTCTCAGCTCCTTGATATTGATATGAAGGAAGAGCTCATCCTGCGACCAAAGGCCCTGTGTTTGGAGGTCTCCCAGAGCTGACACGTCCATTACTAGGGACAAGGAAGGCTGGGGGCTGTTGAAGGGGACTCCTTCGCATACTGTCCAAGGGTTAAGCCACTATTGAAGTGACTCAAGCACCTGCTCTGGCACCATCACCACTGAATTCAGTCTGTCACGTCCCGGACGGTAGGCCAAAGCAAGCCAAACCTGTAGAGGCCTGAGCCTCAGTCTGGCGTGCCGGGTCACATAAGTGCAGGTTACCATGTGGCCGAGGAGACTCAAGAACCCCTTGCTGTAGTGGTTGGGTATTGCCTGAGGCCTCGAAAGATGTGTGTCATGGCTTGGAATCCGGACTCTGGCAAAAGTGCTCTTGCCTGAACCAAGTCTAACACCGCCCCGATTAATTCTATTTTTTGGGTTGGTGCCAAGGTTGACTTGTTCAAGTTGAGGAGGAGACCCCGTCTCTCTAATGTGGATCTGACCAACCAGACTTGAGACACCACCTGCCTCCTGAGCAGACAGTCATCGAGGTAGGGGTATACCTGCACCTGCCTCCGACAGAGGAAAGCGACCATGACTGACATGCACTTGGTGAATACTTGGGGGGCTGTTGAGAGGCCAAATGGAAGGACCATGAATTGATAATGTTTGTGGTCAACTTGAGCATCAAGTTCCAGGAGCTGAAGCTGTATCTACTCAGAATTGCCTGATGGTCAGCAATCCTGAGTTGCAACCCCCGCTCCCAAAGAATACACTTTGCACACAAATAAATCTAGGCGCTTGGCATCCTTGGGCTTAGGCGCTGGGGCTTGTTATCCCTGCCTCTCCTTTTGTTTACTGCCGCCACCACTAATGAGCAAGGCTGCGGGTGTGTGAGAGGTATTCATACCTCTTAGATGGGATGAAATAATTCCTCTCCATATCCTTCACAGTGGGAGGGATGGAGGCCCGGGTCTGCCAAATGGTCTTAGCATTGGCCTGTATAGTCTTGATGAGGGGTTGAGCCACCCTCGACAGGCCTTCCAGGGCCAGGATGTCTATCATCAGGTCTTCTGATTCCACCACCTCCTCAGCCTGCTAGCCCATATTTCATGCCACCCTTCAAAGGAGGTCCTGGTGGGTACAGCTGTCTATGGGGGGCGGTCCAGAGACAGAGGTGCCTATAACACTTCATCTGCAGAGGATGAGGAGGAGGCTAATGGGGGAACAGGGTCCTCCTGATCCTCTTGGTCTGCAGGGGCCTCCTGTCCTGCCTCTCTGTCGGAGCCAACCACACCTGGATCAGGCTCAGAGACTGGGGTTGCTTCAAGGGGAGGTAGAGTCACTGGTACCTCCTTGGACCCCTAGGGGTAGGGCGACTGACTGATGCCTCCAGCACTCGCGGTTCATAGGTCGCCAAACAGGAACCTTTGTATTGGGTGCCCTGGGCCTGGTGGTACACCAACGGGGTCCAAAATGGCCACTGCACTGGTCCCTGCCACTGCACAGGCCATGGTCATGCCTCCACCTCAGGCCTTCCACGGCCTGACTGGTGCTGGCCCTGCTCTAAATATCTAGACCCTGTTTCCAAGTCCAAAGACAGGGACCAGGACCATGATGGGCAAGGCAGTGCCGAGCGAAGCAGGACTGGGGAGTGGCAGGGACCAGTGCAGTGGCCATTTTGGACCCCGTTGGTGTACCACCAGGCCCAGGGCACCCAATACAAAGGTTCCTGTTTGGTGACCTCTGAACCGCGAGTCTGGAGCAGTACCGAGATCAGGATCTGTGCAGGGATGCTGACCAGTGCCAGGATGACCAGTGCTGGAAGAGGGACCTGCTAATCAACGGGAATCAGCATGAAGATCGGTGTTGCGATCGGGAGTGCTGGCACAACCTGGAGCAGTGGTGCGAGTCCGACTGGTGCTGCAATTGCAAGCGGTGCCAGGACTCTGAGCAGTGCTGTGATTCCACCTGCAGTGCTGAGGGATGGAGCATTGCCGGTTTGCCTTGAGACGGTGCCACACGTGTGGTACCGGAGGCTTGGCTCGTAGGGACCGTGGTGCCGTCATGACGATGTGGTCCCTCCCGGCCTCAAAGGTGTCCAGGGTAGATAGCAATCCACCTCCTCAATTACCTGACTCAGGGAGTACAACAGCACCAGACTCGACGGTCCCCCTTGCGGGGCTGAAGTCAACAGCTCCAAAGTCTTCGGCCCTGGGTCCTCCTCTCTGGGACGCACCCCATTGGCCTGCTCCAAAGGGTGTGTCTCTGAGTCAGAGATCCACTCTTTTCCTGATTCCAGTGCCACTTCTGCATTGGGGAATGGGACCGGTGCCCAGGGGTGGCTCCAGGCCCCAGTACGCCAAACGTGTGCTTGGGGCAGCAAGCCACGAGGGGTGCTCTGCCGGCGCCATGAGGGCGGCAGGCAGGCTGCCCTCGGTGGCTTGCCTGCGGAGGGTCCGCTGATCCTGCGGTTTTGGCGGACCTCCCGCAGGTGTGCCTGCGGGAGGTCCGCCGAAGCCACGGGACCAGCGGACCCTCCGCAGGCAAGCCGCGGAAGGCAGCCTGCCTGCCGTGCTTGGGGCGGCAAAATTCCTAGAGCCGCCCTTGCCGGTGCCGGGTCAGTCCCGCCAGTTTCGGCCCAGGGAACCGCGAGGCCACAGATCTCTCCCAGAATCCTTCCACATTGCCACTTCTACCACTGCCGCCGGGGTACTGCACACTGATGAGCTCAGTGCCAGGTCTTGCCACTTGTGTAGGTTGTGGTCTAAGTGCCCCCTCCCTAAGGAGCTGCTTGAGGTGAAATTCTCAATCCTTTTTTGTCCTGGGGCAAAACCCTTTACAAATCCTGCACTTGTCCACTTGGTGTGCTTCCCCCAGACACTTTAAGCAGTCTTGTGGGGGTTGTCCATTGGCATGGGCTTGTTGCAGGACTTGAACCCTTGGGACTTCGGCATGTAAGTTCCCCAAGGAGAACGCAGTTGGGTTGGAGAGGAAACCCCCCCAGCCCATCAGCTTACTAACTACTAAATACAAACAATACGAATAGAAGCTAGGGAAAGATGGAGAGCTTGCAAAGCAAGAAGACACAGTTCTAATGACCATCACTGGCAGTAAGAAGGAACTGAGGAGTCGCCAGGGTCATATATTGAGCACCATTAAGGTGCCACTCCAGGGGGCTCCATAGCCAACCCGATGGGTGCTGCTAGAGGAAAAACATTCCCACAACTGTGCACGCGGCGTGTGCACACTTACTTGGAATCAATATGAGCAATCACTTGAAGAAGAATTATTCATATTTATTCTGCTGGGACTTTCCACAGCATCCAATGCCATTGATCTTGAAGTAGGATAATGGACACAAATCATATTAGAGATGGCAATATACAAAAACCTGTAGGAGAACACTTCAACCTCAGTTCATCTGCAAATTTATTGATCTTGAAGTAATCCTGATCCCACCTCCAAGAAGCTGCAAGGCAGAATGCAGATTTCCGGAAATGGTGTGGGTCCTTCCTCTCAGACCTAACTTTACTTATCTATTTACTTAAAAGATAAACATTGCAAATATTTTAAACACCTCTCTCTTTTTACATTTTATCATTTCCTGTGGTCCTTTATAGTTTCTAAGAGTGATACTAATTATCAGCCATTGATTTAGGGTTTCCTGGCCATACACCAAATGCAACAGGTTTTCCTCCTAGGCAGGAAGAGCCTTTCAGTTGGTCATGGGGGTGTAAGCAGAGGCCAGACATTGTATGGCAAGGCCCAAGAGAGGAGGAAGTTGGGGCTTGGACTGGTATTGAAAGTTATGGTGATTTGGGAGGAGCCAAAGGTGGCATAACTGTTCACGGGTCAAAAGAGGTGGGCTCAAGTGTGGTGATTGAAGTCCAGGGACAGAATGGCAATGCCAAAGGTAGGCCAGATGCCAGAAGAGAATAGATTTATGGGACTGACATCACGAGAACAAACATAGCTTATCTGATCTGTCCTATCAATCTTGATTTGACACTTACTAAAATCAACATACTACTTTAGTTTTTTTCCAGTTAAATTTTAAAATGTTTCATGGGCTGGGGCTTCCACCGTGAAACTGTTATGAGGGAACATAAGAAAAGACATTTTTTTCAGTTTATGGGTTGTGAGACATTACTTGGCTATATGTCTGAGAAGAGGACCAACAAACAGAAACTTCTTACTCAGAAGTTTGCAAACAAAAGAATTCAACAGAAACTTAATCATAAATACTTAGTACTTATGCAGTGAAAATAGATACTGGAAGAAACATCAGGACCATCTACTGAATGAATTGCAAATAGAAATTCTAATCAGGATTAAAGAAAAAATTCTTGAAATGAGTAGCTAACTCTATGAGGAAATAGAGTATATTCTGCACTTTTTCCTTATTGCGACATTGGATTATGGCACATGTGGTATGCATCAGCAGTATGGAAAGGGTTTCTGGGCATCATAATCTAAAGTGAACAATGATTATCAAATTTTGTGGGAAAATGGATATTTACTAATGCAGACAAGTGCTAAATATTTAAACCACCGATGTGTTGGTGACCCCCATAAGAAAAATTGCATATATCAAGCTTTATGAATTCCTCATTTGCACTCTACCCACCAATTCATCTATAGCTGAACAACTTCTAACATTACAAGCTTATAAGGCACTCTTGTAATACAAATAATAAATCATATTATTAAGCGCCTCCATAGACATATATCCTGCTTTCTTCCTACATGTAAAATTATTCTCCCTAAATTACAATGTCCCATAGCCAAGGTTGGGAAATATTTAACTGTACACTCGAGACAGGCTTGAAGCCTTACATGCTTATACCTCATAGGGCCTAGAAGTTTTATTCCATTGGGAAAGTATGATCTTCCACATTCTATTGACACATTAAACACTTGCCTCTAGTCTTTGAGGATTCCATAATGATATCTTTTATACAGGGCCGGCTCCAGACCCCAGCGCGCCAAGCAGGCGCGTGGGGCGGCATTTGGCTCCGACGGACCTTCCGCAGTCATGCCTGCGGGAGGTCCACTGGAGACCCGGGACGAGCGGAGGGTCCCCTCTTCCCGCGGCTCCGCTTGAGCTCCCGCAGGCATGACTGCGGCGGGCACGCTGGTCCCGCGGCTCGGACGGAGCTCCCGCAGGCATGCCTGCGGATGCTCCACCGGAGCCACGAACCAGCGCACCCGCCGCAGACACTTCTGCCCCAGCCGCGGGACTGGGGAAGGGCGACAAAGCGCGCCGCCCTACTTGGGGCGCCGTAATTTATAGATCCGCCCCTGCTTTTATACATTAAAATTAGACCTTAAAATTGTGATATTATTAGGTAGCTGTTTTAGAATATTTTAAAATATATTTTCAATCATTTTTAAACATATTGCCAATAATTCTTCACTCTCTCACAAGACTGGCTGGTTAGATGCATGGCAACAAAGGGAGACTGGTGGAAGGATAAGAAAACCAGTGCCATTTACAGAACTGACCTTTAAATTCATGAAGCCTGTGACCACAGTCCCACAAGCTCTGTTTTAGGGAAGCTAAAAATGTAAAGAGAATCATAACTGTCTAACACAGTTCTAGTCCTATTCCTTGCAAAGAAAACCTGTAAAATGATGTAAACAAATTGCTAGTATTAAAAATGCAAGCAGTTGGACTCCAGCAGCAGGATGGAAGGTACCTAAGATAAACTCAATTTATTTTGAAATTAGTCAAAAGCATAATGTAATGACTATTATTTATATTTAATTCAATAAAAATCTTCATTTTATTTTTTTTCCTGAAGTTGCCACACCATCAGAAGTGTCATGAAATGCCATGTTCTTGCCAAAGAATGTAGGTCATAATTGCCATGGATTGCAAGGGGCGTTCTTTGTGTCTATAATTTGTTATTGGATGTATAAAAGATATCATTCTGCATTTCTAGGCCTTATCCCCCACTTCACACTCAGCAAAAATGCCTATCTAAAACAGAGGGCAATTTACTTTATTAAGGACTGCAGAAACAGGCTGTGGCACTTTGGGGATTGACCCAGACTGGTAAAATGTTCTGTTACCACCTGCCTTGTAATCCTGGGAATCTCTGTGCTCTCAGACACCAGCAGCATGCTGACAACACAGTGGTTTAACCCTGGCTTCAGCCCAGTTATTCCTTTCAAGGTGACGCCAACAACGCTTCTGGTCTCAAGTCTCCCCAAAACCATCTCTCCTGCAGCGTCCAGTCCTTCTTATTGGGCACACACAGAGGTAACACTAAATTTCTTGCCTCCAAAGAGCCAGTCCATATAACAGTTTGGTAGTTCGGCTGGGGATATACACTCCACTTTAGCACACAGAGGGAGGAATTGAACCTGGCTCTCTACACAATGAATAGGCTTAAGCACCTAAAATGCGTCTTATGGGCATGTTAGGCACTTGCTTCACTCTACAGGGAGGAGGCAGTGGTGAGGGCATTCTATAATTTATAGCCTCCTGGTTTGAGCACTTGATCAGGATGTGAGGAGATCCAGATTCAATTCCCCTCTCTATTGTAGAGGGGGAAAAGAATTTGTAGAGGGTTTTTTCCCCCTCTCAGAAACATGCACAAACCACTAAACTATACAGAATATTCTGGTATGGGGTCTCCCATGGAAGCATCTCCACTGTGAATAAAGAAAGAATGATAGGAGCAGGGGATTGAACCCAGAGTCTTCCAGAGAGGTGCTATAGCCACTGCAGTTCTAAGTTTTTCCTCTAAAGACTGTTCCATTGAGAATAAATACTTAAATTATTTTGTAGTCCAGAGAGGTTCTCCCTCGAGGTCTGTTCTCTTTATAGTGCTGTGGTAGCCCAAGGGGCTATGAAAGCCCTAGATCCAGCCTGGGAAGAATTTCTCTAGCAGAGGAATTGAGTAAGATAGCTCAGTGGTTTGAGAATTGGCATTGGCCTACTAAACCCAGGGTTGTGAGTTCAATCCTTGAGGAGGCCACGTAGGGATCTGGGGCAGAAATTGGTCCTGCTAGTGAAGGTAGGGGGTTGGACTAGATGACCTTTCAAGGTCCCTTCCAGTTCTAGGAGATTGGTATTACCTTATAGTCATATTTTATAAAATGTGACTATGACTATGGTAAATAAACATTATCTGGCATTCTAGACAAGAAACTATCAGTGATATACATCATTTTTGTCAAGTTCACTAATACAGCTATTTGATAATGAAGAAATAAGCTTGCCTCTCCTTGTTATTAGGCATGTATCCAGATTCTATTCACTGTGAGTTTTTATTGCTACTGTTGTAAATAGCTCCTCCCTTTTTCACCACAGATATGATAGGTATGGCCAATGAGAACTGAACTGGCTCAAATGCATGTTTCCCTTACTTGGCTTATTCAGACTCATTTACTGTGCAGAAAAATACTTAAGTTCAGGAGAAATGCTGAGAACTTCCATTCTTTTAAATTGTGAATATTTTTCCACTAAGCCAGCCCTGACTGGTGAATTTAAACAAATCCCCTTTAATTTGATAAATTGGACACTGTTTTCCCTAAATCAGAACTGTTTTCCCCAGTGTCTGTGTTAAACAGTGTTGTCACTGCTTTATTTTTACATTTGAGAGCCTCTTGTTTACTCATAATTACCTCATTAACAGTGTTTGAGAGACACCAATATCCAGTCATCTGTACCTCTTGCAGTAATCACCCAAGACATGATTAATTGCCTCTGTGTGCTTTTGTTTTTAAGGTCATTCATGTGGCATAGGCATCAGCAGATTCCCAGACCTAAGTTAGCAGGTCTTGATTTTTGGGGAGGAGTGTTAAGCTTTGGCTACTTTTACCATTGCAGCTGTTGTTGTTTCTCTCTCTCTCTTCATTCCTACAAGCAGTTTTTATTTTTTTGGTAAAAGAACTAAAGCCAATTGAAATCTTTAAAATGCTACAACTCAGTGATTCCCTCTGCAATGGTAGCATCCAATCAATATACTTCCCTCCTGTGGGCTACTGCATTTCCCTCACAGGCACTGAAGATGGTGCCATTTCCTTTACCTCACATGCATCACTTGTTGCTGACTCCACAGACCAAACAATCTCAAATGCTTTTGTAAAATCCTGCGTAGACTGTGAAACCAGCTGGCTCTGATTGTTGTTCTCATCAGTACCTCATACTATACTAGAAAATCTCTCAGAAATTCATTTAGTGAAATAAGATAACTACAATGTTTAGCCAAGTTTGGCCATGAACCTAGAAACAGCAGGCATATTCACTATTGATATAAGCAGGCACAACTCCATTAATTTAACTTGGATGAAATTATCCCTATTTGTGCCAGCAACGCATTTGACCTCATTTTCCCAGTGTTCTGAATATAAACTATGTAACTTCATGTGCTCCACTATGGCTCTGGATTGTATTTGTACTTTGGTGATTTAATCAATTTATCAAAAGTTTTATTTCAAGTTTTTCAAAAGCCTCAAAATTAGTAAGTGGAAACTACCATACTTCACAGGATGGAATGCTTCTTTCCAACACATCCATTTTCCAAAACACTGTCACGGATGCTTTCTCTACAGGGTTAAGTATTTTTATTCTCACCATCAATTATGTTGTGCCCTACTTAAGAATAAAGCTGCACTGGAAATAAAAAACAAATTTTCTTTCATATTATATACTAAATCTTACTTCTGGTTGAAAATGTGCTTTTCTTGACTTTATATTGCCTTTTTCGATGTCTGGTTATCATGAGTAAATATCTACCCTGAGATATACCTTATACAATTTGCAGTTTAAGATCCACAAACCTAGCTATTAAGTGTCCGTGGAACAGCTTTAACAGGAGAGATTGAGGGAGTCCTTACATTACAGTATCCCAGAGATCAATGGTTAGAACACTTGCTGAGGCAGTTGGAGATCTCTTCAGATTTGCTCCAGCAGGCAGAGAAAGGAATTGAATCCAAGCCTTCCACATCCTGGGGGAGTGATCTAACCACTGGGCTAAAACTTACAAAAGCAAGTTCACCACCACCACCACTTCCTCTAGCTGGATTTTGAATGGGCCCTAGGCCCCATAGGCAAGAGAGACTTTTCCTTGGTTTGAGGATCATGTTGGGGCTTAGGCATCCAGATGTGTAGAGTGATGCAACAGTGTGAATGCCCAGAGACAGAAACTTAGGCACACAGGGAACTTATACAGTGAAAAATTTGGTGCCAAGTGACTTTAGGTACCTACAGGGCTAGGCAACAGCCAAACAAGGGTTTTGTGCTTTTCAGTTGTGCCGAAAACAGGGACTTATGTGCCCAATCTGGGGTTTAGGCACCTACGTACCTTTGTGGATTTAGGCCTAAAATACTCAGAATTCTTTTGTTCACTCTTTATTGCAATCTGATCTCCTGACATGACCTGCCTACCAGCTTGCTCTTTCCTAATCTCCAGGATATATCATGACCTGGGAGCAGGGGGATGCAGGTTACACTGAGAAAACTGGGTTGGTGAGGAAGGCTTTACTGGCAGCAGAAGGTAGTGCAGCTGCATTACCTGGCCCATCCTCCCAGAGGCCAGATTCTGTTTTTCTTCCCAGACATAAAGCTGCCTCAAATATCCCAAGTGACACACATTTGGAATTGGCATGTTTTCTGCTGGTTAGCCATCCAGCACACTATTTACCCTATTTATTTTAAGTCATTAAACTGTATTGTGAATGAATTCTTATCAGTTGTTTCAAACAAACAAAAAACAACTAAATGTATTGAGGGCATTGAACACTTCTTATCTCTCAAAGCAGTAATACTTAACAAGCTCCAGGTGTTAGGTAAGTACTGCTTGAACTCATCCATGCCAGCTACTACGAGGAAATTAAATGCTACAATATATATACAAGAAAGCTGAGCATCCCCTGACTTATCACCATTTTTGAGAGAATGCAGGCAACATTAACAAGAAATCTGGTATCTACAGCCAGACACTCAGATACCACCAGGGGTGAGCTGGATCCAGTTCGCAGGAACCAGTTGTTAAATTTAGAAGCCCTTTTAGAACCGGTTGTTTTGGGACAATCGGTTCTATAAGGGCTTTATTTAACAAAAGCTCTGGCAGCTGTCCACTCCACCCCGGCCCCAGCTCACTTCCCTCTCCTCCCCTGAATACTCCACCCCCCTTCTCCTCCCCCTCCCCTGCTTCCCGCGAATCAGATGTTTGTGGGAAGCCTGAAACAAGCAGCAGGCACACAGGTAAGCTGGGGCGCCGGGGGAGGGGAAGTGCAGCCTCCGGTCCTGCTCCTGGTCCTGGCCAAGTGCCTCCCTCTGGCCTGGCACCCCTAGCTGAGCACCCCCAGCCTGGTCCCAGCCCCAGCCAAGTGCCCCCGGCTCCCGCCCTGCGGCTCCCGGTCCCGGCTGAGTGCCCCTAGCCCTGACCCGTCCTGACCCCAGCCGAGCGCCCCCAACTCCGGCCCCGCGGTGCCGGTGCAGGTCCCAGCCAAGCGGCTCCAGGCAGCGTGGTAAGGAGGCAGGGAGCAGGGAGAGGGTGTTGGAAGAGGGCAGGGGAGTTTTGGAGGTTGTGGGGGGGTGGATAGGGGGGGTGGTCAGAGGGCAGGGAACAGGGGGATTGAATGGGGGAAAGGGTCCCGGGGTGGGGGCAGTCAGGAAGGAGCAGGGGTTGGATGGGGCGGTGGGGGGCAGTCAGGGGCAGGGGTTCCAAGGATAGTCGGGGACAGAGAGAAGGGGTGGTTGGATGGGGCAGCGGTCCCAGGGGGCCATCAGGAATGAGAGGAGGGGTTGGATGGGGCAGCAGGGGGCAGTCAGGGGACAGGGAAGGGGGCTGGATGGGGCAGGGGTCCCGGGGGGGCAGCCACAACCCCCTTGTGGGGTGAGGAGGAGGGAACCTGTTGTTAATATTTTGGCAGCTCATCACTGGATACCATAGAATACGTTCTGAGAAGAAAATCTGGCATACACATCTCAACACATGAAAACTGCCTTCACCAAACAAAGACACTCAACCAGAGGTGCAGATCGCATCATGGAACAGGCCGCCCAAATATCCTGCTTCAATACAGAAAAACAAAAACCCTCTGACCTCATGCCCCTCATTGTCTCCTACCACTCCACACTGGAACTCCTATGGGGTATCATTATACAATTATAACCCGTACTCAATGGGGACCATATCCTGAAAGAAATCTTTCCCAAACCCCATCTTCTGGCCTGCAATCACCTTCTGACCTTGCCAACATCATCATTAGAAGCCGGTCCCCACAGACCAGGACCCACAAACTTTAAGTGGCACCAGATCTTGCCATAACAACAGTTGCAAAACCTGCAGACATATCTCCACTGCTACAAGAATAAATAATCCCCACCTCATACCTTTCAAGATCCCTGGGTTCTACACATGCCTATCACAACATGTGGTGTGTCTCATCCAGTGCACTAAATGTCCCAATAGCAACTATATGGGTTAAACCAAACATTCACTATGCTATTGAATGAACTCTCACAGAAAAATGATAAAAGACAGAAACAGCATATAACCCAGGGTGAACACTTTACATAAAATGATCACTCCATACCTGATCTCTCAGTTCTTGTCCTCAAAGGAAACCTGCACAACACTTTTGAAAGATGAACCTGGGAGCTTAAATTCATAACTCTGCTAAACATCCCAAATCATGGACTTAATAAAGACACTGAATTCATGGCCTATTTCAACAATCTATAACCCACTAACCCTTCTTTGACCTCTGACTGCTGAGGTGTTAATTGCCCACTTTGCCCTGAATAGTCTCTTACATGTTAACTCCTTATGCTATGTTCCATCTTGTAGTTAGCTGTGACACCCTGAGTACCTTTCCCAGTCCTGAAGAAGAGCACTGTGTAAGCTTGAAAGCTTGTCTCTTTCACCAGCAGAAGTTGGTCCAATAAAAGATATTACCTCACCCACCTGGTCTCTGTAATATCCTGCTACAATAAACACTGCAAGCAACATTCTTTTCAGTTTAATAAGTCTAGTGATTTTTGTCTTCTGAAAGCCTAAATAAACCTGGGGGAAGCCATTGCTTCTACTACCTGTGCCATTTCAAGGTGTCTCATCATTAACAACAAAATCAAGTCTCTACAAGTCTACATTGATTAATGTACAAGCAGCTTTATGGGGAGACTGGATACCAAAAATGTCTTTAAAAGGCATAACAAGAACCAATGGCTGGAAACTGAAGCCATATAAATTATGCTTTAGGTACATGAACAAATTCTTTTTTTTTTAATATACAGAGATTCAGATTAAACCGATTTTAATTAGAATCCTCCCTACCCTTTAAACTGGAAACCTTCTACCCACCCAGGAAAAGCTTAGGAAGGTGGACAGGCTTTGCAATTGGACACCTGTGTAGAGCCTTTCCTCCACAGAAAAGCTCTGATTGGTTAAAGGTGAGGTAGGCATCCATCTCCTAGTTTCCTGATGCTGGCCCACCTCTCATTGTGAGGGTAGAGTAGCAGCAGATTGGCTACAAACTGCCTAATTCCCATTAGAGAGGAGGAATGTCACTCCAGGAAAAGGACAGGGAATTGGCTGTGGGCCACCTGGTTGGCTCTGGGCCAATCAGCAGACACAGACGTGGAACTGGCAAGAGTGCTCCTGCGACTTGCTGTAGTTTTGGTTTGTGTTAGACTCTGGTTCCCAAACTTCAACAACCTGTGAACCCCTTTCACTAAAATGTCAAGTCTCGCGAACTCCCTCCTAAAAATGAATATTTCCAGGGATTTTCTCCTTTACCTGAGTATAAATTATAAAAGCAGTGATCTTGGAAATATAAAATATGTTTTTATGGCATGCTTATTACACACTATTATTAATTATTATTTAGCATTACAGTATTTTTATTACATTATGAAAACAGCAACACTCTTCCAAGATCTCACTTTCGTAGCTTGTATCACTTTGAATGAGCCTGTTATAAGACACCTATGTTTCATCAAGGAGTATCAAATGTGAAACAGCATGAAGGTATTTAAGAAGCCAACTTAACTCATTCCTCCTACATGAGCATTCAGGTCTTGAGCAGTCCAGGCAAACAACACATGTTACAAGAAAGCTTAAACTTGTTCTTCATAATAATTTAAAAAACAATACTAGCTGCCTCTTTAATTTTTAAAACAGCAAAAAATATCCACCTCCCTTTCCATTTCTTATAAGGAGTCTTGAAGTTTAAATCTCCTCAGTGTGATAGATATGCTTGCTTTGATCTGCTTAGCTCTTGGAAGTCCAGGGGCTCTGAGCTGCTGGCCCTGTGCTGCCCGGGGTCCCTAGGGACAGCTCTGTCCACCATTAGGAATTTTTTCCCCGAGAACCCCCTGTAACATTTCTTGAACCCGCAGGGGTTCACAAACCCCAGTTTGGGAACCACTGTACTAGAGGAGAGAATGAAAACAGAGTACGTGGCAAAGTGGTCTGACCCAGGGAGAAGCTAGACCTACCTGGGAAGTCCAGCCCAGCAATGTTGGAGACGGACAGTCCAGGCAGCAGAAATCAGAACTCAGAACTCTGAGTTCTAATTGCACTCTAGCATACAGTGACAACAGCAAAGGGTTGGTTTGTACTATGTATGGGGAAGAACAAGCTGGGCAGTGGATGTTGGGGCTCAATCAGTTTAGAGAGCATCAATTTGTATATTTAGGCTCTGAGGACTGGGTATGTTGTATTATTGCCTCACCCCTGATACTGATAGCTCACTATTCAGATAAATATTGCTTTATTGGTGAGAGCAGAGTCCATTCTTGGGGTCAACTTCTGCCTTTCCATGGGGAGAAGGGAGGCTGGTTCTTAGTCAAGGACAAGGGGGATTTGTCCTAGGCATATAGTCTAGGATTTGAGAGCCACCCAACCAAACCCAGCATACCTCCACTTGACAAAGACATATCTTAATGTTCAACAAATTCAGGGTCCCTCAGACAAACAGGGGAAATTATTCTGGAGACAAGAACCCTTCACTAAAGATGTTCTGTCATCTGTCTCTCTCGTTTAAATCTGGGGGGCTGTTTCCTAGACTAGAGCAACACTACTGCACAAAAGAAAGGAGGTGATTGCTGAGGTTAGGGCCCCAAACGAATTGGAGCTTTAAAAGGTCAAAAACACCTCAAGTTACAACCAAAATCAAACTGAAAGATAATATTATCAGTGATCACAGAGGCACATTTTGTTACAATCAGTTGATGTCTGGGTCTATTTTACTTCAGGAACAACCAAATAATTGTAACCTGCTGACTCAAAGACAGTTAACAGAAATAGTCTGTTTAGGTGATTAAAAGTCCTCATGATAATTTGAGACAAGTTATTAGAATACAGTACCATTGTTTCTACCACTACAAATCAAAAGAACATAAGAACAGCCATAATGGGTCAGACCAATGGTCCATCTAGCCCAGTATCCTGTCTTCATATAGTGGCCAATGACAGGTGCTTCAGAGGGAATGAACAGAAAAGGTCATCATCAAGTGATCCATCTCCTGTCATCTATTTCTAGCTTCCAACAAACAGAGGCTAGAGACACCATCCCTGTCCATCCTGGCTAATAGCCATTGGTGGACCTATCCTCCATGACTTTATCTAGTTCTTTTTTTTAACTCTGTTATAGTCTTGGCCTTCACAACATCCTCTGGCAAAGAGTTCCACAGGGTGACGGTGTGTTGTGTGAAGAAATACTTCCTTTTGTTTGTTTTAAACATGCTGCCTATTAATTTCATTTGGTGACCCCTACTTCTTGTGTTATGAGAGGGAGTATTTATTTTCTCCTTATTTACTGTCTCCACACAAGTCATGATTTTATAGACCTCTATTATATCCTCCCTTAGTTATCTCTTTTCCAAGCTGAAATTCCCAATAATGTCTAAATCATTTGGGGTGTGATTTGGCAATATGAGCCCCTGAATTCCAGTCATTTTATGGGGTTTTGTTATTGTTTTGGGTTTTTTGTTTTGTTTTGTTTGGTTACTTATTTATTTGCCTACTTACTTATTTGCAAAGCCAATCAGTCCAATACAATGCATACAAAAATAAAATTTCCTGGCTAATGAGAAGTGACTAGTTTATGAAAGTATATTCATTGAATTGTTACTTAATGCACTGGAAGAATATACAATTAGACTTGTTCACTTAGATCCAGATAGAACTTTTAAGGAAATTATTTGAACATCAGCCCTAATATTGAATTGTAATTAACTTGCCTCCTTGAAATTTCAAATATTGTATTTTTCTGTTGTAAAATAAAATCCCCTAGTTTTAATTAAAACGATTGTATAACCCAGTGAATAAAGTTACTACCTCATTTTGAAAAGACAGTATATTGAAAGCTGTGGCTAAGCAGTTTTTATGAGGAAAAAAATAATCAGATTGCTCATTTTTAAATAGATCGCTACAGTTTCAAAACTTAATTATCTTTACCTTCCCCAAATTCTCTGCATTTAATTAAAAAAATCTTTCTCTCTGATGAAGAAAACTCTATTCAACTATAGTTTCAGGATTATTTAAGGCTAGAAAGAACAATCTGATCATCTTGCCAGACCTTCTGAATCTCACAGGCCATTAAATTTCACCTAGCTACACCTATATTGAACCCAATAGCTTGTTTTTGAAGAAAACATTACTTCCAGAAAGGCACCCAAACTTGATCTGAATTCTCCTTCTCTTCATATTTTCATCATTTCTTTTGGTAGGTTGTTTCAATAGATAATCACCTTCACTGTTAAAAAATTGTGCCTAATTTCTCATTTGAATGTATCTGGCTTCAGTTTCCAGCCATTGGTTCTTGTTATGCCTTTTAAAGACATTTTTGGTATCCAGTCTCCCCATAAAGCTGCTTATACATTAATCAAGTAATTTCTCAATCTTATTTTTGATCAGCTAAAATGATTGTACTCTTTAAGGCACTGTAAGGCATTTTCTCCAGCCCTCAAATCATTTTTAAGGCTCTTTCCTGCCCCTTCTCCAATTTTTCAACATCTTTTTAATGTGTTGACATGAGAACTGGACTCAGAATGGTATTGTCAGTCTCACCCATGCTGTATACAGAGGTAAATATCAGCTCCCTGCTTTTTCATGCTGCTCCTCTGTATATATATCTAAGCATTGCATTAGTTCTATATATATCTAAAGATAGCACTGTACATATGGTATATCTAAAGATTGCATTTGCTACAGTGTTGCACATGTTGGGTTGCTTGTCCACTATGACCCCTAAATCCTTTTTAGATTCACTGCTTTCTGGCTGAATCCTTTTTAGATTCCCTGCTTTCCAGTATACAGTCCCCATTCTGTTGGTATGGTCTGAGTTCCTTGATCCTACATGTATAACTTTGCATTTGACTGTTTCAAAATGCATTTTGTTTGAATGAGCCCAGCTTACCAAGATCATGCTGCCCTGTCTTCATCATTATTCACCATTTTGACAGCCTGCATCACTCACAGATTTTATTAGCAATATGTTTATGTCCAGATCGTTGATGAAAATATTGGATAGCATCAGGCCTAGTACCCATCCTTGCAGAACCCAGATGGAAACACCCACTTTCACTGATTACTACTTTTTGACATTGCTTTGATATTTCATAGTGCTAATTTTTTAATCAGAATATTGTTTGGTATTAAGCCATATTGATTGGCATTAATTATATTCCTATCCTTTAATTCTTTATCAGTTGAACACCCAAACAGCTTTTTCATTATTTTACCATCCTACAGTTACTCAGGTCTTTCTACTTGTCCTTTCTGAATATTGGCACAACATTAGCATGCTTCTAGTCTTCTGGAACTTCTCTGGTATACCAATATTTATTAAAAATGAAAATCAGCAAACCAGAGAGCTCCTCAGAGAGTTCTTTTAGGACTCTTGAGTGGAAGCTGTCTTGAACTACTGACATAAAAATGTTTACACCTAGTAGATGTTGATTTATCTCTTCCTTCATTACTAGTGGACTAGAAAGTACTTCAGCATCCTCATGTGATACCAGGACACCATCTTGCTTTTTCCAAATACCAAACAGAAATATTTATTGAACACTTAAGTTTTCTGTATTATTATAAACAATTTTTCTATGTCCATTGTGACAGACCCAGACCAGTGGGGTACAGAAGTCTAGTCCTGTTAAGTCTGGTCCCGCCCACTGCTAAAGGACCTCCCCCCAGCCTAAGGGGAGGATCCATGGGTCCGTGATACCAAATAATTCCGGGGGACAACTAATGAAATAACAGGAATGGGAGTGAGGTCACAGGGCTAAAGGAAGGGAACCTGACGGGGACACCAAGCAGAGAACCCCGGACAGTGCCCACTGCTTCTTGAAGACATCAAGGGAGCCAGCGGACACCGCCCAGAGGAACTCTGTATGGATGCGTGAACGGATGGAGGAGTGGAAATAGGCCCCACAGTTGCAGGAAATCCTGTCAGCCAACCTCCTCTCCCTGGTTTTGTAGATGGCCATTTTGGAGGAGGAGGTTGACAAGAAGGTCCTGCAACCTTGTGGGGCCACGGATGGGGCGTGCATAGATGAACAAGTGAGGGGAAAAGTGCAACCAAAAATGTAATAAGATATCTAAGAGGAGCTGGAATAGGGGCTGCAACCTGGCATATTCTAGGTAAATGTGTGCCACGCTGCAGAAGTGGCAGGTATCCGAGATGGGGGTAAACCGCGCCAAGAACACGCCCGTGGTCATGGCCCTGTGAAGGAGCCACCAACTGATATCCTCAGCGGGCCTTGGAACCATGGTGGAGTATAGGCTGGTCCACCGGGGCTCCTCACCCTCAAGAGGTGGCAGGAGGTCCCTCCACTTTGTGTCGGGACGGGACGCGAGGGTGAGGAAGTGAAGGGTGTGGAGCATAAGCATGTATAGATGTTTCCTTGCCATGGTCTGGAACCAAACTGGCTGCAAATTGTGCAGCCAGCTCACAGTGAAAGGGCCGGGGGGGGGGCTGGTTGGGGCCATGGGGCAGGGGCCCAATGAAAAGGTCCAGAGGGCCAGGGGTGGAGGGTGGGCGGGGCATGCCGTCTCACAGGACCCGGTCGAGGTAGGCCCAAGCAGTGGGTGGCAAAGCGGCCTTCACCTCCTGAAGTATGTGCTGGGGAGTACTAGGTCTGGAGAGCCCCATGCGGGGAGCGTACAGGAGTCTGGTAGAGGGCAAATATACTGGTCACTGGATGAGTAGTTTTCTGTTCCCTGAGTGACCAGAGCAGGGGCTGCACTAGAGTAATCAGGAACCTGCTAGAACCAATTAAGACAGGCAGGATAATTAAGACACCTGGAGCCAATTAAGAAACTGCTAGAATCAATTAGGACAGGCTAGCTAATCAGGGCACCTGAGTTAGGACCTCACTTCAGTTTGTGGCGTTCATGCAAGGAGCTGGGAGCAAGAGGCATGAGGAGCTGAGAGCGAGAAGACATATTGCTGGAAGACTGAGGAGTACAAGCATTATCAGGCACCAGGAGAAAGGTCCTGTGGTGAGGATAAAGAAGATGTTGGAAGGAGGCCATGGGGAAGTAGCCCAGGGAGTTGTAGCTGTCGTGCAGCTGTACCAGGAGGCACGCTAGACAGCTGTAGTCCACAGGGCCCTGGGCTGGAACCCAGAGTAGAGGGCGGGCCCAGGTTCCCCCCAAACCTCCCAATTCCTGATCAGACACAGGAGGAATTGACCTGGACTGTAGCTTTTACCAGAGGGGAAGGTCTCTGGGCTGTTTCCCGACTCACATGGTGAATCTGTGAGGTGAGCAAATTCACCAATAAGTGCAGGATCCACCAAGGTAGAGGAGGAACTTTGTCACACCATCTAGTAATGAACCTTTCTCGTTGCTAGTTTCTCTTTTGTTCCTAAATATGCTTAGTCCTGTCAGCCATGGCTTTTCCCCTGATGTCTTTAGCTTCTCTTTTCAATTTTCTGTCTTTCATAACTTCTAGTTTATCTTGATGGCTATTTATTTCCCCCGTTTTTCCATTTGTTATATACTGCTGCCTTCACTACACTAGCAAACCAGGACAGGCTATTAGTCAAAGTTTTCCTCATTCTTGATTGAGGAATTGTGGCTTTTTGGATATCTAATAAACTCTTCTTAAAGACCTCCCAATCTGCATTCAAATTTGTCTAAATTTGTCTTCCCAGTTTTGTTCATAATTTTTCTCACCTTTGGGAAATGAGCCATTCTGGAGCACCAAATGTATATGACTGCTTAAGACTGTTCTGTGTTTGCCTGTAATCAGGTCATGATTAAGGAACCACCAACTTCCAGTCTGGTGATTATAATAGATCAAGATGAATTAATGATGTCCAAAATAGAATTACCTCATCTGGGTACAATATCTTTTATATTAAAATTATAGATCATTTTTAGAAACTCTGATGATGTTTTACTACTGGCTGCATGAAACCTCCAGCATGTGTCTCCCAAACTGAAGTCCTTCAGAACACCACAATTCCTCTTTCCACACATAAGACAGGCACTTAAGGAGGAACTCATTATGCTTTTGGTTTAATTCAGTGGTCTATAACAGACCCCCTACCAGTACCTTCTCCTGGACTTTGTTAGTTAGCATATTGGTCCACATGCATCCAGTGGTTAGGACTTATTCATAATTCTAAAACAAGTAATGGTGAGTTCTGAACCAGGATGTGGGCAGCATAGCCTAGTGATTGGAGCAGGAGCCAGGCCTAGTGGTCAGAGCAGAGCAGTATGTTCGTGCCAGGTGGACACCACCCCATCCTGAATCCTTTGCTGAATTCTCTGTCCATTCTCCTTAATATGGAGTTTCTGATGATGACTGCTTGCCTTCTTAAGATGGTTGAAGAACCTCTTTGCTAACTGCTTGCTTAACACCATAAGAACCACCACCAGATATGTCCACTGTAGCTTTGTATTCCATTCCTCCAGAGACATATTCTTTGTAGTTAACTTGCTGAATATCTGATAATGATTTGACACGTTTAGCTGGGCTGAATGCCTTTCCAGGCAAGGAAACACACAACATGTTAATACTATAACCTTAATGATGAGGTCAGACTTAACATATTGCATTACAGAGAGAGGGAGAATAATGTGTTGTGCGTAGTGTTTTCTTATCTGTTGAAGGCACAGCCAAGAGTATCACCTCTTGTGTCTCCACTATCATGTGTGTTCTTCTTAATTCTATTATTATTCATAAATATCTATCTTGTGGTAGTGCCTAGAGGCTAACCAGATTGGGGCCCCATTGTGCTAGACACTGCACAAATATACAGTAAGTGGCAATACCTGTCCTAAAGATCTTAAAGTCTAAAAGACATGAAATAATAGGTAAATGAGACAAAGAAGGGGACATCTCCACTCCAGGTGAGGTACTAATCATACTGAAACCTGATTTTATGAGATCTAATGGGATTACAGCAGATAGTGGTAAGGCTGAAGGTATAGAGCATAACAGATATAACATTTAGCAATTTTATATTGCATTTATTTTTTCAAAGTTCTTTACATACATTGCCAAATACTCACTGCACCCCTGTGAAGTAAATAGCAGTAAGTAGTTTCCAATACCAGTGTATCAGAATTCAGTAAGTAAATTTAGCATCACAAGAACTGCTTTTTTTTGTAGTATACTCTGTAGTGTACTTTATTAGTGTACTTTTTTGTTGTAGTGTACTCTGTGATTACCTGCAGTTACATGATTAAAAATAAAAATCACATGAAAAAACAAGCATAAATATAATCTGAAAATACTTGATATTATTAAGCCCATTGCTATTTTCAAGAGAAACATAGCAAGAAACATAAGTGAGCCCACATGGCACAAGAGTACACTTTAATTTTATGTTCACCCAGTCAAATAAAAATAAGATAGTAATACTCACAATCTTAAATAGGAGCACTGTGCCAAAGCATCTTTATTATTCAGCTCACATGCTAATAGTTCTTTTCTTTAGGCTACTAACTGGTTCACTACACAGGCTTCAAATGATGGAAGAATCATGATGATCATACTAAAATGATAAACATGCTTATTTTGTGTAGTAAGAAACATCTGAACAATCGTTGAGTACTTTATGGCACAAAGAAACAGTCTTAGACATGGACATGATTTATATTTTTGCAATAAAAGATTCTTATAAAAATGTTTGACCGGTGTTAGTTTCGAAAACTGCACAATTATTGTTTGATACTTAGGGCCAAACTGTGTATACCAAAGGACAGAATTTGGCATTTTAAAACATTCTATTCTCATTTTTCCCCCAGGATTCTGATACCCAGCATTGAAGAGTTGGGGGAAGCAATCCAAAGAGTTTCCAAGCTGATATCTGCAACAGTGTTTGAGAAGGGGCACTCATATTTGGGACTCAAATTCAGGCTAGATCTCCACTACAGACATATATCGATATAACTGCATCACTCAGGGATGCGAAAAATCCACACCCCTAAAAAATATAATTATACTGACCTAACCCCCTGTGTAGACAGTCCTGTGTTGAAGGGAGAGCTTCCCGCATCAACAGCTACTGCCTCTCAGGGAGGTGAATTAACTATGCCAACAAGAAAAGCTTTCCTGTCAGTGTAGCAGTGTTTTCACTAAAGCACTTCAGTGGCACAGCTGCACTGGTGCAGCTGCACCACTGGACTGCTGTACAGGAAGACAAGCCCTCAAAGACTTGGAGGATTTTTTTAGATCAATCAAGGGCTGCTTTAGAAAGACCCAACAGCAGCCGTAGCCAAAAAGAAATTTTGCTGTCTGCATCTGACTAGAAGAGTATGACCTTTTCCTTCTGGTGCATACCTTGCTACCATCATCTGTGATTTTGCCACTACAGGACTAAGGCAGGCTAACCTAATGTGCTCTACATGAAGACCACTTAAGTGAATACAGAATGCAGCCACCCAGGAGGGCATCACACAGGGAACATATAACACCAATACACTGAGATGGGCAGTGCTAAGGACTATGGCTCTGTTTCTCCAGTGAGCTCCCAGCGGTGGACATCGGTGCTTGTTTTCAGCCCCCTGAAGTTACTGGGGATATGAGAGGGGGTCACCCACCTATAGCTCACTGCAGCACTGAACTTTGTATAGTACTGCACTATGGGTAATTGTGTTGACACTGACCTAATATGGCAGACCACCTTGCTTTTCAAAAAAAAGCTAGGACATGTAAGTCAAAAACTGGTTTTTTTCTGGCAACATCATGACCAGTCTCTGAAGAATAGATAGTGATACCTGTTTGTGATGAAGCAGAGAAATTGCCAGCCAGCACCACAAGGGTTAAAGAGCCTTGGGGACCAGCTAGTCCCAGCCCTGCATGCAGTGCCAGGCCTGGATGGGGGAGAAAAGAAGAGAGCCTGGCTCAGTTTGATGTTGACTGGCAAAGAGTCAGGAGTTAGCTGTCTCCATGCCTGAGGGGAAGGAGCATTAGCCGGCTAGCCAAGGCAGCCAACAAGAAGCAAGCACTGGTTCCCCAACCAAGCCTCCAGCACTGGAGGTAACTGAGTGAGTGAATCCCAGAGACACTGTGGGGCTTGCCCTCACCAACTTGCAGCTGCCCTGCCCGAAGGTGCTGGGGACTGTGGCAAGGCGCCACTCAAGGGAGGAGCCTATGGGAAGCAAGTGGTCCAGCAAATTGGACTACAGGGGCCATGCCCAAAAGAAACAGAAGTAGGAAGTAGTCCAGGGCAGTGGATTTTGATTCCCTGCTAGGAGGGCTTCCCCCATTCAGGGATTGATGTACACAGAGCCTTTGGCTGGAACCCAGTGGAGAGGGAGATGCTGGGTCCCCCTAGCCTCTCTGACCTTAAAAACTGAGGCTCCTCGACCAAGCAGTGGGCTGCGAGCCAGGTGCTCTAACCACAAGGTGGCCTGGCCCTCCAAGCTGCCTGTCACACTGTTTCTGTATATTTTGCATTACTTTGGCAAACTTAAAGGAAAATTGATAACAGTATGACTTTTGGCAATAAGGACCAGAGATAAAAATGTAATTCTAGAAGACACACAAAAAAAGGAAAAAGAGAGGAAGGAAACAGAAAGAACATGAAGTGATAGGTGAGGTCTACCCTGCAGGTTGCAAATCTGGTAGTACAACATCAGAAATCCACATTGTTCACTCCACAACGATATGAACTTCACCATAGTGGCAATGAATCAACAATTAATCAAATGGCTAGATTTCTGGCTCCAATATTTTTTTTATGTATCTCAATTCAATCCTCCTCAAACACAGTGTTGGATATACATAAGGCCAGATTGTTATTCATGGAGCAGTCCTGCCGATTGTTCCAAAATTAGAGACAGTGATAGAAAAAATGAGATGTCTGCAGAAAAGTATATATTCTAGTAGTGATCGTTACTTTCCAATTTATTTTTGTGAGCAGATGCCATTCTCAACCTGTTCTTCAACACAGTCCACACAGTATGTATAGTTCAAATGCAGAAATTAACAACACAACACTTCAGTTCAAATTTTCTCCCTGGCTCAGTTCCTACTCAAGAACTCTTCAGCCTATATCTTAGATCCTCTTGCCAGAGAGTGCTCCTTGTACAACATCTATTTATTCAGGTAGGGTAAAGAGACACCTACCTCAGTGAATCACCAGACCCCTCTTAACATTCCCCAGAAGGAGTCACTTCTGCTAACAAGGGGAGGTGTTTCAAGCAAACACTGATAGCTTATTATAAAGTTGTTTTCTATCCATTATTAACCATACAAGTTGCAATTGGTGATTTTCTTAAAAGAAAATATTTTTTGTTTTCAAAATTAGATGATGCTCCCATTTGTTTTGCTTTCCTTTTTCATTCTCCTCTGATACAGGAACTGGCAAAACATGTCAATGCAAAGTCAAGAAACATGACAGTGTACTCATCTTGAGAATATGCAAGCATAGTTCAAGCGAGAAACATGACTGAGATACATAAGCACTACAGATCAAGGAAAGCTGTTAAGAATTCAGAGTGAAAGCCAGCATTGGAGAAATGCCTTAAAACATTTTCTGATATTCACTCAGCCTGGTCTCCTGAGTTGTTTTTTTGTTTTTGGGGGACCAGTTAAAAATGTCATGGTTCTGTGACAGAGGAGAGGAAAGAGAATAGAGTAACTATTGATGTGATCATTACATAAGGAAAAATACTCAAATGAAGTGATAATTTATTTTGCCATAAAAATAATAATATAGCAAATAATCACAGAAAACTTCAGTATTAGTACTGAATTAAAGAAAATAACAAAGATTTGTCTAACATTGTTTATACTATTTCTGTCTTAGGCACCTAGCACACTGGCACTTTTGAAAAAATGTAAGGAAAGTCAAGGATATTGCACAATCATAAATGGACACTAAGTTAATCAGATATATTATTTGTTGTGAGTTATTCACGCTACTTTAGTATATTCACCCACTTCACAGGAATACTATGATGATTAATTTTTAGATCCTTTGACAAGATATATAATTGCTATGAAGGTGTATTCTAAGAGTTAAAGTGAGTGAGTGAAGCACAGTTAATGGTAAATCCAAATATAGTTATACTCAGTGAAAGACAATGTTAATAGATTGAAACTAGAGATCTAGAGAATTAATAACTGAGATGATATATTATCTTTATTATATCCAGTATAAGGATGAAAAAGAATCAAGTCCCTAATAAGAAATTAGAATTGTGACTTGTTATGCAGTGGTGGATACAAAAATATACTTCTTCTCACAAGAAGCTACTAAGTTTCAAGGACTGACAGCCACTTACAATCTCTCTGTGACTTTTAAATAAAGTATTAAAAGCCATAGGAACAAGAACACTAAAGAATTACAGCTGATTTGAATGACAGCAACTCAGTTAGACACAGGAGCTTTTGCAAGCATTGCAATTGTTGCCATGATCAGCATGATTGCTTCATAATCATGGGCAATAGATGTTGGATGTTTTCTGAGGAAGTCGTATTATCTCCACATAATTACATTGATTTGGGATTCTTCTCACAATTTCTGTAACAGTGGCATCTGCAGAGAGGAGTTTTGTTTCCATCTTTTGATACTCTCACAACAGAGATCAACAATGAGTCAAATACGTCTGTCATGTTTAGCCTATAACTTCAGCTGAGGATGAAATTGAGTCTTCTTGACAACAGTGATTTAATAAATAAGTTTGCTATGATTTAATGTTTGCTGCTATCAAAATAAAGAGAATTATTCTAATTAGTAGACTTTCACTTTTCTGCATCTGAAGTACACTTTAGTTAACTGTAAAATGTATGGTTCATGTGTTAAACTTATTTTTTTGTTTATAGTTTTTAAAGAGAAACCAAAGAGTCCATTTAGTACCCTGTACTACTGTTATGGTAAAACTGTCACCAGCTAGCAGTGGTCACAGTGGCTGGGAACTAGACAGTAGTACTATTAGGGACCTATTGTTCCCTAACTTTCATGATGCTTTTCACATGAGAACTGTAAAAATCAACTGACTTGTATACCTTTCCTGAATGTGATATTACCTGGATAAGGAATACAGTATTAGAAATAATGTATACCTGGCATATTAAATCTACATGGCATATTGCAAACATGTTTCTTGCCCCAATGAGTTTCCAGTCTAAGGACCTGTTTTTGTGAACCCTTACTCATATGCATAAGTGAGGACTTCTCACCTGAGTAAGGGTTTCTAGACCAGACGCAGTGCCAGCCCATTGGGGACCGTAAGCAGGACTATTTGAGGGGCTGGTCTCACCACACACAACACATACTAAAAAAGCAAAAAGGGGATTCCTTGAGTTACTCTGGGCCCTAAGCAATTGCTTAGTCTGGTTATACCTAGCACCGGCTGTCTTGTAGGCTGGAGCTGTAAGAGCATCCAGAGATAAGAAGAGAACTTACAATTCCTTTTGACTTTGTCCTCAGCACCTCTCAGGAATAGGCTCTAAATAAGACACAACAAACACACACAGGACAAGACAGTAGTTTTAGATAAGGAAGATTATTGATATACAGCTAATGAGGTCACACAAAAGGCAGTAAAGGGGGAATGGGATTAAGGGTCAACATCATCAGAAAAACTGAAGGAATTTTTCCAGAGGAACAAGATCCTCGTAGGCTCATCTCAGAATTTACATTATTTGGCTGTTTTAGCTTATCACTGCAATTTCCTTTAATACAGAGTCCCCGTTCTCCTGCTGCTACTTGCCCATAACTACTTTATCCAAACACATTCAAGCTTTAAAAAATAAAAACTGAAAAGGTTATATAAATAAATTAACCACTTCTTAAATGACCCAGTGTTCATTTAGGAATCTTTACTTTTCTGTTTGCAGGTTTGTGTACTTAATTTAACAATTGTGCTGTTTGAAGCAACAGTTTCAGTATAACATGGCTCTCATCTGCTTCTTATTCTAGAATATATGAAGAAAATGGCCAAGCTGTTTCTGAAGTAAAGATCATAAAATTTACCTATAATACAGAATCACTGAGAAGCAGCTCCAGCAAAAGTATTTTTTGTGATTACTTTCAGGGTACACTACAAATTTTTTTTGGAAAGCAAGAAGGTACTTGATCAAACCATTCCTAAATGAGGGATACATAACAATGACATTATTGAAATTTTACTCAGTGTCTTGTGTTTTTGGTTCTACCTGGAGTCTAGCTGAAAAACAGCTTTATTGTAAAACTTCGAATTATACATACATATGAGTGATGATAATACAATTTTGGGGTGTGGGCTAATTAATAAAAAATCAGTTACAAAAATGGGCTTATAATTTGGTAAAGTCGATGCTTCATAAAGTAAGTGTGACCTACTGTTCACTTTAGATCTTTGAGGGACAGGGAGAAATGAGAGCTCAGTGGCACACTTCTAAGTTCTGTTGAGCAGTGCAAGGCAGGGGAAACTGAAGACCCATAGAAAATACAGAGCTTCAAAGCACAGCAAGATAAGAAGCAGGATGAAATGGAGTCTCTGTGAACTCATGACATCCAGAAAGCAGTGTGAGCTCAAGGGGAACAGGGGACGTTGCACAGCTCCTAAATCCTTTACATATACATATATATACATACGTAATGAGTCATATATTATTGACTATTCCAAAAATAACCTTAACTGTGTCCCTGTATAGCTGTTTACTATCCCTCTAACAAGAAGAGCATTATATGATTACATAACCACAACTTTAGAACATTTTTGTATTATTGACTACAAAAGTGGAATACATTCTGCAGATGTATGTACTTCATTCTTTCCTCTATGATAAATAAGCCTCATTTATGGCAATACTGGCCAGGTTTGATGAGAGACTTACTGAGGCCAGTGACTTGTATGCACAGAATAGATTGGATGAAGGTAGACATATGGTATCTGTAGTGAGGGCTCTGATTCATAAGGGAAGGGTGACATGCAAATGTGTAATGGAATTTCCAATCTAGTTAAGTAGGATATATGAGGTAGTTTGGTTTTTCTGAGTTATACACTATTCATGACAGGAACCATGTTTCTTGTGTGTTTGTACAAGAGCCTAGCGTAAGGCGCCAGTCCTTATTAGGTTCTTGGAGTCTATCACAATACAAACGAAGAAAAAAATTAACCATACTGGATGCAGGGGATATAAGAGCTTGCCTCTGGGCTGTGCATGGAGAGTACAATGTAATCAAGTCTATGATATATATAACGAGGGTAATAAGCAAGATGTCGGTGTTTCTAAAAATGAGGGGGTAAACTAAAGGATGGACTGTGGTTGGGTGTATGGATTGTGTATAATAGTTTGTAGCCTGTATTGAAAATATGAATTAGGATGAATGAGGGGTAAGAATTTCAGGTTTATAGGATGAGGCTGGGTGGGAAATACAGGGACAGAGTTAAATTTGGGTTTGGAATAAGCAATATAATTTTCTTCATACCTAATTTTTTAAGAGATTGTATGAACTGTGATTGTATTTTAATGTACCTACCTATCCCTAGATGCTCATTCTTTTTCTTGTACATTTTTATTATTTTTAAAACTGTACAATTTCTTTGCCTTTTTAGGGGTAGTGCAATCCCTAGTAAAACATGCATCAGTAGTCACAATAAAAGGAAAATCTGTTATTTGACAGATTAAACTAATTTTACACTCAAACGTAAAAAAAATTGTATCTTGTATAAATTAAAAAGTGATTATGTCAATATTTATAGCGTGCACTGTGCTGTAGAAACAGAACAGCTCATAGGAGGATAGCGAATATGCCTGCTTTACCAGCTCTAAGGGATGACATTTTATTTGTGGTTTAGTCACACCATACTGTTGATATATAAATTATTCCATTTTTAGAACATACTTTTCTGTCTTGATCATTAGCTTATTATGAAGTTACACGATAAAAAGTGAAGAGCTAGCTGTGTCCATCAAATGATTGTGGATCACTGATTTTGAGGCTGATTCTGTGCATACTTTAAACCTACAAATTTTATAGTATGTTAGTTAGATATAGGCTCCAAGGGAACATATACAAATTAGGGATTTGTACCCAGGGCTACAGGGATGTGTAGACTAGAGTCAGCATAGCAAGCTCTATGATTAGGGCCCTACCAAATTCACAGCCATGAAAAATGCATCACGGACCGTGAAATCTGGTCTCCCCCAGGGAAATCTGGTCTTTTGTGTGTTTTTACCATATACTTTACAGATTTCATGGGGGAGACCAGTGTTTCTCAAATTGGGGATTCTGACTCAAAAGGGAGTTGTGTGGGGGGGGTCACAAGGTTATTTTGGGGTGGGGGTCACAGTATTGCCACCCTTGTCCAGCTCTGAAGGCAGCACCCCACCTGCAGCAGTGCAGAATTAAGGGTGGCAATACCATACAATGCCACCCTTACTTCTGCATTGCTGCCTGCAGAGCTGGGCATCCAGAGAGTGGCAGCTGCTGACTGAAGGCCTAGCTCTGTAGGCAACAGCACTGAAGTAAGGGTAGCAATACCATACCATGCCATCCTTACTTCTGCGCTGCTGCTGGCGGTGGCTCTGCCTTCAGAGCTGGGTTCCCGGCCAGCAGCCGCCGTTCTCCAGCTGCCCAGTTCTGAAGGCAGTGCTAGCAGCAGCTCAGAAGTAAGGGTAACAGTACCACAACCCCCCCCTACAATAATCTTGTGACCGCCCCCCAATCCTTTTTGGGTCAAACCCCCTAAAATTACAACACTGAAATTTCAGATTTAAATAGCTAAAATCATGTAATTTATGATTTTTTAAATCCTATGACTGTGAAATTGACCAAAATGGACTGCGAATTTGGTAGGGCCCTATCTATGACAACCTCCAGATAGTGATCTGGATGCTTTGGCAATGTGACAAAGTGACTCACCAGATGATGTGCCACCTTGCACCTAAGTGTGGTTTTAACGCTGTATGAAATGTGGGAGACACTTAATGATATTGTTAATACCAATATTATAAATGCAAGGAATCTGACCAGATATGGCATGTAAGGCATCTGTGAAAATGTTATGATTTGCCAAGTATGATAATCTTGTTTATATGTTTGTATCACCTTTGTATTGTGAGTTATATATATATTTCAAAACTTGTGCTGTGCATCTGGGTGACACCCCCAGACAGATTGGCATCAGCATTAGCTAGCCTGTTTGATGGCCCATCAAGAGTCATCATCTGTACAAAGAACCCACTGAAAGAAGCCAGGGGCTATACCTTATGAGTCAGCATGGCTTTGTACGGGCATCCCTATGGGTAGGGGACTCCAAGACTTTTCCATGCCATGTGCTCTGAAGCTTGCATTTGGGACACAGGAAGTACAAGCCACGTGGCAAAAGGAATATTAAGGGCAGCTGCATCATCTCCATTTTGTCTTTATTCTTGCTTCTTACCTCTGGAGTAACTTTCTACAAACAAAGCTCTGAACAAAGGACTGAATGACCCATCCAAGCTTTGGATGTGTTCCAGAGGGAACTTCAAGCCAGCAACTCACCAACTCTGCTAAGAACCTGATATATGGACCTCTGTATGTATCTGATTGCTGTACCATTTAACCACTCCACTCTCTTCTTCTTTTTTCTTTATAATAATCCTTTAGTTTTAGACACTAAAGGATTGTCTGGCACTGTGGTATTTTGGGTAAGACCCAAACTAATATTGACCTGGTAATGTCAACCTTTGGGGTCAGAAGAACATTGTGTATAGTGAACAGAGTTTTTAAATAACTTCTCACTGTACTGGATTTACGTGCTGACTGGGAGCCAGAGAACTGGAATGCAATAAAGGGGGCTGTGTGATTTCTTTTTTTAGCTTCTTGATAACCAGTGTGGGGGATCAGAAGCAGAGTTTGTGACTGGTTGGTGGGTTTAACTTCAGCAGTAACCACCAGTTTTGGGAATATCTGCTCCCCCTTTAGCAGCCCTGACCTTGGCATTTTCAGTTAGGAATGCCCCAGGCATACCAGGTCTCAGTGGTGTCACAGCGTTTTTTCTCTCTGAACTCTGGCCATTTAGGTCCATTGGTGGCCAAATCACCTTGTGACTCAGTCCTCCAGCCAATCACATTTAGTCTCACCCCTTTTGGGGTAAGCCAGGGTTTAACTCAATAGTCCCAGGACCATACATCAGGTCAGCAGCCTAGGCCCATTCCCAGTAGGCCTTCCAACCATTTTTGTCCAGGGTGTTCAAGCTGGTCTGAACAGTGGGGCTGTAGAAGAACCTAGTCAATCACTCCCTCTGCCCTGGGTTCCAGCCCAGGGACCCTCACAGCAAGCAGTTAAGACCTATCTTTCCAGACCTCTTGCTTCTTTCCCAGGAGGGCTCATCTCCTCAGCAGGGGTCTGCTCTGAGGTTAAGGCCCTGGTCCCAGTTCCCCACATAGCAATGGAAAACAAAATTAACAGAAATAAAAAGCAGCACCAGCCCTTCTGTCCTAGCAGGATTCTTCAGTTATCTGTCCTCCTGCTCTGTGCTCACAAGCAACTAGGCAGACTGCTGTGCTCCATTCTGGGAACTGAGAATGAGAAGTCTGCCCACCTCCTTAGGGCCCTCTGAGTTGGAGCTCCTTTTAAGGCTCCTCCTCCAACCCCAGGTGTGGTGGGGTTGAGGCAACCTGACCCCAGACCTGTTTCATAGATTCATAGATTCTAGGACTGGAAGGGTCCTCGAGAGGTCATCGAGTCCAGTCCCCTGCCCTCATGGCAGGACCAAATACTGTCTAGACCATCCCTGATAGACATTTATCTAACCTACTCTTAAATATCTCCAGAGATGGAGATTCCACAACCTCCCTAGGCAATTTATTCCAGTGTTTAACCACCCTGACAGGAAGTTTTTCCTAATGTCCAACCTAAACCTCCCTTGCTGCAGTTTAAGCCCATTGCTTCTTGTTCTATCCTTAGAGGCTAAGGTGAACAAGTTCTTTAACCTCTTTGTTGCTGGCACTGCTTTTTATACTTCAAGACTGTCGATCTGTGTTCAGTGGCCATGTTGATGGCACTGGTCTTGCTGAAGCACTTACCAGGGAGAATCACATGAAGATTTCCATTTCCTTCCCCATAATAAAAAGAAGTGGGACAATATAATCCACACAATTAGCTGGGGCCAGTTGGGGAGCAGATGCTCACAACTTGAAGACAACCACCTTGGCCTTTGTCTTCTCAGTGTGCTAGTATGGGCAGGTAGCATACATATGAAACTTGTTATCATGCAATTGAACACGTGCTAAAGTCAACTCTGACAGTCTGTCTGCCTGTCCTCACACATATTTTATCACCATTCCTTTAGAGATGCATGATAGAAAGAATATAACTGAATGATAATGAACCCAAACTTGCCCATCTATGAAGATCTCCAATCCGAGCCCCCTGCCCTCACCAAGCCCGAAGATGCCTCCTTAAATCCAGGAACCCCTTCTGTTTAGTGGCCAAAACTCTCAAAACCTTAGGCCTGTTACCAAAAGACAAAAGTGGTGGAGGCTGTGAGAAAATAGTGGGTTCAAGAATCAAGACCGGATCACAGATCCTGAAGATCAACCACCAGGCCTCACCATGCCACTTAAAATATGGATCATGGTGAACTGCATAAAAACATCACACAGGCATTACAATTATCTGGCTACACAAATGGAAAACGAAGGACAGTCCAATATGTGAATGTGGAGAAAGCATCCAATTCATGGAACATCTAGTGAACCACTGCCTTCTAAGATCTTTCTTTGGAGAGATGGTCTTGGTTAATTTCATGTCAGTGGAAGCCACAGAGTTGATGACAAATGTGGACATAATCCTTTAATGTTGCTTTTCAAGAAGAATCCTTCTTGTCTAGTTCGTATAGCCCGTCACAAGCCCCTTGTGCTGATGGTGTGCTTGAACTGTCTTTCTATATCTCTCATGTCTATACAAGCATATACATATAATACATCTGCATTTCAAGAACACAGTTAACTGTTATAACAAAACAGACAAAAGATGCATCTTGTCCACTATCCTCTGTCTGACAGGGGCAATGCTAAATGCTTCAGAGGATGGTAAAACTGAAGACAGAAGTAACTAGTCTAATTCTGAGTATTAATATTTATGCAGCTAGGTCAGAGGTGGGCAAACTACGGCCCGCGGGCCACATCCGGCCGGCAGGAACCTCCTGCCCGGCCCCTGAGTTCCTGGCCCAGGAGGCTAGCCTCCAGCCCCTTCCGCACTGTTCATCCTCAGCTCACTCCACTGCTGTCACAATACTCTGCGGGGCTGTGAGCTCATGGGGCAGCGCAGCTGCAGATCCCGGCTTGACCCGGTGCTCTGTGCTGTGTGGTGGCGTGGCTGGCTCCAGGCGGGTGGTGTGGCTGTAGCGCCACCAGCCACCAGTGCTCCAGGCAGCACGGTAAGGGGGCAGGGAGCAGGGGGTTGGATAAAGGACAGGGGAAGTCAGGGTGGTGGTCAAGGGGTGAGGGTGTGGATAGGGGTTGGGGCTGTCAGAGGGCGTGGAACGGGGGTGTTGAACGGGGGAAGGAGTCCCGGGGGGCAGTCAGGAAGAAGAGGAGGGGTTGGATGGGGTGGCGGGGGCAGTCAGGGGAGGGGTTCTGGGGCGGTCAGGGGACATGGAGTGGGGGGGGTGGATGCGGCAGAAGTTCGATGGGGAAATGGGGTGGGGGGGGTTGGATGGGGCAGGAGTCATGGGGGCAGGGGCGGCTCCAGGCACCAGCGCTCCAAGCGCGTGCCTGTAGCGGCAAGCCGCGGGGGGCGCTCTGCCGGTCGCCGCTAGGGCAGCAGGCAGGATGCCTTCGGTGTCTTGTCTGCGGAGGGTCCACTGGTCCCGCAGCTTCGGTGGACCTCCCGCAGGTGTGCCTGCGGAGGGTCCGCTGGTCCCGTGGTTTCAAGGGATTTAAAGGGCTCTGGGTTGACCGCAGCCGCGGCAGCCCAGAGTCCAGCCGCGGCAGCCCAGAGTCCAGCCGCGGCAGCCCAGAACCCTTTAAATCCAGCCGCAGCCCAGCCGCCAGAGCCGCGGGCAGGGGGTTTAAAGGGCTCTGGGCTGACTGCAGCCATGGCTGCCCAGAGCCCTTTAAATCCGGCCCCAGCCCGGCCGCTGGATCCGCGGGTGGGATTTAAGGGGCTCTGGCAGGGCCGGCTCCAGACCCCAGCGCGCCAAGCGCGCGCTTGGGGCGGCATTTTGCCAGCAGGGTGGCAGGCGGTTCCGGCGGACCTTCCGCAGTCATGCCTGCGGGAGGTCCACCGGAGCCGTGGGACCAGTGGACCTCCCGCAGGCATGACTGCGGAGGGTCCGCTGGTACCGTGGCTTCGGTGGACCTCCCGCAGGCATGACTGCGGAGGGTTCGCTGGTCCCGCGGCTCGGGTGGACCTCCCGCAGGCATGTCAGCAGATGCTCCACCGGAGCCGCGGGACCAGCGGAACCTCCGCAGGCATGTCTGCAAGAGGTCCCCCGGAGCCGCGGGACCGGCGACCGCCAGAGTGCGCCCCGCGGTGCGCCGCCCTGCTTGGGGCGGCGGGATTCCCAGAGCCCTTTAAATCCCCTTCACGGAAGCCTGTGCGGTCCGGCATGGCGTACTGGCTCTTGCCGGTACGCCGTACTGTACCGTACCGGCTTACTTTCACCTCTGCCCGTACCCTACCTACAGGGGTAGGGTACAGGTGTGGGAGTGGGGACAGTGGATAGTGGGAGTAGGGTATAAGTGTGGCAGTGGGACAGAGAATAGTGGGGGGTCCTGTACAGGTGTGACAGTGGGGACAGGGAATAGCAGGGGGTAGGGGACAGGGTAGGGGACAGGTGTAGCAGTGGGGACAGGGGATAGCGATGGGTAGGGGACAGGTGTAGCGGTGGGGACAGGGAATAACAGGGGTAGGGGACAGGTGTGGCGGTGGGGACAGGGAATAGCAGGGGTAGGGGACAGGTGTGGCAGTGGGGGCAGGGATAGCGGGATAGGGCCAGGGGCGGCTCTAGCAATTTCGCCGCCCCAAGCACGGCGGCAGGCTCTGGCGGTCGCCAGTCCTGCGGCTCCGGTGGACCTCCCGCAGACGTGCCTGCGGAGGGTCCGCTGGTCCCGCGGCTCCGGTGGAGCATCCGCAGGGACGCCTGCGGGAGGTCCACCGTAGCCGCCTGCCGCCCTCCCGGCGACCGGCAGAGCGCCCCCCGCGGCATGCTGTCCCAAGCGTGCGCTTGGCGTGCTGGGGCCTGGAGCTGGCCCTGGATGGGGCACAGCAGGGCAGTGCGCTTTGGAGAACGCTGCACGGAGCAGGGAGGTCTCTATCTGCGAGCCGGGATCAGCCAGCAGGGTGCTGCGCGTGGGGAAGGGTCAATACGGTACGAACGTAACAGTGCGGAGGGCCGGGCCGGGGGCGTGGCGTTCCGGCGGATCTACCCATCGCTCTCCCTCAGCTACCCCCTCCCGCTCTCCCTCGCTTTACGGCAGTGTCGCACGTCTAGCGCTGTGCTCTTCGCGGCAGCCGGAAGGCAGGTGAGCGGTCGGGATCTCGTGGGAGGGGGCGGCAGGCAGTGCCTATGTGGCCCTGGCGGCCAGGTCCCGCCATGGGTCTCCTGAGCCCGGAGCCGGGACGCGCTGGAGCCGGGTGTCCCGTCCTCCCGGGGGTGGGGGCTTTGTTCTCCTGCCCACGGGGCGGCGGGGGACGCGGCTTTTCTCGGAGCCCGCCCGGCCCGCAGCCCTGTGGCCGCCTGGCTGGTGGGGCGCGCTCGCTCCGCAGGGCTGAGTATAACCGGCGCCCCTCCCCGTGCCTCAGTTTCCCTAACGGCAGTGGCGCTGGTGGCCTGGGCCCTCGCTCGCTTTCCCCCCCCTCCCCCACCGCCCTGGGCAGCGGGGATGAGCTCGCCCGGCCGGTGCGCAGGGTCTGGGGCGCTCGTTAGTGACGCTCCCCGGAGATTGGGGGCAGCGGCTCGCTCCGTGGAGCCGGGAGCGGAGCCCGGCCGCAGTTGTCCCAGCGTGTCTGTGTGGGGGCCTCTGGGCCCCTCCCGGCCGCTCCGTGCCCAGCCGCCGGCACTGGGCTGTCAGTTTCGTGCAGCCTGTGCTGGGGCCTTTGCTCTGTGTAGTCACCGGTGTCTCGACTGGCTGCTTTCTGTGAGCTTTTAGTGCCCCTGGCTTCCAGATTGCTTGCTTGCTTCCCCCGCCGGCATATTTGTGAGGGTAGGATGTATTATAGGGACAGTGTCAACGGAAAATTATTTGAGAACAATGTCCTTATTAAAATTGTTAACAAGTATGGATTATTAGACATTAAACGTTTTAAAAATCCAGTTTAGAGCTCTTACTGTTCGCGTTTCCTTTCTCTTGGCCATGATCAATCAATTAAGTCAGTTTCACTTTCGAAACTGTTGTATGAACACTTTGGCGGTCTTAGTGTTCTCATGTTTGGATTTCAAACACTACTGAGGAATATGCAGTTGGAGCTTAAAACAAAATAAAGATTAAAAAAACTTGGTCAGGTTTTACAAAAGTTTATAAATAAAATTTGGATTTTATGCCAAATGTAAATTTGTTTGCAATGGTGCTGAAGTCCTGTTGGTCCCAGGATATGAAAAAGAGAAAGTGAGTTTAGTGTTTATGAAGGGGACAGATTTACTCAGAACTCTTCTTCAGGTATGGGAAAGGTATTTGGCTCTGACGCTAAGCACAAGATGGAACAGATTTTTAAGCACAAAGAGTTAACATACGTTGCAATAGACTGTTTAAGTGGGCAGTTAACGCTTCTGTAGTAGGAGGAAGGGCAGTTAGTGGGTTATAGATTATTGTAATGAGACATAAAACTAGTGTCTTTTGAGCAGGGGTTGGCAACCTTTCAGAAGTGCTGTGCGGAGTCTTCATTTATTCAAGTCTAATTTAAGGTTTTGTGTGCTGGCAATACATTTTCATGTTTTTAGAAGGTCTCTCTCTATAAGTCTATATTATATAAATAAACTATTGTTGTATTTAAGGTAAATAAGGTTTTTTTTTAATATTTAAGCTTCATTTAAAATAAAATTAAAATGCCTATCTTATCAGTTTAGTGTGATCCTTTTCCTTGCTGAGTTTTCCAATGTGCGCCACAGCAGGGAGTGGCTGAGGCCAGGAGCAGAGCCCCGGGCTGGCTGCTGGTACCCCAGGCCCCAGGTACTGTCGTATTACAACCCCCCTCAGGGCGGAGGAGCTCAGGGCCTGGGATGTGTGTGGGGAAGCACTCAGAGCAAGGGGTTGGGATGCGGGGGGATCGGGGTGGGGATGTGGATGGTGCAGGAATCAGGGCTCTGAGTATGGGGGGTGTAGGAGTCAGGGTTGAGTGGCGTGAGGGGTTCAGGGCAGGAGGTTGCGGGGTGTAGGGGGAAGTCCCGGGGGGACGGCGACTTGGGGCTGGCCTGGGACAGTTGCTGTTGCGGCTGGGTTACCTGGATGGTGGATGGGTCCCTGCCCGACGCTGTTCCTGTTTCTGCCAAGGGAGCTGTGGGCCAGCTGTGTGGGGGCACTGCATCTACAGGCAAATGGGGGTGGCGGCAGAAGACCAGGGCTGGCTCCAGGCACCAGCCCAGCAAGCAGGTGCTTGGAGCGGCCAACGGAGGAGGGGGGCACGTCCGGTTTTTCGGCGGCGGGTCCCTCACTGAGAGAAGGACCAGCCGCCGAAGACTGAAGCGGTGGCGGTAGAGCTGCTGCAGATCACGATTGTGGCTTTTTTTTTTTTTTTTTTTGCTGCTCTGGGCGGCAAAAACGCTAGAACCGGCCCTGCAGAAGACCCTCTGGCCTGCCACTCCCTTCCCCCAGGGGCCGCAGGGACGGTACATGCCTGCAGTGCACTGGTGTCCAGCCACAGTGGTGAGAGGGGCAGCAGGACAGGCTGGGACGCGGACACCTCCACCGCGCCTCCCGCCAGCCCCTTTCACTTGCCTGACTGCCTGCTGCTTTGGCTGCAAGCGCCAGCCTGCAGGAGAGTTCCAGCAGCCAGCAGCCCCCCAGCTGGGAGTGCGCCACGCGCTGCGCCCCAGCATTGGCCAGCTCTGGGTTCCGGCTGGGTTTCGGTTCCGTCTGCTGGCCCCTTGCCAGCCGGGGTCTCAGCTGCTGGCCTGCTCAGCCCACTGTCAGCCATATGCCATAGGTTGCTGACCCCTGCTATTGAGTCTGTGATGTTTGGTGTCCAGAAAAATTTTTTGAAGGTGCTGTGCAAGTTTCTTTTGAGGCCAAGGACTGAGAGGTCAAACATGGAGTGATCATTCTATTAAAAGTTTTCATCTACAGGTGATGTGGTGTATTTTGCCTTGTATCATTGTTCTGTGTGAATTCATTTAAGAATGTATTGTTTGGTTTCACCCACATAGTTGTTGTTGGGCACTTGCTGCATTGGATGAGGTATACCACATGTTGTGATAGGCATATACAGGACACTTGAAAGATATGTTGGGGGAGGTGTTGGATCATTGCACCAGTGGAGATGTGTGCAGGTTTTGCATCTGTTATGGCAGGATCTTGGGCTGCTTTGAATTGGTGTATCCTATAGTCTTTCAAGACTCATTGATCCTACATGTGACTATCACAATATGTGGCCAAAGTTAAAACTTCCGGAGTTGGGCCATTTAAGTTGAGCTATTAATGTATACATATTTATTACCTTTTGGTTATGAGGGTTCCTAAACTTGTTACCATTGCTTAAGAAGGTAAAATAAAACACATTAAGTTTTTAATATTTCGGGATTTTAGCAGGTGTTCTTCATTGCTTTGTATGGAATAGAAGTGAGTTTGTTGTTCCTAGCAGACAAATTAACTTAAATTGTAGTGGAAATATCACTTCTCTTAAAGCACTATTAGATGTGCTCTTCCCATCTATCTTCTTTGTTTAAAGAAGCTGTAGTGACATTCTGGAGGAACCTCATTCAGTTCTCAATCTGTAACAGGAGTGAGTCTGTAACATGGGACTTTAACTGTAGAGAATATAAGACAACTAAAAATGTTAGGAGACCAAACTAAACAGTTTTCAGGAGGAGATGGAGGGACTTCTGGGAGACATTAAAGCAGGGTACAGTAGACCCTCGAAGATACGAACACCAGAGTTACGGACTTACTGGTCAACTGGCCACCCTGTGGAACTGGAAGTAATCAAGCAGCTGGGGAGACCGAAAAAGCAAAACAAAACAGCAAAGACTGTACTGCATTGGGGCTTTAGTCCTGGGGTTCAGGGCTTCAGCCGTAGGGGGTTGGTGCTGCAGCCATGGGGTTGGAGGGAGGGATTGGGGCTTCTGACCCTCAGGAGCAGTGGGGATCAAGGCTTTAGACTGGGGCAAGCGCCAGGACTCAGGGCTTCAGCCCCATGTCTCTGTTCCCAGCTTGAGCCCTGGTGCACCCTCCCCTGACTGAAACCGGGAGTGGAGCCATGGGGAGCCCTGAGGTCCTGGCCCACACTGAGGGGCAGAAGCCAGTAACGGAGCAGTGGGGCTGAAGCCCTGAGCCTCAGCGCTCCCTGCGAGGCTGAAACTGTTGAATATTGTCAACTGTATATCATGTTCTAGTAATATTATTAAATATCCATGGAATTATCTTTCAAGGCAAACAACAAATGATTTGTGTTTTAAAATATCTCTGACTTAAGTGCTGAAAAGGGGAGTGGACTTTTTCCACAACCAATATTGTAGAGGTAATGGGAAACTACATGCAGGGCAACTCTGAAGATCTCGTCAGCAGTCTCAAAACAATCACCATTTATGTCAGCCTCATAAATTCTAAGGAGTTATTCTTGGAATATAGATGCCAGATTCCATTGTGCATTGAACCCCTTTCTAATTTGCTTTAAGTGCTGTGATTCCTTAAGGCCCATTGTTACATCATAAATTGCTGCCAGAGAAGTGCTTTTTATGAGCAGGTGAACATTTTAAATAGTACATTTATTGATATTTAATTAAATTCCATGTAATTAGTAAAACATCTGAATATAGCTAAAGGAATGACAAAGAATAAAGAGCACTTATAAACAGAGAGAGAAAAATCCACTTGCACAGAACAAATAGGAGACTTTCCTTGGATGAGTGCCAACAACTGCAGATTTTAAGTTTTCATTAAAAAAAATCATTTTAGCCTTGTGAAGTTAAACTTGTCTGTTTTTCCTACACATTTGTACTCCTGAAATGTTCTTAAAATAAGAGCCACTTCTTTTGTTCATCATACAGTATCGTCTGCTGAATACTTGCAGTGAAACTTGCATAAGGTAATAAATATTATTTCAGAGAAATGTTGACTTTATTGTTGATGCTAATGCATTGTGCAGCGAGAAGTGCTGAGTAGCATTATATTTTGACTTCAGTACATGTGTTCTTATTTAAAGAATACATTGGTTGATTACCATATGAGATTGCTGAGAACACCTTATTTTATTTCACCAATTGGGACTACATTTACCAAGCAATGTGCCCCAAATGTATGGATGTGTAGAAAGTTTCTGAAGTAGTAGTGACATATTGCTAGAGAAATACTGAACACAATTTAATGTAAAAACAACGAGGAGTCTTTGTGGCACCTTAGAGACTAACAAATTCATGTGTAGCAATACAATATGAAAAAAATGCTAGAACTAACACATCATGAAAAATCCTAAAAATATAACCACGTCTCGTTTGGCGGATTGCCAGAAATAGTACCAGAAAGAATATAGTAACTGGACATTGGAATTAATATCACTGAATAGCAGAGTATTAACTGATAAATGCACTTATTAATAAGCTTTTTTGGCTAGTAAGCGCCATAGAACTAAAGTTTAAATGGCATGCATCAAGATGCGTTTTAGATTTTGGAACACATACAGTCTATTTCATGTAACACAACAAAAATACACAGTATTCAAATGTTAAGAAAATCTTAAATTGCAGTTGTAATATTGAGGGACTGCTGTTCTTTTGAGTACCGTTAAATACTTGATTAATTGTACTTCCTAATATAACTTGAGTAGAAAATTGATCTATTTAAAGAAAATTGCTGGCAAACTTCATTATGCCAAATAACAGCATAGAGATTCTCCTGGTAAATTGCTTTTGGTAGCAATATTTGAGCTTTCCATTAAACACTTTTTAACTATCGTGTTTTTATTGAACACGGAAGTGGTCTTTTAAGTCAGGGTAAAGGAAAAAAACCCCAAAACCCTCCACTCCAGATATGTATCCTATTACAAAGCAATTTAAGATAATACCTATTAATGTACAGTGCAAGCTGGTTTGAAATGACCTATTTGCGTAGTCTGATCAGTCCTCTTTGAACTGGTATCTGTCAATCTGATGCAGGGCTGGTGCAAGGATATTTTTCGCCCTAGGCGAAATTTCCACCTTGCACCCCTGCTCCCTTTTCCTTTCCCTCCCACCAGAGCATTGCTTATTATAAACTTTCAACAATGAATACTGTAGTGTTAAAAAAATTTTTAGTCACCACTTTTTGGCGCCCCGAAATCTTGGCGCCTTAGGCGGCTGTCTATTTCATCTAGTGGTTACACCGGCCCTGATTTGATTCAGCAATTTATTCAAGTCTTGCAGACCAAACCTCCTCATAGCAACAGGCTACTGGAGCCACCCAGTCTGGTTGCCTTTCTGCTAGCCCCTGGCATAGTCTTTCATGTTCTGTGGTGCAGTGTCTGAAACCTGCAATTCTGTCTTTTAGAGTAGATATTCCCTCTTGGTTTTCAGAGGTATAATGCCTTCTAAGGAAGGATGATTTGGTGGTTGGGGTGTTAGTTGGAGGTGTGGGAGACCCAGGTTCAATTTCCTGCTCTTACACAGACTTCCTGTGTGACCTTGTGCAAGTGACTTGGGCCTGGTTTAAGCTATGAAGTTTAGCTGGCATACTGTGTTGGCTAAGAGTGTGGAGAAAATTGCACCCTTAGGTGATGTAGCTCCGCTGGCAGAACCCCTATTGATGATCCCTAATGTTGTTAAGGGAGGTGGTGTAGCTATGGCAGAGGAACTTCTGCTGGTTTATGTTGTGTCAACACTAGGGGGCTGTGCCAGCATAATTATGTTGGCTAAGGCTCTAGTGTAGATTAGTGGTTCTCCTCTTTTCCAGACTACTGTACCCCTTTCAGGAGTCTGGTTTGTCTTGAGTACCCCAAGTTTCACCTAAAAAATCAGACCTAAAAATGCAAAAGTGTCACAGCACACTATAACTGAAAAATTGCTCACTTTCTCATTTTTACCATATAATTATAAAATAAATTGATTGGAATATAAATATTATACTTGCATTTCAGTGTGATACTTGAGCCTGTTTTTCGCTGTGAGCTTTGTCTGAAACCTGAGTACCAGGCAGCTGGGCTGAAACATGTAACTTAGCTTCATGAGACAACCTGTGGCCTGGTTGTGACCTGTGGCCAGGCCAATTGCCCTGCTTGCCACCCCCTAATGTTGGCCCTGCACTTTTGACTCCCCTAAACCTGTCCTATACTCCCCCCCCCCCCTTTGGAGCTGCAACCCCCAGGTTGAGAAACCCTGATCTAGATGAGTTGAATACCCCTGGAAGACCTCTGTGTAACCCCAGGGGCGTACATACCCCTGGTTGAGAATCACTGGTGTAGACAAGCCTTTAATCTTTCTGTGCGTCTGTTCTGCAGCTGTAACATGGGGATATTACTTCCCTGCTTCACTGGGGTGTTGTGAAGATAAAGACGCACAAGACTTTGTGGTGGTCGCATACTACAGTAACGGGGGTGAATAAGTACTGAAGATAGATATTTCCTTGTACTGTGGTGCACTCATAAAAATATTCCTCTGAAAATTATTATATCTTGTATGGAGAGTAGTGTTAAATTCTTGTTGGAAATTTTCTAATTTTGAAATAGGTATGTGTTGTTAAGGAATGAGCATACAGCAGTCAATGCAAAATATACTTTGACACATATAGAAATAGCCATTGTGCTAGAAAGTTGTACATGCATTCCAAGGAGGCATCAATAAATGTCTAACATACACTTCAAACATTTTTACAAATGAAAATTGTTAATCTGACTCAGTGAGATCCCAAGAGCCATTTCTCCCTTAGTGTCTCAGCCATTCATAGTAAATCTAGACAGTCCCCTTTTCCTGGAATAACTTTATTTCCTACATTTAGCAACTGTGATCAAAATATAGTGAAACCTTTTTATATGAGAAATTATACAGGTATCTTTAAAGTGTTCTCATGAGAATATTGCCAGTGATCCAGGCAAGCTGCCCAGGAGGAGTCGGCAGCAGCTGGTAGATTTGTTTCCAGTTAGCACACATTGCAATGTTTAAAAGAAAGCTGCACTTCCTTTCAGTACAAAGAAGAGTAAATCAGTGCTAATTTTAAATTGTCTTAAATATAATACAAAATAACGAAATAGGAAGTTGCCATTTTGCCAGTCAGCTGGCATGTTATGTGATGAAGGTGCTGCTCAGCCTGTCAGTGCCATAAAACAAGAGGAGACAAGGGGACTCTAACTTAGTCTTTTTATAATTTTGGAAATCAGCATCTATACAGCATGCTTGCAAATACTGTTTAAATCTGTTTCAGATTAACAATTGCTTCTGGTGAATAAATGAATCTGCTCAAAAAGCAAGTGCGGAAGTCTTCAGCCTGTTGCGTGTCCATCTGTTAAGCAGCATTGCTAGTGGTTCCTTTGTCACAAACTGTCGGAATGGATTTCTTGGTAGCATGTAACAGTAAAATAACAATGTTGAGAGATGTTAGAATCTCTGAGTCTTAGGGCACAAGCACTTGTTACAGCCCTTGGGCTCTTTAACACTGGGAGATGTCATGTGTCTGCAGGCAGCTGCATATAAATAGGGCCCTACCAAATTCACGGTCCATTCTGGTCAATTTCACGGTGATAGGATTTGAAAATTCCATGTTTCAGATGTTTAAATCTGAAATTTCAGTGTGTTGTATCCATGGTGGTCCTGACTAAAAAAGGAGCTGTTGAGGAGAGAGAGGGAGGTTGCAAACCTGTTGTATGGGGGTCATGGGATTGCCACCCACACTTCTGTGCTGCTTTCAGAGCTGGGCTTTGAAGGCAGCAGCCTCATAGCTTCCTGTGGCTGCAGGAGGTTCCTGGAGATGGAGGTGGGTTAATCTCCCCTGTGCTGCTGGGATTGCCCCAGCTAGGGAATCCTAGCTGCTAGTCCTGGCTGGGCCAGCAGGAGACTGGACTTATGCTTTCCCTTCATGGCTGCTCTTAGGTGGGAGATCAGACCCACCTCCGTGTAACTCCTCATGCTGCAGGAAGCTCAGGGGCTGATCTCCTCCCTGAGAGCAGCTGTGCAGGAGAAGGACAAGTCCTGTCCCTCCCCAGCCCAGCTGGGTTTAGCAGCTAGGAGCCCCTGTCTGGGGCACTCCCAGCAGCAAGGGAGAGATTGGACCACAAGCCTCCCCCGGCTGAAGGAACTTCTGGGGCTGCTGCCAAGCACTGGATCTTCCTGCAGCAGAGGGAGGTACCTGGAGGTGGGTCTGACCCTCCAACCCCCCACGCCCCTTCCAGAGTGGCCGTACAGGGGAAGGACAAGTCACTCCCAGCAGCTATGGGGAGATAAACTTTCAAGAGCTTATTTCATATTCTGTGACACATTTTTCATGGCCCTAGATATAACGTTTCCTGTTTCCTGAACAGTGGGTGAGACAGGAGAGACACAAGGTCAGTGATCTCTTTAACCATCTCAAGTCTTCTGCCTGATTGGGGTAACTTCCTGGGGAAGGCTATGAAGCTCTAGAATAAGGGCTGTAGGGATAATACAGTCCTGGAGATAAGGGCTAAGACAAGTCCCTGTGGGGTGGAAAGACTGTGTTTGGTTGCATTTGTTTTGAATCTGTTAGCCCAGAAAAGGAAACTGGAGAAATGTACTACTGTGTGGACTGTAATTTCACCTCCCCCACCAAATGAAATGGTATTTCTTAAAATCTTGAAAATTGTATGTAGGTTTGTTATAGTGTGCTAATTCTGAATGTATCTATGAATGCTGAACAACTTCAGCTAAAGAGAGCTGAAAAATCATGCTGTCTTTAACTGGGAAGGTAAATTTACCTAGATTTGCAATGAACTCTCTTGAATACCATGTGACCTTGATGTATTATAGAATCATAGAATATCAGGGTTGGAAGGGACCTCAAGAGGTCATCTAGTCCAACCCCCGCTGCTCAAAGCAGGACCAATCCCCAGATTTTTGCCCCAGCTTCCTAAATGACCCCCTCAAGGATTGAGCTTACAACCCTGGGTTTAGCAGGCCAATGTGCAAACCACTGAGCTGTCTAGCTTCCAGTGAAATCAATGGGAGGAGTTACACTTACTTCAGCATTTGTCTTGATTTTTAGGGTACTGGAATAGTCTCTATCTAGCATTGCAAATACAGTTAGTAAGACAGCTAAAATGAGATTTGTCTTTTCTGAGAAAAGAAACTCCATGCAAAGTTACAGAAAAAAGTGTCTGGTATAGAAACTGATCAGCTTAGTTTTCAAACATGCACCTGTGCTATTATACTGCTTTTAATGTTAGATGATTACTTCCCATTTCCATTTTCTCACTTTTAAGCATTACAACTATTTTAGTAAGACACATATGTTGTTGGTGTATTTGCTAATTTAAGATGACTAGTTGAAATACTCAGAAGAATACTAATTTTGTTTATAATTTATTAAATAAATCATCAAGAGGAGGGATATACGTTTTTCGTTGTTGACACTTTGTCTTCTCACTGGTCATGGGTCAATGCTAAGAAACGTTTCCTGGTCCTGAAAGCATTTGTAATTTGTTGAGGTATTTCTGGTAATAGTAGTTTATAAAACATCACACCTTTTAAAAATAACACTCCTTTCCTAACATGCTTTGCTGCTTTTCCTATTTCAGTTCTGACATTATTGTAGCAGCTGGCATATCATGAACTGAGATTACTCTCATATGCCATTCGAAACTGGTGTTTGACACGCTTAACAATCTGCAGTTACATCATTGTTGTTTTAGCTCTAGCTGCTTTTGTTATAAGAGCCTTTGAAAAATCATTTTGGAATTGCTGGGGCTGGGTCAGGAGAAAGTAGGAGAGCAATCAGAATGTGCTTTGCTGGGTAGAGAAACAATTTCTGTAAACTACTGAGAAGCAGAGATTTTATACTCAATGGACTGAGAGGGCTGCTGTGACTAGAGCTCCAGGTCTGGCCTTTTACTTTATCCATTACTGTACTTTATTGGGGATATACTGGTGATTGGTTTTAAGATGCCAAAATAAGATCTGGTTAACTCAAGACTTTTGTTTCCTGTCTTTCAGAAGGTTTGGAATGGGGCAGTAGACCCCCCAAACCACACAGTTTCCTTTTGGAGAAGTTTCAGAGGGGTAGCCGTGTTAGTCTGTATCAGTAAAAGCAGTGAGGAGTCCTTGTGGCACCTGAGCGACTAACAAATTTATTTGGGTATAAATAGCTTATGCCCAAATACATTTGTTAGTCTCTCAGGTGCCACAAGGACTCCTCATTACTTTTGGAGAGGATTACAGATCTGATTGCAAAGACCAACCACAGCACTAGCAAAGGGGTGCCCTTGAACAAACAAATACCTATAGAGGAAGGATGGCCAGTGGATATGTCATTAGCCTAAGACTTTGGAGATCTCTGCTCTATCTCAAACTCCCTGTACTTCAGCAGGGCCGAACTGCAGCGGGATGGGTGTTGAGTGCAGTGGGTAGTGGGAATCCACAGTGCTGGACTGTGAGGAGGAAGGAGCGGAATGCTGCGGGTAGAGAGTGGAGCCAGGAGGTTGATAACAATGTGGGTGTGGGGCACGTGTGAAAGAGTTTTACAATTAGTGGCTGCGGGGGAGGGTGGATGTGGAGCTGATCGGCTTAAAGAGCTAGTATCGCCAGCAGCGTGTCCACTTGGTGCTCTATAACGTTTAAGAGCCGCTCTGTGGCTTCTTTCTGGTGTGCCGCATTCTCCTTTCGGTTCCTCTTATCGCTGTCCTGCCACGCCTTCAATTCCTGTTTCTTGGCAGTGGAGTGCATCATAACCTCACAGAGAAAGTCCTCCTTAGTTCTTCATGGCCGCTTTCTAATTCTGTGCAGCCAGTTCTGCCACTGATAACAAAGAGGGAGGCTGGGCTCCCAAGGTCATCTCTGTGAAGTTTAAATGCTGCATTTTACAGAAGCAATATTATTTGCAACACAGAGAACACTGATTCAGTGCTTTTAAACACAGCCAGTACACTCACACCTGTCACCAACTGGCTGACCCCAGGCAAGCGCACATAAGCCCACAAGACCCCCAAAATGGTGAGTAGCCGCAGGGGCAGGTGTGACGTTAGCGGGGCAGGTGTGACGTTATGAGTCTAATCTACTATCTCATTGAAGGGTGACAGGGCCAGAAAGAGTTAGTTATCTCACAAAGGGACCTGACCCATGGGCGAACTTTAGAGACTTGTTAGGAAGATCTGTAAATGAATAGAGCTTTGAAATGCAAGTCTGCATTGTTAGAGATAGAAGGGTAGGTGTTTGCTCAGGTCTTGTGATGTAAGCAAACAAGTCTTGTCTATCCCTATAGCTTTGAGTCAAAGATCAAAAAAGGAGTATTAACATTTAGGAAGACACTAGAGTGAAGTCGTTTTATTGTCTATATGTCTCTTTGAAGATTGTGGTAACCTGTATCTGAACTGTTTAATGGATAAATTATCCTGTGCTAATTGCCATGATGTTTAGAAGAAGGAAAGTTAAGCCTATTGCCAAAAGGCTGCAGAAAATGCATAAAAACCTTGGGACACGATCCTGCTTCATCTCAGATCTGCTTTGGGTTTCAAGAAGGGGAAACCTTAAGCCGTAAGGATTGAGATGCCCAGTCACTGACTGGAGTCACCCTGAATATGAACATTGGACTATAACCTATGGACTATTTCTAAAAGAACTTTTGGCAACTACAAGCTCATCTCTACTATGTATCTAAACCTCAAGAATTGAATTCAAGTCTGTATGTATATTGATCTTTTAACCAACTCTCTCTCTTCTTTTTTAATAAATTTTAGCTTACTTAATAAGAATTGGCTAATAGTGTGTATTTTGGGTAAGATCTAAGTTATAATTGAACCTGGGTATGTGGCTGATCCTTGGGAATCAGGAGAACCTTTTTCTTTTATATGATGAGATAAGATTTTCAGTAATCATCATCATGTCTGATGTGTGTGTCTGGACGGAGGCCTGAGGCTGGGCACTTTAAGGAAACTGCAGTGTTTGAACTTCTGAGTAACCAGTGAGGTACTATAGAAGCTGTTCTGTGCTGGCTTGGTTAATCTAAGTATTGGAATAACCACCAGCTTCTGGGGTTTGCCTGCCCCATTTTGTTTGCAGTTCACCCTAATTAGTGACCTCAGCTGGCTCCCATGGGCAGCACCATCACAGCAGGGGTAAATCACTCTTCCCGGACCCTGCTGTACACTGGGCACATAACTCTTGGGGAGAGCCAGCACTGTAAGGGGGACCTGATAATCATTCCTATCCTCACACTTTCTAGAGGATGTGATCATTATGAAAGATATCTCACTGCTGAGGGTGAGCAGCGAATCAAGGGAGGGTCTTCTCCAAGCCTGTGGCTTCCGCCCTGGCCCCTATATAGCTTACCTGTGTGCAGCAATGGTCTCTCCCCCATCCCTGGGATGTCACAGTGGCATGGGAAAGTTACCGTTGATGGGGTAAGAAACAAAACAGCTCTGCTGAGGAACCTGCAGCAGTGGATTGCCCAGTATTTCCATGAGAGTTTCCTGGAGATCTCTGAGGGAGATTCCCATGAAGTGAGGGAGTCTATCAACAGCTTATTCCGCTGCTCAGTCTAGGCATGAGGTGGGAGACAAACCTGCTTTCTGAAACCCTCCTGCCCCCAAAAATCACTTCAGCAATTCCTAAAATCAGATCCACTTACCAGGAGCCTCCTCTCCTGTTTGCGCTTCGCCAAGATCCGACTGCTGTGACTGGTTAGGGTCCTCCAGAGTAGAAAAGAGCTCCTGACTGCATGCATCTTTGGCCTCCCAGTCATCCTCTGCCTCTGGGTCCCCCTCCCCTTCTTTGTACAAGATTTCCTCCTCCTGGCTTGGTCCACTGTCAACTGGCACGCGAGCCAACAAAATATCCACAGGGGCCTTCACAGTGGAGGTGGGGTCACCAGCAAGTATCGCATCCAGCTCTTGGTAGAACCGGCAGCTTGTGGGTGCAGTACCAGAGCGGTGGTTTGCTTCCCGCGCTTTGTGGTAGGTGTTCTGTAGCTCCTTCACTTTGACCCGGTGTGTCCCGGTCATGGCTCCTTTCTATCATTCATTGTGAAATCTGTCTGTAGGTATCATAATTTCTACAGCTGGAGTGTAGGTAATGTTTTCTATACAGTAGCTTGTCTTATGACACTACTGTGACGTTACAGCCTATATGATTTTATAAAAATATGCTAATGAGTGAATATAATGTAACTGGAATATGCTTCATGCAAAAGGTCTCTTGTAAGGTATCATTACAAAGCTTATAATCTACTGAGTGTGATCATCCTATTTGTATAAATGTAACTCTTGTATCTGAAACTAGAAATATGAAATATAACTGAGGGCCTATTGTAATTATGCAAAGTGTGGGCCATTAATGGTGGTTTGGAATCTTGACTCCCATTAACCAGGGCAATTGACTGCATGGCTCTGTTTGCAGGCAGGCTTTCCTGTGAGTCAGGCTGGGAGGAATGAAGGCGTGAAGTCTTGCAATGACATGTGATCATGTCACCTGAACTGGAATCCATCTTTAACCTGGTGTCTTTCCATTGAGAAGGAGGGGGTGGGAACCCAGAGAGAGACAAAAGGATTCCCGCCTGACGCAAAAGATATATAAAGGGGTAGAACAGAATAAAGGGAGAGAGGAGCCATCATGAAGAATCCCCTATCTACCACCTGAGCTAGACCAAGAGCTGTACCGGGGAAAGAATTGTGCCCAGGCCTGGAAGGTGTCCAGTCTGAGGAAAAAAACTTACTGAAACATCTCTAAGGCTGAGATGATCTGTATTCAGTTTGATTAGACATAGATTTGCGCATTTCATTTTATTTTGTTTGGTGATTTACTTTGTTCTGTCTGTTACTACTTGGAACCACTTAAATCCTACTTTCTGTATTTAATAAAATCACTTTTTACTTATTAATTAACTCAGTATGTGTTAATACCTGGGAGAGTAAACAACTGTGCATATCTCTATTAGTGTTATAGAGGGCGAACAATTTATGGAGTTTACCCTGCATAAGCTTTATACAGGGTAAAATGAGTTTATTTGGGTTTAGACCCAACTGGGAGTTGGGCATCTGGTTGTTAAAGATAAGCACACTTCTGTTAGCTGCTTTCAGGTAAACCTGCAGTTTTGGGGCAAGAAATTTAGACCCTGGGTCTGTGTTGGAGCAGACAGGAGTGTCTGGCTCAGCAAGACAGCGTGCTGGAGTCCTGAGCTGGCAGGGAAAACAGGAGCAGAGGACATCTTGGCACATCAGTTGGCAGCTCTCTGGGGGGTTTATGTGATCCAACTTGTCACAACTACATATCACTATGGGCAGTGCATGGCGTACACCCAGATCACTAAAGATACACAACACTAAAACTATACTGAACATAATTTGATGATTCAGAAGGCACTTCAGGATCTTGGAGTGTCCCAGGGTGGTCATTATCAACATCAATTATCATGGTAGAAGTAGAAGGTGTAGGAGATCGGGCTGAATCTGTAATGATCCTCTGACATACCCTGGAAGCTGCTTTTTTGAATAAATTCCTGATATCAGCTTGCTTCTGCATAAAAGTAGAGTGCAGAATGTGCAATTGCATAACCTCCTGGGCAATGTACTAGATTGAAGATTTGTGTTGGGAGAAATCAGAAATGCTGGTTAATAGAGCTTTCTGGTTGATAAAGGACCGGTTAAGACAGCTTTTACTGTATTTCCTAAACATCACTGGTAATTTACCTTATGTTAATCCATGTAGTTATTATCCATTAAGCAGTTTACCACAAACTGAAGAGAAATATAGACAATGACATTACTATACCCAAGATTCATCTAAATGTTATTTCCTTTTGATCTCTGAATTAACAGAATACAGCCCTAGACAGGAACCATTTGGTTACATTGTTAACCTCTAACAAGATACAGGTAAACAGACTACCACAGTCGCTATCTTCTTCCAATTATTTAACAATAGAAGTTTACATTTCAAAGCTGTAGTCTGTCTAACATGGCTATGCTAGGTATTAATAAGGAATAGCCCTAATTACCATTTATATACTTCTCTAATATGTCTTTAAAGGTTAAATTTGGGTTTTTAACCTGCAAAATGCTTAACCCTTTCTGGCCCTGTCACAGACCTGAAAAAACATTTAATTTATATTAAAATACAAATATTTAGGGTTAAATCCTGGCCCCATTGAAATCAGTGGTAAAGCTCACCTTCCTTAACTTCACTGGAGCCAGGCTTTCACCTTTAGGCTAGGTCTAAACTACAGACCTATACTGTAAAATTGGAAATTAAATATATTTAGAATGATCACAAACAATATAAACAAAAGGCTTGACTTATAGCATAATCCTTGATTTTCTGTTCTTAACTCAAAATCACTTTAAATGTCATGTTTTTCCATAGCTAAGACAGTGGGACTGAGTTGAAGTAGTCTAAACTTTACCTGTGCATTGCCTTGCACTTAATTTCATCTATTTGTGTTGCAATCTTAACATTTAGGAGTGGTTCATCATTAGCGAGTAAAGAAAGATTTGAATTTACCATAACTTCCCTGCAAGTTTTGCTCACACTGAAACTTAAGTATGCATTTTTAATTTAAGAAATTGTTTCAATTTACACTGTATTAATTGTCCATACTGGTCAAATAGTTTGTCTTCTATGGTTCAGATATACACAAGAGTCAAAAATACAGTTGTCCATAGACGAAGTAGAGGCAGAGGAGGAAAGTAGGTGTGCTATTTGAGGAAAAGGCAGAAGTGGGAGGGAAATTTTAAATAGCCAGTTGGAATATAAAGATGAAAATTTCATCCACCTATAATGAAATCTACCTGAATTTCATTTTTCTTCAAGGATAAAAGCCTGCTAGAATTATGGTCCAGGCTTACCATTAAGGCTTCCCTTTAAACCAACAAAGCCTGAATAGTTTCCTGCCAGGTGTTAATCGTAGTTAAGAATGTAATCTTCTATTGTGGCTTCCCCCCTTAAAAATTTTCAGGTAAAATCATATATATTTTAAAAATAAGTATAATAAAAGTACTCAGACTTCATCTGTAGATTTCACAGCTCTTTACAAAGCTCTCTGAATCCCGTTATCTACAGATGTAGAAATTCATGTGTCGAGTAGGTAAGTGGCTTTTTCATGGTAACATAACAAATCAAGGTACAGAGTTGGCCATCTCTTGAGTTTCAGTTCTTTGTCATAAAGCATGGTGCCTCTAGTAACATTAGGATTTAAAATGTTTAACAGAATATGTATGTCAGCTTCACATCAAATGGTGACTTAAAACAAAGTAAGTGAAAAAACAACTGGTTTCAATTATTAGTTACAGTAGCACCCAGAAGCTTCATTCAGGATTGGGTCCTCCGCACTTGTCACTGCACAAACATAAAATAAGACAGTAACTGTCCCAAAGAGCTTAACATTTAAAAACGCAAATTTTACTCTTGCATCTTTATAAGTGAGCCCTCCAGAATAAGGTTGAATTACTGATACCTGCACAAGACCTGACCAGTGACAAACTTGTCAATCAGCTTTGACTTGTTTTGGAGGCTGTCAGGAGGGAAACTGAACTATCTTTATAAGTCTATATGTTAATTCTGTGGTCTCTGAGACCATCTAAGACAGTATTTCCTAATGTCCTTGGGAGGGAAGTGACTACCTGGTGAGGAGGGAGAGGATACATGCATCTATCAGTTCTGCAGAATCTCAGCATTTATTTAATTTAATTTAATTTTTAAGAAAGCTGTTTGGTTGTGAAAACCGTCAAAAGATGAGGGTCGTGTAACCAATGCATCAGGACTTGCCTGAGTGTTCAGAGAACCTGAAATGATAGTTCTGAGGTGTGAGCGGACACATTTATTTCAATGAGTGCTGCCTCATGCAGAGGTTTGTGATACTTACAATTGTTTATGTTGACCTTTAACTGTTGATTATAGCATGTAAAACAAAAGAAAGCAATCATCATATTACGAAGATGGACAACTGTGTTTTCCAAAGTGCAGAAGTAGTGTGAAGGACTAGTTAGTTAGGTGATTCCATCTTAACATTTTCACCTTCCACACACACATCCCTATCAAGCTGTCCAGCAGTGGCTCAAGAGCAGGAGTACCACCCAAAGGGCAGACTGTCAAGAACCATGGCACAAACCCCAAATTGGCTGAGTTTTCTATACTTAGATTTCATTAACCAATTGTCAAGTGTAAACTCCTCAGGCACTGTAACAGCCTAAATAAGGAGTACCCTTGGGTAATCTGTCTTGTCACCCAGCTAAGCTTATGTTTGTGGTAGGTGGTCCCTTACACCAAGTATCACAATCTGTGGCAAAGTTCCTCCTCTCCTCTAGTAGGTCCTGCGCTTATTGGCAGATTTCTTCCCCTCAGTGGTTTTCCCCTTGGATGAAACCCATAGATTGGATCAACTACTCCTATGTTAGATTAGGAGTAGCGGGGCTAGGGGGGAACCCGGGCCCGCCCTCTACTCCGGGTTCCAGCCCAGGGCCCTGTGAATTGCAGCAGTCTCTATAGTGCTACTTGTAACTGCTGCTTGACCGCTACAGCTCCCTGGGCTACTTCCCCATAGCCTCCTTCAAACACCTTCTTTATCCTCACCACAGGATCCTCCTGGTGTCTAATGCTGCTTGATTGTATGGTGTTTTCCTCAATCCTCCAGTAGTACCCCCTCTAAGTTCCTTGTGTCTCTTGCTCCCAGCTCCTCCTCCCTAGACTGGAGTGAGCTCCCCTTTTTATACCAGGTGCCCTGATTAGCCTGCCCTGATTGGCTGCAGGTGCTCCAATCAATGTAGCTCTCTCCGGTGCCTTCTAGAAAGTTCTTAATTGGTCCCAGGTGCCTTGATTAACCTGCCCTGATTGGCTGCAGGTTCTCCAATCAATGTAGCTCTCTCCGGTGCCTTCTAGAAAGTTCTTAATTGGCCCCAGGTGCCTTGATTAGCCTGGAGCAACTGCCATTTTGGTTCCCATGGTACTAGGGATTTGCTTAGCCTGGGACTAACATACCTGTTCCTCAGTACTTTCCTGTAGCCATCCGGCCTTGCTCCATCACAAATCATATTCAGGTTACTCCAAGTCCCAAAGGACCAGTCACTTCCTCAGGTCAGTAGCACTTTAGATCTACACCAAAGCCATCTCCTAAAGCCAATCCTTTAATAAACTATGTAGAGAGTGATTATATAGGAAAAGGAAATGAGAGTTACTTACAAAGTTCACACAGGTACACACACATACAGACAAATCAGTTCCAGTCGTAAATTTAAAAAAGTCTATAATAAGCAAGCTCTCCGTGTCCTTTTGGGCTAACCTGGGCTAAGCACTGGACATCTTTTGCTTATGTCTAGTGATCTTTGTCCCAGAAAGTCCACACACAGTATAAAGATCCAGTTCCTCCTGTTAGGGGGTTTTATTTCCTTTCCTCCTTCCACTTCAAGTTGCAAACTCAGTTGATGGGTAAATCTCATCTCCATGAGGTGGGGAGAGTAAACAGTCTTTTGTCCCTTTTTAATGTTTCACTCTAGTCCATCTGGTGTGGATGGGCCTTCCTTGTCAGACAGGACCGTAACAACTTCTGTTGGAGACTAGTATTTCACACTATTAATCATTCTCCCCTCTCTGGTGACTTAAAATACAAATGGTTAAATATTACTGTACAGTATGGGATACAGATGTTGTATGAGATTAATGCATGCAAGAATTTAAAAGCATTCAATAAAGTCTAAACACTAAGCAAATTTTTATTCCTCTAATACCTATTTTAATAATACTAACACACAGGTGAGTCAGACTGGCTGACCAGCTAGGTATTTGTCAGTATTCAGTGGAGATATGGGGATCTTGGTATGAATTGGCACCTGCTCTGCCATTGTCACACTAACACATGGTGAGGGTGGGGGGAGGGGCTTGAAGGGTACAATGGGTTTATTTTCCTGAAGTCGGCACTCAGTTTTTTCAAAAGTTCGGGAAGCACTGGTTGTTAGCTAAATGTATGGTATTTGTAATGATGGTTTTAGTGATGAGAGTGCCTTTTCATTAGAAGCTATGCAGAGATGACTAATTTATATAAGTCACGGAGTCACTAACCATCTAACGGATTACATCTTTTGGTGGCCTCGGCTGGGGTTTGAATTAGAGCTGAAAGGCTCTTCCTTGGTGTGTTTTTCATTGAACTTATTTGTTGCTTGAAATGCGATTTGGTCGTGTGACAAGAGACCCTATACTCAATTTGATGGCATTTCTCTGTAATGTAATAATTTTTGAACACTTGGATTTACTTTAAGACTGACTTGTAAGACTTATGACAAAAATGTGGATGTAGCTGTAAAACACTGATTAATGTTAAGGAGACTTGGAAAACTACCAGTACCAAAAGAAAAATACAATTTATTTTTCCAGATAATACACGACTAATAAAGCAAATTCATTTTATCACTTTTGCTGCTCTGTTTCTAGACTAGATCTCACTAAATAATGTTTTAAAAAATATCTAAATGGCTCTTTAAACATGTTTGGAAGGATTGTTGTGTTCAGACTATTAGATGAGTAGTAGCATTAATAGAAGTTTAAAAGTAAATCTAAAACAATGTCCCTCTCTTATCACTAGTAATTGTGGTTGCAGACATTGGATTGAAGAAACTTGAAGTTAGGATTATAAAATGGGGAATATAAATATATAGATATGAATCCACACATCACATTGTAAAAAAAGAATGTACACAATATATTAAAAAAAAGGTGTTCCTGAGACACTGTAGAAAAAGTGGTACTGCAGAAAATCAGAAGTGTGTTTTCATGTGTGTAAGTGGATGTAGCCTGAGGCATTGTCTTTACCTAGTTGTGCAGTAACATTTTGTTTTTCCTTTTTTTTTTTCATGAGAGTTTAGAAGGGTGAATATAGTGAACCTCATTTTGAGTAAAAGTGACACTTTTTAATTACTTTGCATGATCTCTTGATTGCCTGTCAAAAAATTGTGGAGTCATTGCCAAGGGAGAAGGTACAAGAGAGTAACAGTGTAATGGTGAAGCGCTCTTTTTTCATTGCTGGAAACAGTTGAATGAACTGAAATCTGCTGAAACTTGCTGATTGAAAATGAATTCCCAAATAGATAGTAATTGTTTGTCACTATGTTAGTCACATAGATTTACTGTAATACCTCTGTGTTGATAATGATAAAGAAATAATTTATGCTCTTACCCATTACTGGTAACTTTAGTTCATGTAGGCAAGGGGTGGGGGGAAGCCATCCAGAGTAACCCCATCATCTTATTTTATTATGATCCTTGTAGTTTCTGTCCCTTTATCTATTTTCCCATTTCCTTCTCCATACTTTGTATTTTTGCCTGTTTGTGACCCTCACTTGTGTTGTTTTTGAATCTATGTTGTAAGTATGTCAAGGAAAGGATCCTGCTTTTACTTGCTTGCACGAAGTCCCTAGCATAGTTCTCAATACTCAAAAGTAGTGGTTCTCAAACTGTGGGTCAGGACCCTGTTTTAATGGGGTCGCCAGGGCTGGTGTTCAACTTTCTGGGACCTCGGGCCAAAGCCGAAGTCAGAGCCCCACTGCCTGGGGCCAAAGCCCAAGGTCTTTAGCCCTGGGTGGCAGGGCTCAGGTTACATGCCCCCCACCTGGGACTGAAGCCCTTGGGCTTGGCCTCCCCCTGCCCGGGGTAGTGGGGCTCGGGCTTGGGCTTTGGCTTCGTTCCCCTCTTGTGGGGTTGAGTAGGAATTTTTTTTTTTTTTGTCAGAAGGGTCACGGTGAAATGAAGTTTGAGAACCCCTGCTCAAAAATAATGTCTGTCTCTACCTGTATGAAGGTAGACTTATATTAATTTGTTTTTAAAGTATCAGCAAAGTTTAATTTGTTCTTTTTGTTCTCTTTTAGGTTTCTACAAGTTGGAGTGTGACTTAATTTCTCATCGTATGGATCACTGAATGAGTAACAGATGGCCTTACCTCGTCTTACGGGAGCTTTACGCTCCTTTTCAAATGTCACTAAACAAGATGATTATAGTGAAGAATCGGATGACTTAATGGTAAAGATACTAAGTTTTATCTTCTTAGTTTTTTTTGTTTTTAAATTCTAGTGTATATTGTAAGAGTCTATTAATTCTGTTTCCTTAAGGTAAACTGTTATTTTGTTAATGGCAAGATCAGGAAGACTATTTAAATATAGATTCCTTGTGCATTTCCTACTTATCCCATTATGTTCATACATGACTGAATTTACCTTGGCTTGAAGGGTTTGTGCAAGGCCCTATCTTCAGCTTTGCACTGATGGCTACCCCTGTGGGGCAGGTTGGCTGTATAGAAGGACTTTGCAACTGCATGCAGGAGTAATAAGAGATTGCAGGCCAGACATGCCAAACCCATGAAAAAAACGCTGACATTGGGCTTATTTTTGGCTCAGTTGGCTTGTGAGTTGCTTGTTGGCTAGTTTTTGGCTTGTTTGGCTTGTTACTTTTTTGGATTGGCTCCCGACAAGCAGGGGCAAGAGCAGGAGAGAGTGGGGGGCACTCAGGCCCTCCACAGTCCAGACTGAATGCCGGGGGGATCTAGTCACATAGAGTGTTGAGTTTATAGGGATTGGCTTGTTTTGAAATGGGATTAGCTTGATTTTGGGCTTATTGTGAAAGTCGGGGTGCTTATTTGTGAAGGACAGCATAGAATCAAATGATTTAAAAATCTTAAAAAAACCAAACTGTACTACAGAATCTCTATGGATAGTAATTCCATGCTTGCATAATAAGAATATAATATAGGGATATACAACCGACTACCTGACCAGGATGGTGATAGTGACTGCAAAATGCTCAAGGAGATTAGAGAGGCTATAAATATAAAAGAACTCAGTAATAATGGGGCATTTAAACTATCCCCATATTGAATGGGTACATGTCACCTCAGGATGGGATGCAGAAGTAAAGTTTCTTGACACCTTAAATGACTGCTTCTTGGAGCAGCTGGTCCTGGAACCCACAAGAGAAGAGGCAATTCTTGATTTAGTCCTAAATGGAGCGCAGGAACTGGTTCAAGAGGTGAATATAGCTGGACCGCTTGGTAATAGTGACCACAATATAATTAAATTTAACATACCTGTGGTGGGGAAAACACCACAGCAGCCCAGCACTGTAGCATTTAATTTCAGAAAGGGGCACTGCACAAAAAAATGAAGTTAGATAAACAGAAATTAAAAGGTATAGCGCCAAAAGTGAAATCCATGCAAGCTACATGGAAACTTTTTAAAGACACCATGATAGAGGCTCAACTGAAATGTATACCCCAAATTAAAAAACTTAGTAAGAGAACCAAACAAGTGCCACCGTGGCTGAACAACCAAGTAAGAGAAGCAGTGAGAGGCAAAAAGGGATCCTTTTAAAAAGTGGAAATTAAATCCTAGTGAGGAAAATAGAAATGAGCACCAACTCTGGCAAGTGAAGTGTAAAAATACAATTAGGAAGGCCAAAAAAGAATTTGAAGAACAGCTAGCTAAGGACTCAAAAAGTAATAGCAAAATTTTCTAAGTACAGCACAAGCAGGAAGCCTGCTAAACAGCCAGTTGCGGAGGAACTAAATTTAACTCTTTGCATCTGTCTTCACGGCTGAGGATGTGAGGGAGATTCCCAAACCTGAGCCATTCTTCTTAGGTGACAAATCTGAGGAACTGTCCCAGATTGAGATGTCATTAGAGGAGGTTTTGGAACAAATTGATAAATTTAAACAGTAATAAGTCACCAGGGCCAGATGGTAATGACCGAAGAGTTCTGAAGGAACTCAAATGTGAAATTGCAGAACTACTGACTGTAATTTGTAACGTATCCTTTAAATCTGCTTCTGTACCAAATGACTGGAGGATAGCTAATGTGATGCTCATTTTTTAAAAAGGGCTCCAGAGGTGATCCCATCAATTACAGGCCAGTAAGCCTGACTTCAGTACTGGACAAACTGGTTGAAACTATAGTAAAGAACAGAATTGTCAGACACATAGATGAACATAATTTGTTGGAAGAGTGAACACGTTTTTTGTAAAGGGAAATCATGTAAAGTAGAAATCCAGTCTACTAGAATTCTTTGAGTGCATCAACAAGGGGGATCCAGTGGATATGGTGTACTTAAATTTTCAGAAAGCCTTTAACAAGTTCCTTCACCAAAGGCTTTTAAGCAAAATAAGCTGTCATGGGATAAGAGGAAAGGTCCTCTCATGGATTGATAACTGATTAAAAGATAGGAAACCAAGCATAGGAATAAAGGATCAGTTTTCAGAATTGAGAGAAGTAAATAGTAGTGTCCCCTGAGGGTCTGAATTGGGACCAGTCCTATTCACCATATTCATAAATGATCTAGAAAAAGGGGTAAACAGTGAGATGGCAAAATTTGAAGATGATACAAAACTACTCAAGATAGTTAAGTCCAAAGCAGACTGCAAAGAGCTACAAAAGGATCTCACAAAACTGGGTGACTGGGCAACAAAATGGCAGATAAAATTCAGTGTTGACAAATGAAAAGTAATGCACATTTGAAAACAGAATCCGAACTATACATATAAAATAAGGGTTCTAAATTAGCTGTTATCACTCAAGAGAGAGATCTTGGAGTCATTGTGGATAGTTCTCTAAAAACATCCACTCAGTGTGCAGCGGCAGTCAAAAAAGTGTCAGAATGTTGGGAATCATTAAGAAAGGGATAGATAATAAGACAGAAAATATCATATTCCCTCCACATAAATCCATGATACGCCCACATCTTGAATACTATGTGCAGATGTGGTCGCCCCATCTCAAAAAAGATATATTGGAATTGGAAAAGTTTCAGAAAAGGATAACAAAGATGATTACGGGTATGGAACGGCTGCCATATGAGGAGTGATTAATAAGACTGGGACTTTTCAGCTTGGAAAAGAGATGACTAATGGAGGGATATGATAGAGGTTTATAAAATCATGACTGGTGTGGAGAAAGTAAATAAGGAAGTGTTATTTGCTCCTTCTCATAACTCAAGAACTATGGGTCACCAAATGAAATTAATAAGCAGCAGGTTTAAAACAAACAAAAGGAAGTATTTCTTCACACAACATACAGTCAACCTGTGGAACTCTTTGCAAGAGTATGTTGTGAAGGCCAAGACTATAAGGGTTGAAAAAAGAACTATTTAAAGTCATGGAGGATAGGTTCATTAATGGCTGTTAGCCAAGATGGTCAGGGATAGTGTCTCTAGCCTCTCTTTGCCAGAAGCTGGGAGTGGGAGACAAGATGGATCACTTGATGAGTACTTATTCTGTTCATTTCCTCTGGAGCGCCTGGCATTGGCCACTGTTGTAAGATAGGATACTGGGCTAGATAGATCTTTGGTCTCACCTAGTATGGCTGTTCTTAACATTTAATGAAGTTGGTATCTGCCCTGACCCAGAGTAGTCTGGTGACCACTGAGATATGCAGGTCCTCAGGTGTAAGCCCTTTCCGCTCTATCTCCAAATAGCGTACACATGCTATTGGATGGATAGATGGTTTTCATCCTTTCACACCACTACGGTAGTCCTTCCATGAAGTCTGATTACATAGGGTTTGGGAGCCTGTGTATCTGTGTGCTTAAGGTGTATGCCATACTTTAACCAGACAATTGTGTTAAATTGGATTTTTCATATTGGTAAAATTTAAGAATTTAAAATAGACAAATAGGAAACTAAGTGTGAAACAAAATAATTGCTGTGCATAATTAATGAACAAAAATTAGCTGAACCACAAAATAATTGCTGTGCATAATTAATGAACAAAAATGAGCTGAACCTCTGATACTTGATTGTTGAAGAGTAATTCTTTTTCATGAATTCACTGAAAGGTAACCAGCTTTTGAAATTCCTTTCCAAGTTTTTTTTTCATAGGGATTTTTCTCCATCTCTAAATTTTTCCAAATTTAGTCCAGCCAGGGTGGTGTTACGGGAGAACATTTTCCTTCTCCACCAATAATTGGAAACAGAACATTTAGCTGTAATAAAAGTGGGTTGTTGATTCTTACATTTTGCTGAGATAATTATACTCTTTATTTACACACATTTTAAAGCTAAATATGCTCTTGGTTGAGATTAGGTAGAGGTGACATCTCAAAGCAATGGTAGTTGTTCCCTCCACTTTGAGTATTTTAAAAAAAATTTTTTAGTACCATCTCTTAAACCTCCCTGCAGTATGCCCTTGTGACATTTTCTCCCCTGAGCAGTTGGACAGCCTGAGAATGGCCTGCCAAACTTACTGGCCTCCCAGGGGGTGCACAACCTTTCCAAAGCCAGAAAATTGTGCTTTTTGGAAGCAAATTGTGTTTATCTAACCAAAACTGTGTTCAAGTCATCTCACCTCTATCTGTTATCTGTGACAATCTTTCAGTAACTGAGTGATTATTAAAAGAAAATAACCATTTCATTTTACACACTTTTTTTGTGCGTACAATACAGTATGTCATTGGACTGGCTTCGGAGTTGGAACCTGTTGCACCTGTAATTGCTGTGTATCTATTGTATTATCACTCTTTTAATACTAAAATAAAAGTTTTATCAACAGTTACGATAACCATTAAAAATATCTGAGTGAGACAATAGTGGCCAGTTTATTTGTTACCCAGAAAGGTTAGTTATAGCCTTGTATCTGTTAAATAAAAATCTTAATCATAGTTCTGCTATCCTGAAAGATGAATTTCTACTTGCAACATTTTTATGCAGACCTTTGTGAGAAACTTGAAAAATATATATGCCTTATTAAACAGTTTTATGGGGGCTTAGAGGCTGACCTAATTAATAGGACTGTTGAATGTTGGAGGAGAAATTGATTCTATAGATGGGTGGAATTACCAGTTTTAACTTCACCAATGTTAGTAACAGAATCTAAAAAATTATCATTTTTCTGAAAATGTTAGCATTGTAATCTGGCTGCAAACCTCCAGAAACTGTAGTTTGGGAGAAAAAACACATGGGACTCTGAAAACTCTAACAGAAGTAAATTAGAAGTTTTTCTTTTGGTTGTGTGGGAAGCAAAAAGCAAAGGAAGACTTGAGCAAAGCAATATTAACTTAGGCCTGGTCCACACTAGGACTTTAATTCGAATTTAACAGCGTTAATTCGAATTAACCGTGCACCCGTCCACACCACGAAGCTATTTAATTCGACATAGAGGGCTCTTTAGTTCGACTTTTGTACTCCTCCCCGATGAGGGGAGTAGCGCTAAATTTGACATGGCTATGTTGAAGTAGGCTAGGTGTGGATGCAAATCGACCTTAGTAGCTCCGGGAACTATCCCACAGTGCACCACTCTGTTGACGCTCTGGACAGCAGTCCAAGCTTGGATGCTCTGACCAGCCACACAGGAAAAGCCCCATGGAAATTTGAATTCATTTTCCTGTCTGGCCAGTTTGAATCTCATTTCCTGTGTGGACGTCGTGGCGAGCTCAGCAGCACTGGCAGCGATGCAGAGCTCTCCAGCAGAGGAGTCCATGCAATCTCAGACTAGAAAGAGGGCCCCAGCATGGACTGACCAGGAAGTCTTGGATCTGATCGCTGTGTGGGGCGAGGAGTCTGTGCTTTCGAAGCTGCGCTCCAACAAACGGAATGCAAAGACCTACGAGAAGGTCTCCAAAGCCATGGCACTCAGGGGATACAGCCGGGATACAACGCAGTGCCGCGTGAAAGTCAAGGAGCTAAGACAAGGCTACCAAAAAATCAGAGCGGCAAACAGACGCTCCGGAGCCCAGCCCCAGACATGCCGGTTCTACGAGGCACTGCATGCCATTCTCGGTGGGTCTGCCACCACTGCCCCACCAGTGTGCGTGGACTCTGAGGATGGGATACTGTCGATGGACTGTTCCTCGGAGATGTTCGCAGACGGGGAAGATGAGGAGGGGGAGGCAGTCGACAGCGCTTACAACGCTGATTTCCCTGACAGCCAGGATCTCTTCATCACCCTCACTGAGATCCCCTACCAACCCTCCCCAGCCGTTACCCCGGACCCTGAATCAGGGGAAGGATCAGTCGGTAAGTGCTTTAAACATGTAAACATTTTTTTCTAACAGAACAGGAATATTAACTATGCGAAAAGAAGGTCAATATATATGGGGATGGAACAGAAATCCTCTTGGAGATTTCCGAGAAGCTCTCCTGCAGGTAATCGAAAAGCCTCCGTATGAGGTTCCTGGGGAGAGCTGCCTTATTGGGTGCTCCGTGGTAGCACACTTTTCCGCGCCAGGCTATCATCAGGTACTCCGGGAGCATTGCCTCCACGAGCATGGCCGCATAGGCCCCTGGTTTGTGCTGGCTTTCACGCAGCATGCGCTCTCTATCTGCCTCAGTGACCCCTCCTCAGGGTGATCTCGCTCCGAGACTCCTGCATTTAATTACAGTAATTTGTGTACTATTAGTATTGGGAGTGCTTCACTGTTCCTTTGCATAACAATGAGCGTCACTTTACAGCCACGTGGTGGAGGCTGCAGAGTGGCATCATACAGGGATATTTCCCAGGGAACAGACACGAGGGGGTGCAACAGGGGCAGAGTTTATGCTTTCAGGATTGCCTGTAGCAAGAGGACAGTGGTATACATTGACTTTTAAGCAGCCAAAAGTTTTTGGCTTACCATGCCTGGCTGCTCCACGGATTCTGCTGTCCCGCCCCGCTTGTCTGGTCTGCAGTGCAATCCCCCAGGCAATGAAAGCGAATTCCGAAAATTCGAACTTTCCCTGAGTGAGTGCTGTGCATGGTCTTGTTCACAGAGACTGACTAGACTATGTTTCCTCTTTGCGGAAATGTATCTTTATAAGGAAGTCAATCCCTTTTTCCCATCACACAGCTGCACCTGTACCCCGACCTGCTCCAGCATGCCCCTCACAGAGGCTGGCGCAGATTAGGCAGCGCAAGAAAAAGACACGGGACGAGATGTTTGCAGAACTTGTCCTGAGAGCACATGAGATTAGGTGCTCTGTATGGTCTTGTTCACAGAAACTGAGTAGACTGTGTTCAGTGTTCGCAAACATGTATCTTTGGAAGGAAATCACTTCCTTTTTCCCATCACACAGCTGCGGCTCTTTGCCGAACTGCCCCGGCATCCCCCTCACAGAGGCTGGCGCAGATTAGGCGGCGAAAGAAAAAGACTCGGGACGAGATGTTCGCTGAACTGATGGCCTGCTCCCGAGCCAAGGCGGCCCAGCAGAGCCAGTGGAGGGAGACCTTCTCTCAGCAGCAGCGCTCACACAGCAAACGGGAGGACAGATGGCGTCTGGAGGACCAGCAGGCGACTCAAACGCTGCTTGGACTAATGAGGGAGCAAACGGACATGCTCAGGCGCCTTGTGGATGTTCTGCAGGACCGCAGGCAGGAGGACAGAGCCCCTCTGCACTGTATCTGCAACCACCCTCCCCCGCCACAAAGTCCCATACCCCCTTCACCCAAAATAACAAGAAGGAGGTGCGCCAGGGGCCGTGAAAACTGTCACTCCACCTCAGCAGAGTGCTCAAGTACCAAAAAGCTCTCATTCGCTAAATTTTGAGAAGTCCTTCCCTTCCTGGATCACCCAAGCCCAAATCCCAGTTTCGTTCCCTCACTGTGTAGTTGATTATTAAAAATAGTTTGCTGTTCATTACTGTTTCCGTCATGTTTCTTTACAAAAGACTTTGTGTGAAGGGCGGGGGAGGGGTTTGGTAATTGCATAGGATGGTCACCATTACCTGGATACATACACGGGGGCAGGATCTACAGCAGGTCACACACACATAGTGCAGTCACTAGGCACCCTGGTCAGTCTGGGAGGTGTTTTTCATGTTCTGTGCATAGGCGGAAGGTGCCCTGCTCCAGCTATATTTGGAGCTGGGTCTCTCCCCCACTCCTGCCTGGATCGGGCCCTGGCCCCCACGGGTCTCCCCCCGCCCCGCCGCACTCCGTACCTGCCTGACAGTAGAGTGGCTCCCCGCAGAAATGCTGTCTGGTGCCCTAGGGTCCTAGCGCCTGCCATACACAAATGGCAAGGCAGGCTGCCCTTACCCTGCCCTTCTACCATAGCCCTGAGCCTCTCCAATGCCCCAAACCCTCAGCCCCAGCCAGAGCCCTCATCCCCCTACACCTCCTCCCCCTTCTCACACACCCGTCACCCCTTCCTACGCCCCCACCCCCAGCCCAGAGCCTGCACCCCTCACCCCTTCCTTCACACCCACCTGTAAACGTCCTGCCCCCAGTCCTCCCCCGCCACAAGGCCACATAGCCCCCGCACACAGAGTCCCGAAAAGGAGGGATGGCAGGCTCCGTTGAAACAACCAGTCCGGCAGTGCAGACCGCTCTAGGGACAGGAGCCTGTCATTCCTTGAGTGTAGAAGCGGTCTGTACATCACTGCACACCCTACCCACCACAGTCTGCGTCCCTGTTTCAACCCTTTAACGCGAATTCATTAGTAAAGAAAACGTTGCTAATTAACAATATTCCATTAACTTTATTTTTAAACGTGTGTTGGAAGGGGGGAAACGTGGTGAACGGGGTATGTAACCGCAGAAGAAAGTCAACAGTAACTGAAGCAGGGGCAGGTTCAGCTTCTCTGTAAAGAAACTGAACAGTCACAGGTTACCCCGCTCCCTGAGGAACCTATCTTTCAAAGCCTCCCGGATGCACAGTGCTTCCCGCTGGGCTCTTCTAATTGCACGGGTGTCTGGCTGAGCGTAATCAGCAGCCAGGCGATTTGCCTCAACCTCCCATCCCGCCATAAAGGTCTCTCCCTTGCTCTCACAGAGATTGTGGAGCACACAGCAAGCAGCAATAACAATGGGGATATTGCTTTCGCTGAGATCCGAGCGAGTCAGTAAGCTTCGCCATCTCCCCTTGAGATGTCCGAAAGCACATTCCACCACCATTCTGCACTTGCTCAGCCGGTAGTTGAAGAGCTCCTTGTCACTGTCCAAGGCGCCTGTATAGGGCTTCATGAGCCAGGGCATTAGCGGGTAGGCTGGGTCCCCGAGGATCACTATAGGCATCTCCACATCCCCAACACTTATTTTGTAGTCCGGGAAGAAAATACCTTCCTGCAGGCGTCTAAACAGACCAGAGTTCCTGAAAACACGCGTGTCATGAACCTTGCCCGGCCACCCGACGTTGATGTTAGTAAAACGTCCCCTATGGTCCACCACTGCTTGCAGCACCTTTGAAAAGTAGCCCTTTTGGTTAATATACTGGCTTGCCTGGTGGGCTGGTCCCAGGATAGGGATGTGAGTGCCATCTATAGCCCCACCGCAGTTTGGGAATCCCATCACGGTGAAGCCATCTATGATGACCTGGACGTTTCCCAGGGTCACTACCTTTGAGAGCAGTATCTCTACTTGCATCACAGCAACCCCCACGGTAGATTTGCCCACGCCAAAGTGGTTCGCTACTGACCGGTAGCTGTCTGGCGTGGCAAGTTTCCAGAGGGCTATGGCCACTCGCTTCTGCACAGTCAGGGCTGCTTGCATCCAGGTGTCCTTGCGCTTCAGGGCAGGGGACAGCAAGTCACAGAGTTCAAGGAAAGTGCCCTTATGCATCCTGAAGTTTCGCAGCCACTGTGATTCATCCCAGACCTGCAGCACTATGCGGTCCCACCAGTCTGTGCTTGTTTCCCGGGCCCAGAATCGCCGTCCCATAGCATGAACATGACCCATTGCCACCATGATCTCCACGGCACGGCGTACCGTGCTTTCTGAGAGGTCTGTGCCACTCTGAGACTTCATGTCCTCACCGCGCTGCCGGAGCCTCCTCGCCCGGATTTCTCAGCATCTGACTGTTGAAGAGGTGGACGATAAGGTGCGAGGAGTTGACAATGGCCATAAGTGCAGCGATGATCGCAGCGGGCTCCATGATCGCAGTGGAGTGCTGTGGCGTCCGCGCTGTCACTAACAGGAAAAGTGTGCTAACTGATTTCCTGCCGGCGGGAGTGACGGTTGAATGCTGACAGTTACCCAAGACCACCCTCAACACAGTTTTTCCCCCAGCATGCATTGGGGGGAAATCCCAGAATTCCAATGGGCAGCGGGGAGTGCGGGAACTGTGGGATAGCTTCCCACAGTGCACCGCTTCCAATGTCGACGCTTGCCCCGTTAGTGTGGACTCACAAAGTCGAATTAGTGTCCTTACTGTGGACACACAAATTCGACTTTGTAAGGTCGATTCTTCAAATTCGACTTAAGTTGATTCAAACTACTCTTGTAGTGTAGACATACCCTTAGAGGATTGGTAATGGTATTGTGGAAAACTAGAGTCTGTATGCCTGCAAACTGATGAAACTCAAATCAAACACATTGTTCAGTGGTCACATATCTTGAAACATATATGCTTATGTTCGTCCATTAGCAGGGACTACAGATGTGGCTCATCCTGGGTGAATTAAGTAAACTTGTTATCTTAGTCTGCAATAACTATTATAAACCCAGCATAAACTTATTTTTAAGTCACTGAAGTTAAGATGGATGAAATCTTAATTTATCTAAACTGGTGGGCCCTCTATAGAGGGAGTCTAGGCTGCTTCCACTGGCTGACAGGTCTGTCTCCAATGCTACAAGTAAGCTGAAGATCGAAGGTTAGAGTCTATGGATTTTGCTACTTGACAAAGGAAATGTTCAAGTGAACACAGGTAATTTTTCCCTTTTAGGTTTGTACAGAGAACAATGAGATGCTAATCTTGATTGGACCCCTTGGGTGCTTGTGTATGAGTAATTATAAACAATAATTAAGATCAAAGCAAGGGTGATTAACTGTACAAGTGTAACAGCTATAGAGGAAACTGAACCTTAAGACAATCCTTATAAAAGTCAAAAGGAGTAAAAGTTGCTGACTGTATTCAAGACCAGCAACTTCTAAAATGAAAGGTAAAGAAAAAAAACCTGTGGCATGATTTTTTTTCTTTAAAATGTTTCTCTAACCAACCAGATACTTCTTTAGAGCAAATTGCTAGAAATAAATTGGTATCTGGCACTTTGGATCAATGTGAAACTCCCACGCATAGGAGAGCACATGAAGTCAGATTCTGAATTCATTTACACCTGTGTAAATGCAGAGTAACCTGACTGACTTCAGTTTACTCTAGATTTCCACTACTGTAACTGAGATCAGATTTTAGCCTTCTATTCCTGTTGTTGCTAACTATTGCAACTAAGTGAAACGTTAAAAGAAAATCCATCCATTGAACCAAGCATTAGCAACAACTAATACAGCATAAATTGGAGGGAAATATTGCAGTGCACTTTATTTAATGCTTTTTTTCTTAAATAATCTCCAGTGCTGAATGTCATAGAATAATCTGAATAATAAACATGTTTGTTAGTATTCCTCGGGTCCAGCACTTCTAATTACCACTGCTGCTACTCTTCATCCAGGATGATGCCAGAGGAATAAATGGAACTGGTAAAGGAGAAAGTACTTTTTGAGGAATGAGATGTTTACATATTTTAAAATTCCATTCCTTTTATCATTACATCTTTTTTCCTTAAAAATACAAAAATAGAGAAGGGCAGTGGTAATGACTAGAATGAGAGATGGTTTCGGTGGTGTGGGTTTTCCGTTTCAGGAAAGCTTACAAATACTGGTATTGGTATATTTAGTTGGGAAAAGAGAAGATAGAGAGCAAATAGAATTTATAAATAGGTGATGCAGGTAGCAACACCTCTAGTGATGGTTGCCCAATGCTTCCTGTTATAAAGATTCTGTTTTCAGTAGCTTATGATTGTGCCAAACTTAAATCATTCAGGTTGAAATTGTCCATGATGGTTGTCTGCTGGTCACCCTAACAGCATCCCAAAACAGCAAGAGGCTCACTGATATCTGGTAGTAAGTTTCAGTTGGCCTCACCAGTTCAGTATACTCCAACTCACTGATGTATCTAGAATGGGGGTGGGCAAACTACGGCCCGGGGGCTGCATCCTGATGGGGAGCGGGGTCCGGGGCTTGACCTGCTCCATGTGTGCCATGGCTCCATGTAGCTCCTGGAAGCAGCGGCATGTCCCCTCTCCAGCTCCTATGTGGAGGCACAACCAGGTGGCTCTGCATACTGCCCCTGCCCCAGGTGTTACCCCCACAGCTCAAGCAGCTCCTGGAAGCAGTGGCATGTCCCCTCTCTGGCTCCTGTGCTGAGGCACAGCCAGGTGGCTCAGTACACTGCCCTGAACGCAGGTGCCCCCCTGCAGCTCCCACTGGCCGTGGTTCCAGGCCAATGGGAGCTGTGGGGGTAACACCTGGGGCAGGGGCAGCATGCGGAGCTGCCTGGTTTTGCCTCCACGTATGAGCCAGAGAGGGGACATGCCACTGCTTCCAGGAGCTGCTTGAGGTAAATGCGGCCTGGAGCCTGCACCCCTGACACCCTCCCCCACCCCAAACCCCTGCCCCAGCCCTGAACCCCTTTCCGCCCTCTGAACCCCTCAGTCCCAGCCCAGAGCACACTCCTGCACCTCAACCCCTCATCCCCACCCCAGAGTCTGCACCCCCAGCTGGAGCTCGCACCTTAATCCCCTTACCCCAGCCCGGAGCCCCCTCCTGCACCCTGAACTTCTCATTTCTGATACCATCCCAGAGCCTGCATCCCAACCCCCAATTTTGTGAGCATTCATAGCCCACCATCTAAAAGGTGTCATGTAAGATACCAATAGAAAGCTAAGACCATGCTAAAAATTAATATTATTGTGTGGCGTATGTACAGAGGACAAATTAAAACACGGAAAATTATTATTAAATTATGTTTGCCCAGGCAGGGCTAAAGCTATCCCACTCTAGACAAGAAGGTGGTTCTGTCACCATAAAGGTATTTCCCAAGTACATTAGGAGACAATGGAAATGCAATTTACATAGGTGATAAACAGGTTCAACAAGCAGAGGAAATGACCTTTCAGCATCATTGCAGGGGGGAAGGAGATTGTAGGAAACAGATCAGTTTGTATTTTAGCAATAACCATCAGGGAAAGAAACCAGCCTGGAACTTTATTTTGCCACCAGACTTCATGTCGCTTTCCTCACAGCTTGAATGAACTTTACCTCCTCCCCAAAGTAATCTTCAGAAGAATCCATTTCAAAGGTGTACTGGACTATAAAAGAGGGGCAAAGAACCCCAAATGATCTTTTACCTAAGAAGACAAAGGAACCAAGCACTTCTGACTTTGTGGGAGATCCTGACCGGAGGGGTGGTCAGCCATCTTGCTGGAAGGTAGATTGGTAAAGAAACTATGTTGAACAAAGGCTGTAGCTTGTTTTGTTAAGTCTTAGTCTCTAGAAAGTGTGTTTCAGTTTTATTTGGTTATAATTATTTCTAGCTCTATCTTTTATACGTAGAACTCCCTTAATCATACTTCCTTTTGAGAATAAACTTGTTTTACTTCCAATATAAACCAGCCCAGGTGGTTGAGGAAAAGTGAATGTTAACGCCAGTTAATGTGGCAAGCTGCTGGGTATTGTATCTTTAAAGAGACAAACAAATATCTCTGAATGGTCCAGGTGAGGATTGGACATTGCAGAGCACATGGTTTTGGGAAAATTTGGGATTAGGGGATTTTGGGTAATCAGGCCAGAGGGTGGCAGTGGTATAACAAGCAGACTGCTGAAATCGGAGCACTGAACCAGGACTACTTAAACAGACACTAAGTGCATTCTTTTATGATGGCTGGAAGTGTCCAGTGAAGAGAGCAGCAGTCGAGCATTTTGAGGCGCTACAGGACAGGCAGTGACTCACACCCGTGCTGGTTTGCATTGCACTCCAGAGTGTGATACTGCCTCATGCTGAACTCCTCTTTTGGGGGGGGGCAAAGATTCAGCAAAGATGGTTCAGTCCATTTGAAAATTTGGATTAAGGAAAAAGACATTGATTTGCTCTTCATAATGAACTAGTTGTTAGAGCTTCTCAAAATAATTTCTTACATCTCCAGGCTTTGGAGCAGGCACTTGACATTTGGAAGGGCGTTCGTTACGGTGTCAGGGATTTGCCTTTTACTGTTCTTGTGAAAATTTGTCCAAATTTGGCCAAGTTATAGGCCTTCACATGATTGTTAGAGACTAACTAGAGTTCAGCAGCTATATTCTCCAAAGATTACATCTGCACTGAGCATGTTCTAGCATGGGGCTGTGGGAGCTGAGCAAGGCTTTCCTTGGAATTGCTTCTCTGGGCTGCTGTGGGGCTGATCACAGGGACTAGAGGGTAGAGGCAAGACAGATTGGGTGAGAAGCTGGGTGTGTGTGAGAAGTAGGGGACCGGGACAAGGAGCCAGGGTCGGGATGGGAGAAGGAATGAGGTCAGTTGAGGAGCCTGGGGTTGGGAGACTGGGACTGGACAGGTGTAGGGAAAAGACACATTGGGTGAGGAAACAGCTTTGTGGAGTGGACTTGACTGACTGGATAAGGAGCTTGTTGTGGAGATTTGTGACAATGAGCTTAGTGAGGGAGAATGGGGCTGGGAGGAGAGCTTGTGGTGTATGTATGTGGGAGGGACAGGCGCAGAGGCTGATGACTGGAAGTTGGATGATGGTGCAGTAGGAAGACCAATCAGACAAGAAGCCTTATTTTGTTCCTGTTACAGGGTAGCCTGACCCTTTAATGAACAGGGCTGGCTAGCTCCAAGCCTCTGGCCCTTAACTGAATGCAGCTAAGAAGAGGATAGGTGTTCCTTTATAAAGAGCCTGTTGTCATTAAGGAGAGGTGAACAGGAAGCAGGGGCAGTGGAATGGTTTTTGGGAGAGGCTGACAGTCCCGTTGGAGGGGAGACAGTAGGAACTTGCTGGCCAAAAAAGGCTCTAGGGAGAAAGCCCTGGAAGGTCGTGCTTGATTAAAACATCAGGTAAGGACTCTGCAGAGCCTGGAAGTATTGGCAGATTATGTAGAAGAGGTGCCCAGGAAGAAAGGCAAATTTATGTTTTAATGTGTTTAGTAAGAACCTAGTAAGCGGTTGGGGAGTGGAGTGTGGGCGGAGGGCCAGCAGCAGGGCATAGGCATGGGGAGCACCTCCAGGTTTTATGCGTGGAGCCAGCGGCTGGGTGGTGGGGCCGGTGGCCCCTCATAAAACCTGGGGATGCTGAAGCATCCAGTGCACTCCTACTTCCCACACCTTTGCTGGCACCGCGCTGTGCATGCCCTGGAAGTAGCCATCAGGTCCGGGTCCTAGGTGTGGTGGTCAGGAGGCTCCATGATCTGCTCTCGCCCTCAGGCACCCCTCCTCCCCCAGCTCCCATTGGCTGGGAGTGCGGAGTCAGTGCTCAGGATGGGGGCAGTATGTAGAGCCCCATGGCCCCCTGCCTAGCAGCTGGACCAGCTGGCCACTTCCGGGGTGCAGCACGATCTCCCAGGACAGGTAGGGACTAGTTTGCCTTAGCGCCGCAGCACAACCGACCAACCTTTTAACGGTCTGGTCAATGGTGCTGACTGGAGCTGCCAGGGTCCCTTTTCGACTGGGTGTTTCGGTCGACACCTGGTCACCCTAGCCCCGAGCGCTTGCTCCACAGTTCCTATTAGCCTTTGTTTTTATGAACTGCATGTTAATTCTAAACAAAGTACACTTATTTTCTCTGATTATTCTTTTTCAGAATAAAAGGTCAAAATTACATAAACAGTTAATGAGCTCTGAGCTTACATGGAAGAAGATAGTAAAATTTGTTGAAGATAGTTTGGACAAGAAAGAGCAGCAGTCTGTAAATGGACATTTAAGAACTATATTACAGGCCGCAAAACAAATAGGTAAGTCTTAATTTGTTAGTCATCTAATATCATCAGCCTGAAAACCAAATTTTAAGTTGATATGTGTTTTGTATTCTTTAGTTCTTCCCTCAGATATACCCTGGAAACTAAAGCCAATCTGAGTTACATATGCATATCTAAGGTTGGAATCACATATCTCAGGACATCTTTTTAATTTAACTTAATTTTCCATTTTCTGGAATTGTTGCTTCTCATACAGTTAGAATGCTGTCTCTTATTGCTCTTTAATCAATCTCCAATAATTAAAAGGTGTTACAGTTACTTTTGACACATCAACTAGCGGAGAAGAGAACAAGTTTGGTGGTATCTACTTCAATGCAGAAGTAGCTATAATAGTAGAGAATGGATTTTTTAATAACTTTATCGTTCTGAAACTAGGCACTTGGGAAACAAGAGACAGAGAAGAAGCCTCTAATTTTAACCTCCCCACCACCTCTTTTACCAGTGTAGGGGACAGAGTGGAGTTACTGTTTTTTGTTGTTGTTGTTTGTTTTTGTTTTAAAGGGGTGGGTGTGGGGGGAGAGAGGAATTTCCCAGTCTGTCAAAATGAAAATGTTTATTGAAAAATATTCAATTTTTTTTAAACAAAACTTTGAGACAAAATGTGTGTGTGGGGGGGGGAATTTGTTTTCAACAAAACTCCATTTTTTTAAAAGAATCTTTGAAATTTTTCAAAAAAAAAAAAATTAGCATTATTGGTGGGGTTGAACCCCATTAGCTCCTAGTCACCCCTTATCAGCATGAGGGTCAAGGAGCTATTTCGTAGGTAAGGGGGTGTTCTTCGTTCATAGTTGATGCTTGGCTAAGGATTATCTCCCTGAGTTTGATGGTGGTAGTCTTAAATTTTCCTGTATTCTTTCCTAGTTACTCTTTCAGAAATCTCAAACAGCAGCCACAGGGTAAATATGACTGGTGGGGATTAAGCTACATAAACCTGTTATGTGTAAATATGGCAGCTCATCACCTTGGTAGTCCTATGGGATCCGAGACGTACATCCTTGCGCGTGACTTCCTGAATGACATCTACAGAAAGAGACTGCTTTGCTGTGGTTTGAGACATTTTGCTCCAAAGTAGACAACCCTCGGCCAGGCTGACATACAAAGTGACTTTCTCTCTGGGAAGCAGCGTCAGTTTTTGCCAGTATACATTCTGCGTCCAACTATACTGGGCTATTTGCTATATCAGAAATTGATGCCAGGTATCAGTAGCCAGGACGGGACACGTGGGTGGGCCCTGACTTGGGGTGGGCAGGCAATGATGGGGTAGGAGTGATCAGGGCCACCTTCCCCTCCTCCTGCCTGTCCTGTGGGGGAGGGGAAGGAATGATGCTCTGGCCAGGGCCCCCAGAAAACTGGGGGAACCTGTAAAATTGTGCACCCTGTTCCCCAACCCATTCTGCCCCCCTGCCTGGTGCTTAGGGCTTGGCCTGCTCTTCCTGCCCAGTGCTCCCACTGGAGAATGGGGTTGGGGACTTGCCCCTCTCTGCCCGCCTGGTGCACCAGCAGGGGAGCAGGGGTTGGGGCTTTGCAAGCCCCTGCTCTCTGGCAGGAGCGCCTGGTGGGCAGAGCGGGGCAAGACCCCGACCTGGCTCCCTGGTTGGAGTGCTGGGCGGGCTGCAGGAGCAGGCCAAGCCCCTGACTCCATTTCGTGGCTGGAGCACTGGAGCGGGGCAAGCCGTCGTGCCCCGACCCTGCTCCCCAGCTGGAGCGCTGGGTGGGAGGAGTGGGGCAGGCACTTTGGTGGGAGCAGAGCCGGGGCTGCGGGGTGGGTCTGGATGCTAAGTGGGTGGGCTGTGGCCCACCTGTGGCTATGCCCCTGACAGGTATACTGGTATTAAGCTAAGGGACAGACCTGATTGCTTCAGTGAATCATGCTCCTGTACAAAGCCTACGTTGTTTCCTTGCCCTGGCATGATGGTGAGATTCCTCAAAGGACTCTCACATGGTTTTCCTCCTGATCCGGGAGCTCTTTCCTTCCTGGGACCTTAACTTAGTGTCATTCGGACTGATGGGTCTCCCCCCTTTGAGCCACTGACTACTTGTTGTATTTACTGTCTATCAATGAAGACAGCCACGAGTGAGGCAATTTCATCCGCTAGGCCCCATCCAGGTCCTCTTGTGCCCTCCTTACATGGCCTTTCACATGGACAGAGTCACTCTTGGGCCTCAACCTGAAGTTTCTGCCAAAGATGGTTTCTGACTTCCACATCAGTTAGTTGATTCATCTCCCGGTAGTCTTCTCTAAACTGCATTCCATCCTGTATACAATGAAACTTCACATCTTGGATGTGAGAACATTGTCATTTTATCTAGAATCATCCTTCTGTGTTGCTGCTGGCGGCAGCACTGCCTTCAGAGCAGAGCACCTGACCAGCAGCAGCTGCTTTCTGGCTGCTCAACTCTAAAGGCAGCACAGAAGAAAGGGTGGCAATATCGTAACCGCCCCTCCCCCCACAATAGCCTTGCAACCCCTTTTTGGGTTGGGATCCCCAGTTTGAGAAATGATGAGTCTTAAGGGCTTTACGTGTTTATATTTTGCCATTTTAAAATACGTATTCATGTTTTGTTACAACACCGTGAAGTTTGATTTAAATATCTGAAACCATGAAATTCAAGATTTTTAAAATGCTAAAGAAATTTATGAAAATGGACTGTGAATTCTATATATAATGACCAATTTTAACTTGCTAAGGCTTGGATACCCATAATATGGCAAAGGTTTTACTAAAATTGTTGGGTCCAACAATCCTCCATACCCCACTTACATGTTTCCTGTTATATTTCTGCTACTTTCAGACCAGTCGGAAAACAAAACTTGCTTATATATTTCTCGTACACCCATTGTTTTGCTCTACCGGCCGTCTACCGAGGTCATTGCAAACTTAACTGAATCCTTGGTATAATCTTTTGCTGAGGCACACGATGAACCGCTACCCAATTGTGTCCACCTTATGGATCAATAATATTAAAGAAGGCATTGCTTATATTGACAAATATGGGCCCATTTTAACAATATGGTCTCTTTCTTCTTTTGTCCATTTGGGGGCATGCCATGCTATTAAAGCACATAAGGGATTCTCCCTCAAAATATGTGTACAATTACTTACCCCTCTATACTTCCAGATATATGCCCTTCCACCGTCAAACCATATAATAAGTTTATCTTTTCCTGGGCCACTATTTATAATCGTTATGTTCTGCCGCATTGATGTTATGTTGGCTAGTTGTGCCCACATTGCTCCGTTTCTTGTCCAGACCCATTGACATTTTTATCCACTTAAGGTTAGAGATTTTGATGCTCTCTCACGCATCCCATGGGATGAAGAAGGTTACCCACTGGGTATTTAATGTTTGGCTACTCCTGATATTTGGCACTTCAGACTGATAGGCTACACTCTATCCATCATCCCTATGGGCCACTTGCATGACGTTGTGATATTACTTTTCCCTTCCTTCGCTTGGATACTCCTTATTGATGCTGCAGCTTTGGATTCACTCCACCATACCAGGATCCAGCAAGCGCTAATTCCCAAAAGAGTGTTGATTTTGGCTCTTTCTGTAAAACAAATAAAGAAGAAACCTTTTCCTCCCTAGAGGTTTTTTTTATAAACAACTTTTTATTTAAGATTTAATAGGAATGATAATATTTTCTTTCTCTTTTAATATAAGAACATTAATCAACTTATATACACTTGCTAAAAATTATTATTTAAGGCATGTTTCACAGGATTTTATCTGCTATGTCAATAGAACAATTAAGTGTGTTCTTTCCAATAATTCCATAACCACTTTTTCCCATATTCATTTTTTAAATTATATCTGCTTCAACTTCTTTACTGCTATTTTTATGGTTATGGGTGAACTTAAGGGGATGGTACTCTTGAGACCCTTGACTCTCCGTATTTCTTTTGGAACTGGGGTATAATGCATTTACAGCTGTTATCCTTGATATTCCCCTTTTGTTACAAGTCTTTTATTCTGAGATTCCTTTTTTTATAGGGATACTAATCCTTTTTGTTCTACCTTTTTCCCCTTCTAATTTTGCTACTGGAGCCACAACAATGGTTCCACAACATCCCCTCCTTGACCTTTTTTCTTACCCTTTTTCATTTGGATTACACGCACGTGGGAAATAGCTGGGGTATTATAAAACTTGGTGGAGTTCTAATGGTTCCTTTGCTGCTCTATTATAACTCCCTGAATAGTTTTTGTCAGCCTAGCTTCTTTGGGGTATCTATACTGTACCTAATCCCCCACTCCAAAAAGTAATAATTAGAACTTCTGCCTCAATTTTTCCATATTTGTTTTGTTAGTAGCCCAAATTTCCTTATGCTTTTGTGCAATCTCTAATATTTATTTTGGCCAGTTGGGCCATTCTGTCTTTTACACACGCACACACACCCCGTCTCTCTCTGGGTTCATTAGGCCAAATTGTTCTATTCCCCTTTTTGTTCCCAACCGAAAATGAATTGGAGGGCTAAATGGCACTTTGCTCTCTGCTTCATAAAATCCTTGCAGTTTCTTCACTGCTACCGGGCATCCATATAGACTTTTTTTCCCTAGTACTAATATTTCACCTTCCTGAGTGACGTAAGTGCTCATGTGTCCAGACCTATGTTGGTGGGAGAGTTTCTCTTGCTGACCTAGCTTATGCTGCTGGTGGAGATGTTTTTTTAATGCTGACAGGAGAGCTTTCTTCAGTAGATGCGTTGCAGTGGTGCAGCTGTACCGGTACAACTGTGCTACTGTATGTATAGATGTGGCCGCAGTCACCATCCAGCATTAAGCAAAGTTAAACAACGTGTGGGGTTTGCTTAGTACTATTGCAAACACACCATTAACAATCATTTAAATCTTTTATTAAAGATAAAAGGTAAAGCATTTGAAATGTACAGTATGAAATAAGGCATTCATTTTAACAACATCCGTTGTTCCCCTAACCTCTAGTTGAGGAGAGGTGTGGTTTTTTTTTTTAAAGAAGGAAAGAAGTCCCTTGTTTGATAGTCTTTAGATGCTAATACCTGTCCCTTTGGGGGGGAAAAGAAGCTGGTTGAGATGGGGTTGAACTGTTGTTAAAATCTGATCCCATTTTGTCCTAGGTGGTGGTTGGGATTCATCAGTAGTCAGAAGAGGTGACGATGTCATTTGGGTCAGTCTCTCTCGCAGTCTGGTCAGGATATCTTTCAGGATCAGGACAATGAGGGACTGGGGTTGCAGCTATGATGATGAAGCTTGTTCTCCTGGCCTCCATCTGTTCTTCTATATTTTGCCACCAAAGTCTTTCTTTAACCCAAAAAGGAAATGGAGGGTGGAATAGTGCATTCTCTCATTTATTTTGTCTGTCAGTTAGGCCTAGTTTTCAGAATTATTCATGACGACTCCAGTATCTCTGTATTGTAAGGTAACAGCTCATTTAGACCCCATCAGTTTGTATGTACAGTTGAGATTGTTTTCCACTGTGTATTCCTTTGCACTTATTAACATTGAATTTAATCTGCCATTTTGTTGCCCAGTCATCCCAGTTTTGTGAGATCTCTTTCTAACTCTTCATTGTCCGCTTTGGACTTAACTATCTTGAGTAATTTGGTATCATCTGCAAACTTTTCTATCTTACTGTTTACCCCCTTTTCCAGATAATTTATGAATATGTTGAACATCACAGGTCCCAGTACTGATCCTTGGGGGACCCCACTATTTACCACTTTTCATTGTAAATATTGACTATTTATGCCTACTCTTTATTTCCTATCTTTTATAAAATTACTGTTTGTTATAAATTATTGTACCTTTTTATAAAGTTACTTTTTTCCAGTTAAACACACAATTAGAGTAAATGTGTAGGCCCAGTTATTATTCCCCTCCCCACTTTGCTTGGGCATCACAGTGAGAGAGAGAGAGGATCTAACATAGATGTTGGTCCTTACTCTATTTTCATTGTAGCTTTGCAGCTAAGCAATTTTAAAACCAGAAAATATTTTCTTAGAAACCTGGATACTTAAATGCCCTGATGTATGACTTGAAACAGTCAGATTCCTATTTTCCAGTGGACTTGATTTCATCTGAACCTCTGTCCTATCTCATCTGCTTCTGTGGACAAGCTCCCAGTGTGAAGAAATGCAAGCTAAATCCCCAAATTCCAACCCTTAAAGGCAATAGCCTTTTTAAACACCAATGAAAAATCATAGCTTGTGTTTCCCATTCTCATGCAATAAGATCAGTTATGGTGGACTAGTTGGTTGAAATAGCTCCCTTGATGATTAAACTAGGCTCAGAAAGATGTCCCCCCAAGTCCTGTAATAAACTGTTAACTGGTTCTTCTTGATGAGAAAATGTCAGCTGAACATCTTTCTGAATCCAAATAATTTCATTTAGGAGAAGGGAGTGATATGGCCTGTAAGTGAGCTGAGCCTAGAATTTAGTTTTCCCTGAATGTGCTCTCATTAGCATAGGTAGAATGGCTAGAGGGATGGCCTAGTGCTCATCCATAATGTCCTTGCAAAACCCTTCATTACATTCTTATATGGTTCAAGGACGCCTAACATAGCAGAGCAAAATGATGCCCCTTCACCGTTTATCTTTTAGCCAGAACCAAACAAGGTTTGTTCTCTAGACAAACTAGGAACCAATAGCTTAGTTTATGAAGACTTCCAACACTAAGTTAGTTTAAAATAAATCAGAAATATGTTTCCCAATTTTTGCAACATAAATAATGAGTAGTAGAACTTGTTAAATCTAGCCATCTTATTGAGTTAAATTTACCTTATTTAAGTTACAGGAATGATTTAAATAACTATTTTAAAATTACTTCACTAATGTTCAAAGTAACTTCAATCTTGCTTATTTTGAATATGCATTACTCAGTTTGTGGCCTGATGTTTCCAAAGGTGCTGAGTACCATTGACTTCAAGGTTTCTTAGCATCTTCTAAAACTAGTCCATTAAATCCTTGTGCAGAAAATCAATTTATTTGTAATTACTTTCTTCTTATATATGATGACTATTTTAAATCCTGGCTATTCACTGCTCTATATATACTATAACAATTTCTTGGTGTGAACAGGTGGTGACATCACAGAACTAGTTACTGAGTCTTCATCATCTGAATTCTTGAGGTTTTTTTGTCTTCATGTCCAGTCCTTTTCTGAGGAGGAAGTGAAGTTAAAAGTCGATATGCTGTCCCCGAGATCTCAGAATTAATTTGATTGAAACCTATTAGAATTCCTAAGGATATTTTTTTAAATATTTTGGTGCTGACTAGATTAACTCAGCTTGCATTGCTGAGAGAGCAAGGAGAGATCTAGCTTATTCCACCCTAGATATAGAGAGAAGTTCAGGCTGCCATGCTATTGTGCTTTAAACTCAAGACCAGTGTCTTCAGACAGGCACAGTTGCTATCACTTTTAGTTAGCCAATCATCAACATTCAGAGTTGTCTTAGTTCTGATTAAATATTTCTAACTTGCACTGAGTGGCAGCATTATTTGTTCTACTGGGATACAAAGAAGTAATTGCTCTATAGCCTATGAATGAAAAACACCTGAAATTTTTCAAAGATATAGAGCATCCATAATATTCTTGGTGACTTTAAGGAACATGATTTGTACTTAAGCATGAATATTTGAGGAGGTGTTTGTGGGTAGATTTTTTTTTTGTCATTGGATTCCTAGGATATCCGTGTCTAGTAATGAAACACTTTAAAGGGATTAAAAGTAACCAGGGAGCGGCCCAGTATTGAGTGCACTCATTAGAAATTATTAAATTAAATTTATTGTTTGCCCTTTTGCTTTCCAAAGCACCTGAAGTATTAAAACTAATTTAGTACAAAAGATGTTTTGGGTTTCTCTTTGTTTTTTGTTTTTACCCCAGAACAGCGATAAGCAAATAAACAAAACTTAGGGGTATACAGTGTCTGCCAAAATTACATAATTAATCATTTCACCATAAATTAGTATATTTACATATTGCTTATGAAAAGAGACAAGTCAAGAACAAGGCAAATGAAATCATCAGCAAAACCAGCAACAACTAAATTAAAGGTTCTCTTGGCGTTTGGTTCCCTACGAAGCTCTTATTGACACTGATTTATAAATATAAATGATAAAATTAATATTCTTTATGCTTTTGCTGATTTGAGCACACTGTAAATTTGTTTTTGTCCATAAACAAAATATCTGTCTCCAGCATTAACTGATACAGATAAACATGATGTTGCATTAGTTCTAAAAATAGAATGCATGTATTGTACAGTATGCAGTAAATGCCTAGTGGCTGAATTGAGTTAGAGGAGCAGAGAAGAGCTTTGGCTTGATTTTGTGTTCTAAAGTAATTTAGAACGTTCAGTCAGGTTGCTTGATTTACGTCCTCAACACCTTCTCCAATTTTTAAAAATGTTAGTTTGTACAAAGAATATTGACAGTGTGAGAATGGTTTGTTTTTTTTTTTTTTTTAAAGTTCATATCGGATACCAAGGTGATAGACATAGAAATACTTAATAAATAAAAGTACAACTAAAAAGAGTAAAAGCTAGATTCTTTGTCATGTCACTTTCATTGCTCATATAACAGTATTTGGAACAACAAATTGAATATAGTTATGTGATAGGCAGTAAAAGAGAATTATCTTAGTTGTTAGAATTTAGGTAGTAAAGTTTTTTTCGTTTTTGTGCACAGTAGGAGCTGAAAATGGACAAGAAGCAATTGAAAGTGGAGCTGTTTTTCTCTTTAAGACGTTTCACATGAAGGAATGCGTCGGTCGTGATGAAACAAAGGCAATCAAGCAGATGTTTGGGCCCTTTCCATCGTCATCTGCTACTGCCGCCTGTAATGCCACATGCCGGATTGCTTCTTACTTCACTGAAGAACAGCTTACTGCACTTATACGGATTGCTGAAGAGCAAAATGGTGATAACAGAGTATTCTTTGGTAGAAATATAGTATTTTCATTTGACATGCATGACCTGGATCACTCTGAAGAATTGCCAATAAATGGTGAGGCTGCTGAACAGAAAACTATAAGCTTAGATTACAAGAAATTTCTGAATAACCATTTGGAACACTTCCAGAATTGCTATGGCAATAACTCTGATTGCAAGTCATTGGAAAAAGTGGATGATTCTTTTCTGTGGTGTGAGGTTGGGAAGTTTCTAAATGAATCACTAAAAGGAACCCCTGGAGAACCAACAACAGAGGATCTCTGCTGCACTTTGTATGAGATGCTTGCATCTAGTAAAAGTGGTGACGAGCTTCAGAATGAGGTACAGTAGCTATGTTAGTAATACTGTAGTAGAATTTATTTAAATGTGACACAGATATCAAACTTTCTTTTTTTTTACTCATTATTTCAAGTTTTCCACCAAAAAAAGATGTCTACTTGGCATTAACAGGCTAGAGGCAAGTTTCTTCCTGAAGGTAAAATGCAGTGACTATTCAAGTAGCTTTTGAGACTTGGCATATTGCTAAAGCTATAGTCACAACTGTCATGGGGCAATAGCTGAGTTGAGTGGTATCAATGTTTTTGTCTTTGTGTTAAAAATGAAATCACAATATCTTAAATCACTATACGCGAGTCTGTATAATGGTTTAAGATATTGTAGTATGCTGGGGCAGAAAGAAAGCATTGTATATGTGTTTTTTCTGTTTATATAGGGAGACAGTTTTCTTTTGAAAAAAGAACAGGAGTACTTGTGGCACCTTGGAGACTAACAGATTTAGTTGGGTATAAGTTTTTGTGGGCTAAAACCCACTTCATCAGATGTATGGAGTGGAAAATACAGTAGGAAGATACACACACAACATGAAAAGATGGGGGTTGCCATACCAACTCTAACAAGACAAATCAATTAAGGTGGGCTATTATCAGCGGGAGAAAAAAAACTTTTGTAGTGATAATCAGGGTGGCCCATTTCAAACAGTTGACAAGAAGGTGTGAGTAACAGTAGGGGGAAAATTAGCATGGGGAAATAGTTTTTAGTTTGTGTAATGACCCATCCACTCCCAGTTTTGTTAGGAAGCAGCTGTTTTAAATGAGATTGTATTTTGCTTTACTTCCAAATGTTCATTAATTTTCAAGTGTAGTTATACTTTCTAACTACACTTTTGAAAGTACCAGTTAATTTTTTTTAAAGTGGAAAAAAATACCTTTAATTCTTTTTCTGCATTTGTGGTCACACTTTGTGTTGTAGACCCTCTTTTGCTGCTGAGGCAGGAGAAAGAGAGCAGCTTTCAGGTGGAAGTAGGGGTAGGCAGCTCAGCAGAAAGATTCATTATAAATCTGCTATCTATTTCTGCCTTTAGAAAGTAGTCTAGGAACTGGTGGAAGCTAGTAGGATGAAGGAGTTACTCCTTCAGAAGGACAGGGGATTGCTTTTAGAGTGGCTAGTGGTGATAGGGTCAACAGCAGACTTCTTTGAATGAGTAGTGGCTACTAACATGGAACCGGAAGGAGTGGGACAGGGGACTAGTAGTGTGTCAGAAGGAAGATGAGTAGAGATGGATAGTGGAATTGGGTCCTGTAATAGGACAGTGTTGGGTTGGGGAGACATAGACCTGAGGAGGAGACTGCTGAGCCAAGAGAGAGCAGACAAATTCGGCTGGTGAAGGTGGCTTACCCATCAGAGAACAGAGTGAATTTTGAAAAGCAAACTACCACTTCTTCCTTCCTTTTTCCAACATTATTCTTCAGTGCTTCTTTCAACTGAACCTTTTAACTTTCTTTTAGAAAATCGACTTTTCAAACCACTTAAAGATCCCTCTGTAGCTTTTCTGAAAGGAAGTAGAAACACTGAAGTGGTGCCACAGAAGTGGTGCTATAGGTAGGGGTGGGTAGTCCATTGAAAACTGAATCCTGTGGACTCAAGGTGAGATTGCTACTAAAGACAATATTTATTCTTTAAAAGATAAGTTCTAGATTTAGGTAACTGGCTTTGGATACCTATTGTATAAATGAGGGCATTTTCCTGTCTTGTTTGGTATTTAAGTATGGCTATTATGATGATCAGTTGAACATTTTAAAGGCACTAACCATGTATGGGTCAACCAGTGTCTTAATCATATGTCTTTCTTTAATAGTTATTTTTTACCATATTTTTTTTTCTGATTTTTGTTTTTTTCAATTCTAAGGACATCCACTAACATGAAGCCTGACCAAGCCAAAATTATATTCAACATCATCAACTATGTAAAAGATAATAGTGTAAATAACCCCTCCTCCCCAAAACTTGACATACTTTGCAAACCGTTTCACAACTTGGGTAGTTGAGGAGACACAAACAACATTTATTCAAGATTGCCCACCTCTTGAGAGAGGGAGGAACTTGTATGTAAAAGAGAAAACTAAGGAATTCTTATCTTAAGAGCCTGCAATGTTCTTAACAGAAAAAATACAGTATAGGGACCTTGACTTCCACAAGGTTTCTTAGATGGGGAGGAATCTTTATTTACATCTAACTGAAATGGGGGAGAGAAAATGCCTCCCACTACCTAGAGAGTTACTTAATTTATCCATGGTTAATGCTTAAGATATTTAAGTAACAGGTTTAAAAAATCACTTAAATGTAGCTCCAGTGAAAGGGTATTGAGAAAAATAACCATCTTCCATAATAAGTCTTAATGATAATAAAGAAGTCTTTAAATCAAGTATAAAAACCAAAAGCATGCTGCTGATCTGTATAAAAATGCCATCCTCTAACTTTTTTGCAGAAAAAAATGTTGTATTTCTTTTTCAGGAAATGTTCTTTGTCACTGTGGTTAAACTTGAATTTTGATTAGATAAGAAAAAAGACTGCTCTCCCTTCCCCCCCCTCCCCCCCCCCCGCTTCTCTCTCTCCTTCATGAAGGTTGTTTAGCAGGGAAGAGTATCTTTCTTTAGATTAGCATTTTGGGACTGTCATCATGGGAAAAATATGGCATTTCCTTTGGTGGATTGCAAGCAGTAATCTCAAGGAAGCTTTTAAAATGTTTAATCACCTGTCTTAATAATAATTAAGAAATACATTCACTTCTCTCCTTGTTCTGTTCATTCCTTCCCCGTTAACTCACACAAAACCCTTCCTTACTTAATACAAATATTAGGTGGTTCTGCACGTCACCTTTCATCACAACAGTCCCATTAATTCATTGCCCATTGTGTTGTGTTTATGGGGGGGCCATTGAGACAGTTTGAAATTCAGCAGCTTTTGCGAAACGCTTGCTTACATTGGTGTTATATCATCCATTAGGGAAATGATGCTTTGAAATTTATTGCTAGTTTTGGGTTGTGCTTTCATGCAGATTTTTCGTTGGGGTTGTGTTTTGATGTTTGCTACTGCCGTAATCTTGTCTTCATGCAGCTGAGTCTCTTTAATTTAAAATAGTCCTTTTCTAGAACAAAGTGTGCAATAGACCTGTAAAAAGCATTTTTGAAATGGTGTGACAAGTGGCTGTTTGCATGTGCATGCTCTGAGGATGCATTGAGTGGGTTGATATTTGTCTGCTGAAGTCGCTGTGCTCTATAAAATTATCTCATCATTTATACACTGGGAAATAAGGACTATTTGTATGAATAGTCTGGAATCCCCCACCTAAGAACAGGTTAGACAAAAGTCTGTCAGGGATGATCTAAGTATACTTAATCTTGCCTCAGTGCACGGGGCTGGACAAGGTGGCCTTCTAAGGTCCCTTCCAGCCCTACATTTCTATAATTCTATGAAATAAAATGGTGCTACTTTCTGGCTAGACTATAATAAATCCTGTTTTAGGTGTGGTCCCTTAACAGTCACTTACAAATATATCAAATGAAGGACACGTTCACATATCAGTTTCAACCCATAACAAGGTTCTCTCCGCTCATAACTGTAAGAAATCTGCTTTCACTAGTTATTGTCTTACTCTTACTCTTTGAATACATGCAGTAGTTATTTTCCACTACGAACAAGTCTAGTCAAATTAGATTATATACATTACATTGCAGATAAATGATTTTAACATATTTCAAATTGTTGATAAGTTTCATAATGGCATAACTGGTAGTGACATGTAAGAAGCCAATTACCTGTATATGAGAATAGAGAGCCATTGTTATTGACATGGTACATATAGCGTTTAGCCATGATAGCTGTGTCAATGATTTTCTCAAGATTTAGTATGTGGTATATTATTCTTAATATCCCATTCACACACACAACAGCCACCATAATGACTCTTTCAAAACAATAAATTAAATAATAGGAGTGTTTTAACAAACCTAATTTTCTTAGGATAACTGGAGAATGCTTTGCTCTAGTTAGATTTAAAACAGAAATCTTGCCAAATTACTGCATCTGCTCATGACTTATTGAATGTTATTCCCACAGACAGATTCTTTCTCTGATTAATACTTAGAAGTCATATGTAAAATATTGATGCTTTTTTTTTTTTTTGGTAAATAGTCACTCTATTGTAACACCATTAACTCAGGGGACCATTTAAATAATCTTTAAATAAAAAGACAGTACACTTCGTGCAATTGCTTACATGTTAAATACAGGTACAGAGAGAAATTAAGTGAACCCTGGAATTCAGGATAAAAATGTAAAGAAGCAGCTTGTATGAAAGTTCATTGTAAACTTTTATTGAATTCTGTTTTCCACGTTACAGCATGAAAAAAGAAACATCTGAACAACTACAACTGAGAAGCTTGAGTGTCATTCAGTGTGACAGCAGACTGTTCAGCATGTCACATGTATTTCTAGACAAAAAATTAACCATTATAAAAAAAATATGAGTAGGAGGGAATTCAGTGATTATATGAAAGAATATCTATAATACAAAAGTATATTATCGCCACTCATTCACAATGTATGATTGTTTGTATCTAGATAAGCAAATGAAATTCTTACACTTTTGCCAGTCTACTAATTTTTGAACGTGTATGTATGTGCATTTATAAAAATATGTAGATATGTATTTACAAGCACATAGACCAAGAATCCAAAAACTATATTTATCTAATTTGCACCAGGCATATCTGTCATAAATAGACTGATTGGGCCAGTTTTTCAGTATTATACAATGGAAAAGATAAATTTAAAAAAAATGAAATGTCAGAAGAATGAAAGACTGATAAGAGAAACTTATCCTGATGTTATACCATTAATCAGTAGATAAACAATCCCAAGGTAGCTTGGTATATTGCCTTTGAAGTTTATAGTTTTCTAACCAGATCAAAAGAAGGTTAGAGGATATACACAAGACGTGTTTTTGTTCTGTTTTTTAAGAGTAACTTTTCAAGATACACTACTTTGTTTGCCACAGTCCTAAAGAGAATCAGAAGACTGAGACTATTTTGCTTAGTGATAATGGACATAAACCAGAACTTATCCAAAGTTGACCAACTAAGCCAAGTTTTTGGTAGGTTACCATAGAAAAAGAAAAGGCAATCCTGCCAAAAATAAATATTTATTAGTTTTTTGGCATTTCATGAAGTAAGTGGTCAATCAGGTGCGAATCTTGAAAGCCGTAAAAAAGCGTATTGAAGACAAAGATATAGAACCATTGAAAGGATGAGGATAGTTGAAAGTAAATGTCCAGTTTATTAATCTCTATCTCCCCCCGCCCCCCATTTTAAGTGATATACAAAATCAATCTAGGAAAATGATACAAATATGAGGAGGTTTAGATTAAACAAAGGAAAACAACTTGAAAAAAAGGTTCAGTAACCTTCACTTAGTGCAAGACATTCTGTATAAAAACAAGTTTGTTTTGTTGATGCATCTGCTGCATTAAAATGACTACAAATTAAAGGATATTACCTCACCTGCCTTGTAGACATGTTGGTGCCAGGATATTAAGATACAACAACACTGCATACAAATTAATTGTCCCTCTGATTCACACAAAATCAAAATCAGCATATGTTCTTTAAGATCAGGAAACCTGTCAGTTAGTAAGGTCACACAGTAAAGAAACTGTAGAGTTGGGTTTAAAATACACTATAGTACCTAGATTTAACCTTACTTAGAACACATCTAATTAATTATAGTATGAAGGAAATAAATAGTCCTCACATTTCAAGTCATCTTAATTAAGTTGTAAAGTGACCTTGTCTTCAGTTTTTTAAATTGGTCCACTAAATTAAGTATGTGTAAATAATGGGCATTCATTATTCAGAGAAGTCATTCATTTAGTTCGGTGCAAGAAACAGGAATCTGGCTTGGACACATTTTTTTTTTAAGAGGAAAATAAGTGCAGTCTTAATTTACATGGCCAAATTATTAATGCTATTTAAGAATTTAATTTAGACGTGAATATTCAAAATTATTCTATATGGCAAGCAAAATTAAGACTAATGTGAGAAGTGCTGTCTGAGTGACACACTCTAGTTTATGAAATTACAATAAAATACTATTCTACAAGAGATGGTTTTAGAATTTATATTTGCAAGTCAATGGTTAAAACCAATTTTAATGTTTTGACCACTCTGTACACTCTATGCATATTTGCTCTATGTTTCATATAAAGCAGCACAAATGCAAATATATTGCATAAAGCAGCATTTTCTCTTCAAAATACAGTGGGAGCAGTTCAGATCCCCTTCTGGAGGGTTTATTGCTGTAAGCCATGAGCATCATGTACCTTTCCTGGCCACAGGGCCGCCTTTAGCAAATGTGGGGCCCGATTCCTTGGGGTGGGGTTTGTACTTACCGGGCGGCGCTCCCAGTTTTCAGCAGCACTTCGATTGCTGGCTGGGGGAGGGGAGCCGAGGGGCTTGCCGCACTCCGGCCAGGGTTGTGAGGCCGTGGGGCTGCCACACTCCAGCCGGGGCCGTGGGGCTGCCATGCCCCAGCCGGAGCTCCGACCGCATTCGCGGGGCTGCCGCACTCCGGCCGGGAGAGTGGGGCCGTGGGGCTTGCCATGCTCCGGCTGGCGCTCTGGCTGGGAGAACGGGGCCACCAAAGACCCTGGCGTCAGTCCGCTCCGCTGGGGTGAGTTTAAAAAAAAAAAATTAAAAAGGTGCCTAAGGCGCGGGGCCCTCTTAGGCGTGGGGCCTAATTCCGGGGAATCGGGCGAATCAGCCTAAATCCGGCCTTACCCGGCCATCCCATGTTGATGTTGGTGAAACGTCCCTTGTGATCCACCACTGTTTGCAGCAGCATTGTAAAGCACCCCTTTCGGTTTATGTACTCACTGGCTTGGTGCTCCAGTGCCAAGATAGGGATATGGGTTCCGTCTATCGCCCCACCACAGTTAGGGAATCCCATTGCAGCAAAGCCATCCACAATGACCTGCACATTTCCCAGTCTCACTACCCTTGATATCAGCAGCTCTTTGATTGCGTTGGCTACTTGGATCACAGCAGCCCCCACAGTAGATTTGCCCACTCCAAACTGATGCCCGACTGACCGGTAGCTGTCTGGTGTTGCAAGCTTCCACAGGGCTATCGCCACTCGCTTCTCAACTGTGAGGGCTGCTCTCATCTTGGTATTCTGGCGCTCCGGGGCAGGGGAAAGCAAGTCACAAAGTTCCATGAAAGTGCCCTTACACATGCGAAAGTTTCGCAGCCACTGGGAATCATCCCAGACCTGCAACACTGTGTGGTCCCACCAGTCTGTGCTTGTTTCCTGGGCCCAGAATCGGTGTTCCAGAGCATGAACCTGCCCCATTAACACCTTGATGTGCATGTTGCCGGGGCCCGTACTTTGTGATAAGGACACAGACATGGACATAGATTTCAGTCTCGTCACGGCGCTGCTATCGCCTCCTTGCCTGGTTTTGCTTTGGCAGGTTCTGATTCTGCATATACTCCGGGATAATGCGTGTGGTGTTTACAGTGCTCATAATTGCTGCGGTCATCTGAGCAGACTCCATGATCCCAGCGTTATGGCATCTGGGCTGAAAAAAGGCGCGAAACGATTGTCTGCTCTGACGGAGGGAGGGGTGACTGATGACATGGCTTACAGGGAATTAAAGCCCACAAAAGGGGGTGGCTTTGCATCAAGGAGAAACACAAACAACTGTCTCACAGAGTGGCTCCCTCAAGGATTGAACTCAAAACCCATGCTGGGTTTAGCAGGCCGTTGATTTCACGGAGGGACGGAGGGAGGAAGCAAATGAATACAAAACAAATCGGGTATGTTTCTTGTTTTGATCCACTCCATGTATCTTTTACATCTTTAGGCTGGCAGCAGACGGTGCAGTTCGACTGCTAGCCCTCATAATCTCCTGGGTGCTCAGCAGAAGATGCTGCATTACGACTGCTAGCCATCGTCATCTCCTGCGTGCTCGGCAGAAGATGGGAATGACCTAGCTGAGTCACTCCCATGTCTGCCCAGACGCCCCTGACTGACCTCACCGAGGTTGGTTAAAAGAGCACTCAGGAGTACGACAGCTACCAGTCGTAACTCACCGTCTGCTGCCAAAAGGCAATGAGCTGCTGCTGTGTAGCAATGCAGTCCCACGTCTGCCAGCACCCAGGAGACTTACGGTGACGGGCAGCTGTGCAGGCTCTATGCTTGCCGTGGCATGGCATCTGCACAGGTAACCCAGGAAAAAAAGCGCAAAACGATTGTCTGCCGTTGCTTTCATGGAGGGGGGAGGAGGTTTCTGACGACATGTACCCAGAATCACCCGTGACACTGTTTTTGCCCCATCAGGCATTGGGATCTCAACCCAGAATTCCAGTGGGTGGTGGAGACTGCAGGAACTGTGTGGGATAGCTACCCACAGTGCAACACTGCGGAAGTCGACGCTAGCCTCGGTACTGTGGACGCAGTCTGCCGACTTAATGCATTTAGAGCATTTTTTGTGTGGGGGGACACAATTGACTGTATAAAAATGATTTCTGAAAAACCGACTTCTATAAATTTGACCTAATTTCATAGTGTAGACATACCCTTAGCTCAGGGCAGTCAGGAGCTCTTCCTCATTCCCCATGTCCCTGCCAGCATTGAGCTGTCCGTGGTGCTGCAGGTTCCTTTGGCCAGCCAGGAGTACCACCTGCACTCCTCAGGCAGTTCCTTCCTGAAGCCAGTCTTTGACTATGCAGCTTCTTTTTATATGGCTCTCCTGGGCCCTGATTGGCTGCTCTCTGGAGCCTCTCTGATTGACAAGACTTTTGTAGCTTTTCTAGGCTTCTCAGAGGACTTAGCTCCACAGGTCCTTTCGTGGGACGGGTGTGGGCCTCTGGGCCTAGTCCATCCCATCACATGTTCCCTTAGAACAGATGGCATATATTGTATCTTGCATTTTTCTGTGAAGCTGGGAGTGCTTTTCCCAGACTTGAAGAAGAGCTCTGTGTGGCTCGAAAGCCTGTCTCTCTTACCAACAGAAGTTGGTTCACTAAAAGATATTACCTCACCCACCTTGTCTCTCTAATACCCTGGGACCGACATGGCTATAACTACATTGTATACAACTGTGTGGATTCACAGGTAATATATTTAACTATCCTGCCCTTGCATTTAGGGTCTGATTTTTAGAAGTTGATGAGCACTTCCTGAGAAGTTCTAAGCATTCTTAATTCTCACTAATTTAAGCGTTCAGTTGAGTACTTCCTTGGCATTAACTAAGGATTATTGTGGACAGTTTGAATGTTCCATTTGGGTTAAGTCTCTCCTGTGCCATTGCATTATAATGCCCTCCTGGGCCATAGTATTACAGTGTTTGCCACCAAAGAATAGCTATAGCTGTTAATTTTTTCAACACTAGTACATTCATGGAACATTCTTTTTCAGATGACTCTTGTCATGCTTTATCTATGTTCAACGGTGGATTTTTTTGGTAAGAGCTTGAGCAAAATCCTTCTAGCTGCTTTTGAATTAGGCAAAGGGGGGTAAAAACATTTTCCCTGTGTTTTTAATATATTTTGAAAAAAGTTCTAGCCATACTTTTTCTGATAGGGTTACTTTAGGAAGACTGATGCCTTAAATTCAGTACAGTTTTTGTCAAAATTACTATTAAATAGGTTGCTCAGACTATTTGATCTATTAAAAATTTACTGTGATTTTTATTCTGTTTGTAATTTTACTTAGGTCTTTCTAGTTTTTGGAGGTTTGATTTAGGTTACCTGTTTTCTTTAAAAATTCATTCTTAGTGAACTTTTTTCTTTGTGCTGGTACAGAAGCCTAATATGTGTTTAGTTTTCCATCTGAACAATGTTGAACATCCTTAGTTCTCAAGTTCCCTGCAAGTTTCTATCAGAATCAGACTCTCTCTCCTTCCACCTAGGCTGAGACACATTTCTGTTCATTAGCTCTCAGGGACATGAAGTTCTTCTTTTAAAGAGAGAGTTGAATTCCTGACCATCATCTACTGTATTAATATTTTACAGATCCAAGCAAAGGGAAGAAACCGCATTTAAACTGTGTGTGTTATCTAAGTGGTCAGGTTGTGTATCTCTGAAGTACATAATGTTCAGGGTCTGTCATGTTACAAAGAGATCCAAGTCTGTTCCATGAAGGGAACACATTCTGAACAGACTAGATCTTCTTCAAAGCTACCTTATGTTTTTGCCTGTTCACTGCGCTGCTGGGCTCTATAAAGCAGACTTTTATACCTGCAATGCTTCTTGTTGCTTCTAATCTCTCTTCTTGAATGTAATTTCCCATAATTTATAGAGAGATCTCATCTAACTGAAGGTTGATTTTTGTGCATACAGACAAAACAATTCTTTCCTGTTAAATAGTATTTACAAAGAGGACAGTCAGTGTAATACTGTGCCTCCACTGTTGTGTTTTTAATACTACAGTAACGCCTCACTTAATGTTGTAGTTATGTTCCTGAAAAATGCTACTTTAAGTGAAACGATGTTAAGCGAATCCAATTTCCCAATAAGAATTAATGTTAATTGGGGGGAGGGGGGTTAGGTTCCAGGGCAGCTTCCCCTACTCTGCAAGCACCAGGGGCAGGGGGCTCAACCCTCAGTCTGCCCACTCCACCCCTTCCCCTAATCCCCCACCCTAGACCTGCCTCTTCTCCCCCCCCCAGCTCCTCCCCCCTTTATTTCACACACTGCATTCTGGCTCCTCCCCCCTCCCTCCCCTCCCTTCTAAATGCTGCAAGCCAGCTGATTGCCGTGTTCGGGAGATAGGGGAGGGAGGGGAAGGCACAAGGAGTCCTCCCCCCTTCCTCCTGCCCGGGGCAATCAGCTGGCTTGTGGCCTTTGGGAGGCAGGGGAGGGAGGAGGAGCCTGCGTGCTGAGTCCTTGCTCCTCCCCTCTCCCTTCTGCCTCCAAAACACCGCAAGCCAGCTGATGGCCGGGGGCAGGAGGAGGGGGAAGGTGCTGATTCATGGGGTCTGCTGGTGGACGGGAGGCGCTGGGGGTGGCATAAGAGGCTGCCAGCTGTGGAGAAAGCAGGCAGCCAAATAACGTAAAAGTGGAGCATGGCACAACTTTAAATGAGTATGTTCCCTAATTGATCAGCAACGTAACAACGGAACAACCTTAAGTGGGACAACTTTAAGTGAGGAGTTCTGTAGTTAAATGATGAATACTCTGTTTCTGATATCCTGCTTCTGAATTTTGTATCTATTTAGGGAAGTCTTTGTTAGAGTTTGTACTTGATGGATAAGATACACTTTACGGTTATGTGAGAATCGTTTAGTTTTCTAACTAGGAGTGTCTCAGCTTCCAGCTTGTAAATCTGTTTGGGTACTCCAATACTATTTGTCTCTTTGAGACTTTTTCATAATATGGACCTTATAGAGAGACTGTCTTTCAGATTCTCTCTCCTCCCATTGATGAATGTGAGGAAAAGCAGACTGTGCATTTGTAACCGTGTGGCAAAAATAGCAACTGCTAATGTGGCAAATTAATGTTGGGAAAATATTTAATGTCTTTTAAGATGTCTTCTCATGTGATTTAGCAGACAGAAACAAGTAAGAATATAGAACTATATGATCAACTAGCTTTCCGCAGATCACAAGTGATTACAGACCACACTTTGGAACCACTGTGCTATAAGATTAGTACAGGGGGAGCTAACCTGAACTTTGAGGAAAAACATGGGTGGTGCTAAGAATAAATAAAAATCTGCAATATAATTGGTGTGTCATGCTGACTGAAGTGTGACTTAAGCAAAGGCTCACCTAAATTATAACTGGTCTTTTCCATAGGAGAAATATCACATGCAGAAATGTGTTGCTTTTTTTCTTTTATTCTAGACAAAACAGCATATAAGACACCAGCACTTCACTGCTCTCTTGGATATTTAGTTTGAATTTTGAAGATATTGAGGATTTAAGAATATGGTATTTTGTAATGTTTTATTTTTGATAGATTTTATTAGTGCAATCTGTTCCACTAGTACTGGATGCTGGCAGTAATATAATGGACAAAATAAATTTCCCAAACCAAAGTTGTGGAAAATAGAATGTGCTGTCATTTACACTAGCTAGAAAATCAGTTTTACTCATCACTAACCAGATGCATCTGAGTCCTTCACACCTTCATTCTCTCAGTTGGCATGCTGCTCTCTAGCTGAATCCAGGGCTTAGTTTCTCAATATAAGCTGCTGCTCTTCTTTCCATAGTGGAATCCACATCCAAGATGCCGAGACGCTTTCCAGCTGCTGCTTTTTTTCTTGTTTGAAACAGAATCAAAGGTGCCCTCAGAAGTCCGTGTTCACAGCTGCTTTCCTCCCTGTCCTGCATAAAGTTTCTCATCCATTCTAATCAATCAAGCCATTAAGTGAAAGAAATGTCAGGTTAAAATTGGCCCCAAAATTAGGCTTTGTATGTCCTAGATTTTTATCATAGTGTCATAGAAACGTAGAACTGAAAGGGACCTTGATAGGTCATCTAGTCCAGTCCCCCACACTCAGTGCAGGACTAAGTAATAACTAGATCATTCCTGAGAAGTATTTGTCTAACCTGCTCTTAAAAGCCTCCAATGATGGAGATTCCACAACCTCCGTAGGCAACTTATTCCAGGGCTTAACTACCCTGACAGAAAATTTTTCCTAATGTCCAACCTAAACCTCCCCTGCTGTAGTTTAAGCCCACTGCTTTTTGTCCTATTCTCAGAGGTTAACGAGAACAATTTACTTCCCTCCTTCTTGAAAACTTTTATTTACTTGAAAACTGTTATGTCTCCCCTCAGTCTTCTCTTTTCCAGACTAAACAAACCCATTTTTTTTCAATCTTCCTTCATAGGTCATGTTTTCTAGATGTTTAATCATTTTTGTTGCTCTCCTCTGCACTTCCTCTAATTTGTCCACATCTTTTCTGAAATGTGGCACCCAGAACTGGACACAATACTCTAGCTGAGGTTTTACCAGCACAGAGTAGAGCGGAAGAATTACTACTTGTGTCTTGTTTACAACACTCCAGCAAATGCATTCCAGAATGATGTTTGGTTTTTTGCAACAGTGTTACGCTGTTCACTCATATTTAGCTTGTGATCCTCTATGGCCCACAGATTCCTTTCTGCAGTCTTCCTTCCTAGGCAGTCCTTTCCCATTTTGTGTGTGTGCAATTGATTGCTCCTTCCTAAGTGGAGTTTTTTACATTTGTTCTTATTGAATTTCATCCTATGTACTTGATACCATTTCTCCAGTTTGTCCAGATCATTTTGAATTTTAATCCTACCCTCCAAAGCACTTGAAACCCCTCCCTGCTTGATATTGTCCGCAAACTTTGTAAGTGTACTCTCTATGCCGTTATCAAAATAATTCATGAATATATTGAACAGAACCGGACTCAGGACCGATCCCTGCAGAACCCCACTCAATGTGCCCTCCCAGCTTGACTGTGAACCACTGATGATTATTCTCTGGGAATAGTTTTCCAACCACTTTTGTGCACCTGCCTTATGGTAGCTCTATCTAGTTGTATTTCCCTAACTTGTTTATGAGAAGGTCATACAAGACCGTATCAAAAGCCTTAGTAAAGTCAAGATATACCACATCTACTGCTTCCTTCTTCCACAAGTCTTGTTACCCTGTCAGAGAAAGCAATTAGCTTGGTTTGATGCTATTTGTTCTTGATAAACCCATGCTGATGGTTACTTATCACCTTATTATCTTCTAGGTCTTTGTAAATGGATTATTTGCTCCATTAGGTTTCCAGGTACTGAAATTAAGCTAACTGGTCTGTAAATCTCCAGGTTGTTGTTGTTCCCCATTTTATAGACTGTATCAGAGGGGTAGCCGTGTTAGTCTGGATCTGTAAAAGCAGCAAAGAGTCTTGTGGCACCTTATAGACTAACAGACGTTTGGGAGCATGAGCTTTCATGGCTGAATACCCACTTCGTCGGATGCATAGACTGGCACTGTATTTGCCCTCTTCCAGTGCTCTGGAATCTCTCCTGTCTTCCATGGGTTTTCAAAGATAATTGCTAATGGCTCAGATATCTCCCCAGTTAGCTCCCTGAGTATTCTAGGATATATTTCATCGGGCTGTGGCAACTTGAAGATATATAACTTGTCTAAGTAATTTTTAACTTGTTCTTTCCCTGTTTTAGCTTCAGATCCTACCTCATTTTCACTGTTAGACATCCAATTGTTGCTAACCTTTCTGGTGACAACTGAAACAGTCATGCAGCACATCTGCCATTTCCACATTTTCTGTTGTCTTTTCCTCCTTCATTGATTAACGGACCTACCCTGTCCTTGGTCTTCCTCTTGCTTCTAATATATTTGTAGAATGTATTCTTGTTACTCTTTTTCTCTAGCTAGTTGAATTTCATTTTGTGCCTTGACTTTTCTAATTTTGTCCCTACATACTTGTGGTGTTTTATATTCATCCTTTGTAATTTGACTTAGTTTCCACCTTTTGTAGGACTTTTTGCGTTTCAGATCACTGAAGGTCTCCTGGTTAAACCAGTTTGTCTAACCTGTTCTTAAAAGCTTTCACTGAGAGAGATTCCACAAGCTCTCTAAGTAATTTGTTCCAGCGTTTAATTACCTTTGCAGTTAGAAATCTTTTCCTAATGTCTAAGCTAAATCTCTCTTGTTGCGTTTTAAGCTCACTACTTCTTGTCCTGTCGTCAGCAGTTAAGGACAACAATTTGTTACGTACTTGATGACCAATATCATGTTTTGCAGAATTTGAGGCCAATAAACACTGTTTCCATAATTTTTTGAAAAAGATAGAAAAGTTCTTTTAGAAATAAAACCACCTAAAACTTTAAAGCATAGTGTTAATGCATGAGAATTAGAAATTTGACTAGAAAACATAAAACATAGTAAAACTGACAAATCATATTGTCTAGAGAGAGAGAAATTCAAAAAAGTAATCTGGATACCAAGCAAAAACTAAGTTGGATTTTAAAATTAAGTTTCAATCGTTCAAGATAGCATTAGTACAAAGGGTAAACACTTCTTGGATGAAATCCTTGCCCCATTGATATCAATGGGGGTTTTGCCAGTGATTTCAGTGGGGCCTGGTTTTTATCCTTTATGTATAAAATAAAATGAGTAAATTGACAGTGACCACGTAATTTGGTCAGCAAATAAGGATTAGCTATTCAGTTGGATGAACTCAAACTCTGAAGATCCAGCCAAATAACTAACACTAATACAAGATCTATGTGCAAGGTGACTCTTATAAAATAATTTTTAAAGAAATGTACATTATTCTTATATTTTTCAGTGTTAATAATGTAGTCTTTAAATAGCTGATGTAAACAGCTCTAGTAACAGATACATTAAATATTTAACAGACAAATTAAATGTTAGTGTGGTGTTACACTAATAAAATAATACCAACAGGATCTTATAAGAGGGACAAGGCAAAACACCATGTTTATTGCAAATACAGCAGAATAGTTTTGACAGCTGTTATAATCATTCACTCACACACACATTCTCACAGGTTCTGCAATGATTTTATAGTTACCAGCCACTGGCCAGGTGGCTTGGACATGAGAGTGGAGCTGAGTCGCGTCAGATGCGCATCCGATGCTCCTGGAGGGTGGTCGCAGAACCAGACTCAAAGAGCTCAGTCCCCTGGTCCTGTTCTTATAGGTCTTTGCCTCAATATATGTCTATGGAAGTTGCTTCTCATGCTGAATTTGTGATTGGAGTAACCATTAATTAGCTTGATCAGCAGGTGGTACATCTATGACGGGTATACATTATCTTCCAGTCTTCTATCTTCTCGATGCATTTGGGTGGGTTCTGGCATGCCCCCCGGGGGGTCATCCGGTTGCCTCCACCCTGCATTATCTTCAGCCCATTGATAGTTGAGAGTCTTAGGTTTTGGCTGGTACTAGTTTCTGATCAATTATCTACCTGTCACAAACACTCTCTGCCATGCACTCACAATTCTTACATCCAGATTTAACAGGTTTGATTTTAATTCTTCTCTCCCTTTTTTTATTGCTAAAAGATTGACATAGGCCTAATCAAGTTCTCAAGGGCTGACAGGATCAGTGGGTATAGCTTAAGAAAACATCATTGTTTTTCCCAAAGTTCTTATCCCTTGGTACAGACTTTCTGTCCCGTAACAGCATTCTTATCAGTTACTTGCATATTCAGGCCATAGATATTTAGGTATTTTGGCCTTGGGCTTGTTACAAAGATTCATTCAACACATTTCAGCAGAGAACAGAGAAATTCACTTAACACAGATCAAGTATCTAAAACAGGGATTTCTTTTAACAACTATATTCTACTGCTGCCTCCCGCAATGTGACAGAATGTGCTGAACAGAGTCAGGGAGGGAGCCGGGGGCTGAGGTTGGGGTCTCCCTCTCCCCTGCCTCAGGATTTGTTGCTTCCGGTGGCACGCACGCACACACACACACCCACCCACCCACGCACCCGTCTGTCACAATAATGATTTGCTTTGTGTCCCGGAGCAGTGCATAGTGGGATAGCTATCACAATGCGCTCCTCTCATCTGCGATGCAAGTGCTGCATATGTAAACATGCTCTGACGCCTGTGGAAAATAATGTGAACACAGACCAGCACTTTTCTTTTAGCGCTTTTCTATCATCGACAAAACTGTCAGTGAAAAAACTAGACATAGCCTTAGGCACTAGTTGTGTTTTACTTGTATTTTTCTTTTAACCATTTTTGACCCTGCTTGCACTCACTTAAAATCTCTTTATAGTTAATAAACTTGTTTTATTGTTTTAGCTAATCAGTGTATTTAAATTGAAGTGTTTGGGAAATGCTATTCAGGGTGGCAAGTTGTGTGCGTATTATTTCCATGAAAGAAATAACGGACTTTATATAAACTTGTATTGTCAAGGAGAGGGCTACACAGTGCAGGACATACATTTCTGGGGGGAAATGTAAGACTGGGAGTGTTTTGGGGTCACCCTGCAGTATAAACAAGGCTGGTGAGAGCCAGAGTGTAATGAAGGCTGGCATGTTGTAGATATGCACATACGCTAAGGATGTGGCTTGCATGCTGGAAAGCTGTTTGTGAGCAGCCCAGGTGGGAACTCCTTCAGCAAGGCATCAAAAGGCACCAAGATCGCAAAAGGGCAAGGGTGGCACAGCTGCTCATTAGTCTAGATTGTACCTGGGAATGTCACAAATACATATTGAACGAGAGAGGACAATAAGCCCATAGACGGTTATTGGGATTAGCTATGTGGAACCTCAAAGTAAGAATGGTAAAAAGAATATGAGATGATACACTTGTGTCGCATAAATGTCCTATTTACTTTTTTCTTCTCAATATTAAGAGACTTTTTTTTAAAAATAAGAATTGCAAGGTACCTGAGGGTATGGCTACACTTGCAGCTGTACAGCGCTGCTGCGGGAGCGCTTTGAAGTGCGAGTGTGGTCGCGGCGCCAGCGCTGGGAGAGAGCTCTCCCAGCACTGCAGGTACTCCACCTCCCCAAGAGGATTAGCTTACAGCGCTGGGAGCCGCTCTCCCAGCGCTGGGGCACTGTTTACACTGGTGCTTTACAGCGCTGTAACTTGCTGCGCTCAGGGGGTGTTTTTTCACACTCCTGAGGGAGAAAGTTGCAGCGCTGTAAAGCGCCAGTGTAGCCAAGGCCTGAGTCAAGTGGTGTTCCCCTAGGGATTTGAAAGTTGAGTTTGAGATAAAAGAGAGCTCACTGACTCTCCTGCTATCTTCTAAGGGTGCATCTTAAGAACCTGCAGCACATAAATATGCTATATCATATGCTAACACATAACCATTTTCAAAATGAAAACAGTATTCTGGGATGCTAGACAAAATGGTGTACTTTAAAGGTTGACAAAATGTTGCTGAAAGCACTTAAAAATGGACATGCACACAGACATGCAGATGCTGTATTTTTAAGAAAAAAGTAACTTCATCTTGGTTGGAAGCAATCCAAAGTCAAATCAACTCTGTTTATATCAACAGATCCATCTGTAAATAGTGGCATAAGTGCTGACGAGTAATTAGATTATTAAAAACATATGCCAATGAATACATTTAGCAATGATTATACTTACAAAATTGCATTGGTGTTCCATCAGATGTGAAGAACCTTTTGACACAGGCTGTCTAGTATAGGCAAGCCATTACCAAAAGGAATAGATTATCTCCACCTTAGCCATTCATAATGATAGAGTGAGATTTAAAAATTGCTAAAAGGTTTGCTAGGGCTTTGCTGTATAGGGAATAGAACGTGATGGGGATAGAATGTGAAATGAAGTCCACTGAAAAACTGAAAGAATGCATCAAAGTGCTAGTCTGTCCAGATGTAGAGGATCTGTAGTACAAAGTAATAAGCAATGTGCGGCATACTTAGGGTACGTCTACACTATGGGACTATTCCGAATTTGCATAAACCGGTTTTGTAAAACAGATTGTATAAAATCGAGTGCGCGTGGCCACACTAAACACATTAAATCGGTGGTGTGCGTCCACGGTCCGAGGCTAGCATCGACTTCTGGAGCGTTGCACTGTGGGTAGCTATTCTGTAGCTATCCCATAGTTCCCGCAGCCTCCCCCGCCCCTTGGAATTTCCGGGTTGAGATCCCAGTGCCTGATGGGGCAAAAATCATTTGTCGCGGGTGGTTCTGGGTAAATGTCGTCAGTCACTCCTTCCTCTGGGAAAGCAATGGCAGACAAGCATTTCGTGCCTTTTTTCCCTGGATTGCCCTGGCAGATGCCATAGCATGGCAATCATGGAGCCTGTTTTGCCTTTTGTGACTGTCACCGTATGTGTACTAGATGCCGCTGACAGAGGCGATTCAGCAGCGCTACACAGCAGCATGCTTTTGCTTTTGCATGACAGCAGAGATGGTTACCAGCCATACTGCACCATCTACCAATCCATAAATTGGTAAAAAGATGAGCATGGCTACCAGTCGTTTTGCACCATTTGCTGCTGTCATAAGTGCCCCTGGCTGCTTTTAGCCAGGGGCGCAAAAGCCAAAATTGGGAATGACTCCCAAAGTCAATCCCTCCTTTTTGGTATCTAAAAATAGAATCAGTCCTGCCTGGAATATGGGCAAGTGTACTAGAGAACCACTGTATCAGAGAGCACAGCTGCTCTGTGTCAGATCCTGCAGAAATTATGAGCTGTATGCTATTCACAGGGGGTGCTCCTGCAACAACCCCACCTGTTGATTCCGTTCTTCCCCCAGCCTTCCTGGGCTACTGTAGCATTGTCCCCCCACTTGTGTGATGAAGTAATAAAGAATGCAGGAATAAGACACACTGACTTGTTAGTGAGAAATGAGTGGAAGGCAGCCTCCAGCTGCTATGATAGTCCAGACAGGACAGTAAGGAGTGTGGAGCAGAGGAGCCCAGCATCCCTCTGCTAGTCCAGGGGCAATTGAATCTTTTTTTTACACATGAAGGGTGGGGGCTGACAGAGCTCAGCCCCCTGTTGCTATAACAACGATGGTTATCAGCCATACTGTACCATCTACCAGGAAAAATTAGGGCCAGGCACCCTTGATAGACCTCACCGATGCTAGTCTGCATGGTTACCAGTCCTTTTGCACTGCCCCATGTGCCAATAGGCTGATGACAAGGACGGATACCAGTCGTATTGCACCATCAGCCACCCATGGCGGGGGGGAGCAAGGATGTTGGTGTTGAGTGCTGCAGCATCGGGTCTATCTGCAGCATTCAGTAAAGATAGGGTGACATGTTAAAGAGTCAAGAGAGGATTGTTTTCCCTTTCACTTCTGGGGGTGGGTGGGGGGTGCGTAAATTGCCGCGCTATGCCCTGACCCACCGCGGACACTGTTTGACCCTAGAAGCATTTGGAGCTCAGCCAAGAATGCAAATACTTTTCGGAGACTGCAGGAACTGTGGGATAGCTTGAGTCCTCCAGTCCATGAGCGTCCATTTGATTCTTTGGCTTTCCGTTACGTTTGTCACGCAGCAGTGCGCTGTGTCCCTGCTATGGCATCTGTCTGGAGATTTTTTAAAAATGATTTTGAATTTCGTCTTCTGTAACGGAGCGCTGATAGAACAGATTTGCCTGCCCTTACAGCAATCACATCCGCATGGTCCATGCTGGAGCTCTTTCTTTATTTTGATTTTTAACTGCATCGCCACACGTGCTGATCTGAGCTCCACGCTAGGCAAACAGGAAATATTCAAAAGTTTGCGGGGCTTTTCCTGTCTACCTGGCCACTGCATCCGAGTTCAGATTGCTGTCCAGAGCGGTCAGTGGTGCACTGTGGGATACCGCCCGGAGGCCAATACCGTCGATCTGCGGCCACACTAACCCTAATCCGATATGGTAATTCCGATACTAGCGCTACTCCTCTCGTTAGGGAGGAGTACAGAAACCGGTTTAAAGAGCCCTTTATACCGATATAAAGGGCCTCTCAGTGTGGACGGGTGTGGCGTTAAATCGGTTTTACGCTCCTAAAACCGGTTTAAATGCCTAGTGTAGACCAGGCCTTAGTGTGGGAGTGACACACCAACAGAATACAACTTTGAAAAAAAGGCGCACTAATAGAGGGAAAACAGCAATACAATGTAATACAAACTGTTGTAAATATTGGCCATTTTTGTTAGCCAAGAAAACATTGTGAACATCTTTCAAATTCTAGGACAGGGTTTTCCAATTATATCATAGCCTTGCAATAACTGAGTTTTTAATTACTAAAGTTAATGGTAATATGTGAAAACTTCACTTCCCAGAACCCTAATACAATTGGTCTGAAAGATCTTTACTATGTGGAAATGTGCTTGTTATGACCCTAGACAAGTGGCCTTCAGCCTTGAAGAGCTGGAAAGCTTATTGCATTGCAGTGTTAACCTTGATTGTAAACATGCCTGAGAAGCATTATAGTCATACAACATCATTATGAACATATTGCAGAACAATTTCAGAATGATGTTATACTTGTCTAATGGCTATTCTCAGACATGTGCACTCACAGAGCTTGAACGAAAGATTGGGAATCATAGGTTGAATATCACTACCAGAGACATTCAGGTCAAAGTACTTTTATACACTGTATAATTGAAGAGGCTTCCAGTGTTCTCTAGAAGTGGAAATTGGCACATATTGTGTTAGTATGGTTTCTGCATCTCTTTGCAATATATATTAATATACTTCCAAAGATTTTCTTTTGAGACGTTCTGGTTGTAGGCAACGAGATTTGCCATTGGGCTGTTTAATTTGACATCTTTCTTCTAGTAGTGTCTAATGCCTGATGAATCAGAAAAAAAAAGATTAAAAACTGCACAATGCACTTAGTGTTGTATGTGGTTTAATTGTGATGGTGGGGGAGAGGAAAGGACAATAAATTTCTGACCCCCTAAAGATGACAAACTTTTTTGCTGCAGCAGAACATTTGATCATGCTTTTAAGCTCAGCTTTCATAGCTACACATTTATGTGGACATAAAATTATCGAGCCCTTTACGAAGTCTACATTCAGTATTTGTCTCAATGACCACCTATGTCAGTACCATGTAAGTGTTTCTGTTTAAAAAAATACATGAAAATGTATTTCGTAATATTTTTAAAAGTTCACCTGTTCTTGTAGCTGAGACATAGTAAGGAGGAGGGATTGCTCATACTCATCATCATTTTCAAAAACCTGAAATTCCTTCTAATGCCTTCTTTTCAGGATAAACTATCTTTCTTTGCAATCTCTTATCTTTCAAAAATCCCACCATTGCTACTAACTACCTTCAGAGACCTTTGTAGTGAATAAAATTGGCAAAGAACTCCAGAGACAGTTGAATCTGTTTTTTCTATTCTTGTTTTAGTGCTCATTATTTATTTCTTAAAAATTACTTTGGGGCACTGTGTTGACATTCATATTCACACAGTTCACAAATCTTTTCTTTTAGAGGATTTTGATAAACGGAGACACTTCAGGGCTTCAGAAATTGAGATTATTTTGCATGTCTTACTGTATTTATTCAAGTTAAATTGTGTCTGCTGTTATGCAACCCTATATATTTCAATTTCATTTGTGTTTCTCAAATTCCTGTGTCCTTCACAATTTTGTCAGCTCACAGCCCACTTCCTGTGTTTAAATTATTAATCTTCTCACAACAAAAGTTTTCAAGCACTGATTCCCAGTGGAATATTAGTACTTCAAAGTTACCTATTTGCTATACCATATCTGACAGTATTCGGAACATTTCTCTACCCAACTGGTACATTTGTGAAACAGTCTAATGACTAGTTACAATTTTAAATATTGTGTCCAGTTTGACATCCCTTATTCTTTTCCTTTCATTTTGAGTCTATTTATTTCCTGTTGCTCAACCAGTTTTTAATTCATGCTAGACCTTTGCACCTTGTCATGGCTATTTTCTTTTATACTCTCATTAGAGACATTTTATAAAAAGCTTTTTGAAAATCTAAGTAAGCAATACCGACAAGCTTAACTATCATTTTGAAGTATGGATCTCACTAATTTTGGCTCCAGAATGCGTATTTATATGATCAGACATCTGTAAATAATAAACCTGATTTAAAAAAACCCCAAAACCTTTAACTTGTTTAATTTTTTTTTCTCTTTTCCTGCTTCTGTTGTCTTATTTGAAGGCATGGGCTGAATGTGATGTTTTGAAGATGTACGAGGAGGGGCTCATGCTAGGCAACTGACAGGCAGAGTCATTCTACTAAGCTCATAGTTTGCTTTGCAAGTATCAGGAGGGTCCTCCCATCTCTCCTCCTAAGGAACCAAATTAAGTGGCGCTTGAGTGCTAAGTATTGAGGGCAGAACTCGAGGAGTGAGGGAGCCACAGTGAGAATAGAGAGAATGTGATCATCTAAACAGCTCTTGGTCCGGTGGTGAGAGCAGATTCCTTTGATTTCCAGTTGCTTTCTCTTCTTCCCAAATGACAGCATCATTTTAATATCGTATAACAGAAAAGAGAGTTTATTTTCAGTTACAACTTTTGTAACAGTTTGACCCCGTCAGGATATACTTAACAAAATTTTATACTAGTTTATATTTACTTTGTCAGTTTTTCCCAGAATGAGTTGACATGCTATGTTGTAATTGATATTTCGCTGGGCTCCTTTTCCTCTGGACTCCTTTTTTGACCATGAACAATTGTTTCCAAACCTGACTTGGGGACAAGACAAATTACACAGATACATACTTCAATCTTGTGATACCTTCTAGCAGCAAGATTCAAGTACATGATCACCAATATGCTGTAAAAACAAATAACTGGACTAAAAAAATCTCTACTCCATGATCTAAAAATGCAGTCTATCCATAACTAAAGTCCCATTTTAACCCTGATTTTTCCCCTTCTGCTAAAATCCACAAAGTTGCATCAAATCAGTCTCAAAATTGGCATGCTGCAGGTGGGGCTGTAGAATAGGTCTACAAAATTTAAAGTGATTTATCCTGAAAGAGAGGTATATAATGGAAGTTTTGCCATTGACTTCAATAGATGCCAAGATTTCACCTTACTGCCTTGGACCCTAGCTTTGAATGGTGACCTAATCTATGAAAAGTTTGTTACAATTGCTTTTTGAGAGAGAGCAAGGGAATATCTTCTCTATCCATTTTAGGTTTGCTCATTAGGGAACTCCGTGAGTGTAGAGTTTCCAGGTAAACAAAACAAATAAAACCTTCAAATAAAAGAAATCTAAACTGAAAATCTGTAGTCTGTTTCTCTGCAGATAGATATCAAAGTGTAACCTAATATCAAGAAGCTATGATAATGGCAAAAAGAGTGACCAGAACTGAATAGAACAAATTTGAGGCAATGTAATTTTCATTTCCTGGAGGTGTTCAGAGAGGTACAAATTGGGCTCTTTTCATGGTGCCACGTAGTTTATTGTAATGCAGGAACACTTATTCTTTGTCGCCTAGTAACAAATTATTGTAAAATACAGGGACTCCTTCTTTTTTCTTAGTTTTAGAATAACATTTTATTGGTCTTTTAATGTTCAAAATAGCAAATACTACATAGTGAATAATTCTGTAGCGTTTAAGGCAAAAAGAAACAATTAGATCATAGTCGGACTGTATATTGGAGTCCATTGTATTTCACCCAGTTACCCTTGTATTAAGCCCAATAACTTGTTTGGCCAAAGTCTAATTTGTGTTTTGGCTAAAGCATATCTTCCAGAAAGGCATCCAGTCTTGATCTGAAGACATCAGGAGATGGAGAAACCACCACTTCTCTTAGTAGTTTGTTCCAATGGGCCATCACCCTCACGGTTAATATGTGCCTAACTTCTGATTTGAATTTGTCTAGTTTCAGTTTCCAGACATTGATTCTTGTTATGCCTTTCTCTACTAGATTAAAAAGCCCTTTACTACCTGGTATTTTCTGCCTCTGAAGGTATTTGTACACTGTAATCAAGTCATATCTCAGTTTTCAGTAGTGGATAGTTTTCCATTCAAAACTTTTTTTAAAATAGTTTGTAGCTTTCTCAGAAATTATGCTTTTTTGCTGAAGCCTAACAATATAGCTCTTCTTATGCCAGGGGTGATTTTTATATGTATAAATGTCTCAGAAAAATAAAAGTTGTTTTGTTTTTGAGTTGAGTGGAGAAAAATCTTTTTTTAAAGAAAATTACCTTTGTGCCTAAATAACAGAAAGAAGTTAAAACTTCAGATGTGGAATATGACCAAGCCTCTGTGAATACTATTTCCCATGCTAAATTTAAGTAGAACAGATATTTGTATATGTACAATCCATAACTCCTTGTTTTTTGTAGTGAGGAAATGGAACATTGTTGGTCTGATCGAAAAGCCTGGAAAACAGCAAAAGCAATTAAATGGGAGGGGATGGGGGGAGAGCCTCCAAACTTTGTTAAAGTAACATTAGGATTGAACATTTAAATACACAACTTAGGAAGTTCCAAAAGTAGAATTAGGGCTGTGCAAATGTGGTCTTTTTAGAATTTTCTTTGCAGAATCAGGATTTGAACTTGCTATAATTGCAACTTACAACTTGTCAGACATTCCAAATGTTTTGGATGCTTGTAATGTAACTAAAGAACTATCAGTGTTAAAAATAAAGACTACAGTCCTACAACTTATTCCATGCAATGGATCTTTGTGCCAGATTCACAGTCCGAAATTAATGCCAAAGGAATATATATGCCATATTGTGAGGCTAGTTCAGCAAAGGCCTAATCCAGGGATCGGTAACCTTTGGCCCGCGGCCCGCCAGGGTAAGCACTCTGGCTGGCCGGGCTGGTTTGTTTCCCTGCCATGTCCGCAGGTTCGGCTGATCACGGCTCCCACTGGCCGCGGTTTGCCCAATGGGGGCTGCGGGAAGTAGCAGCCAGCACATCCCGCGCCGCTTTCTGCAGCCCCCATTGACCTAGAGCAGCGAACTGCGGCCAATGGGCGCCACTGTACGGGGAGACTTTGGCAAACCAGTAAAGTGCCTGAAACCACTATGGCTTATTGTTAAAGGCAGCCTAGTCAGCAAGCTGTAAATTGGCCATTCAGCAGTCTCATCTTGACCAAGCAGGAGGGGGGAGTTTTGGGTGTCTTAGAAAGGGCAGCTTAACCCCGCATCCTTCCTAATAAACATTGTGTTAAAGTTGCTGATACATGCATTTTAAAAAAAGCAAAATGTGCCCCAGAAATGTCTATTGGGGTCTCAAAGCTGTGAACTCTGAAAAAAACCCATATCTGGTTAATCAATAATCAGAAGAAACCTCTTGCTTGACCATTAAAACTGCGTACGTTACAAGTTTTCTTTAAGAAACGTGTCATCTATTACTAATGTATAAATAAGGGGAAAAAGCTTGAGATTGGGGACTCTTTTTGGACTCTTCTTCTGGATACATCTTCCGGTCCCCTCCGGCAGACAGAAGATTTGGCCACCGAAAGGCTGACGCTGTGTCACTTGAGAGCCACACTCAGCTTTGGTAATTATCAAGGGTTGGGGGTGTTGTTCTAACTTGTTGCAGACGTGTGTAAGTGCTTAAGACTAAGTAGAGTTTAGCTTTAAATGAAAGCACTCTTGTGTTGTCCTGTTTCTGCCTGCCATCTATCGGTCGGACAGCTGTGTCTTCCGTAATTTATTTCCGAACACCACCTTGCACAAAGTAAAAGTTACCAAAAGCTTTGGGTTAAAAGAACCCTGGGTAACACTGCGATTGGCCGAACCTGCGGACATGGCAGGTAAACAAACTGGCCCGGCCTGCCAGGGTGCTTACCCTGGCGGGCCGTGCGCCAAAGGTTGCTGATCCCTGGCCTAATCACTGAATTGACAGATAAAATTCTACAGAGGAGCTATGGCTCAGTTTGCTGTTACGGATGTCTTCTTTAAAATGTAACTTATGGAATAGTTTTCTAACAATAGGTGTTTTTTATGAAGTGTCTTATGTTATGTTGTGTTTTGTCTTAATCATGTGTTTATATTTGCTATGGCAAATAAAGCAATTAAAAATAATTTTTAAGCTGTTAAGTAAACTCTCCTGGTTTATAGACAGCACTGTTTTTTTTTTTAACTATATAAACTTTATTGCTTTTGCTAGACTCATAGACTTCAAGGTCAGAAGGGACCATCATGATCATCTAGTCCAGGGGTTCTCAAACTGGGGGTCAGGACCCCTCAGGGGGTCACGAGGTTATTACATGGGAGGTCGTAATCCGTTAGCCTCCACCCAAACCCTGCTTTGCATCCAGCATTTATGATGGTGTTAAATATATAAAAGGGTTTTTAAATTATAAGGGGAGTTGCACTCAGAGGCTTGCTCTGCAAAAGGGGTCACCAGCACAAAAGTTTGGGAACCAATGAGCTAGTCTGACCTGCTGCACAATGCAGGCCACAGAACCTCACCCATTCCTGTATAGACCCCTAACCTCTGGCTGAGTTACTGAAGTCCTCAAATCGTGGTTAAAGACTAAGTTACAGAGAATTCACCATTTACACTACTTTAAACCTGCAAGTGCATTGTGCTGCAGAGGAAGGTGAAACTAGTTAGCTTTAAAACTTAAGGTTGTGTAAGACTGGGGGGAAGGGGAGGGAAGGAGAGGATCTGATTAAAGTAAATTTGGTTATGCAGAGACAATTTAACTATACCAGAATTTGATTTGCTGGTTTGGTTGCTAGTTTGATATCCACAAGAGAGCTGATTCAAAAAACACTAACGAAATATAGTTTTAATTGTAACGTGCTGATTTGGCACATGTTTTGCAGAGACCGTTTGATTTTTACCAAAGCTCCAATGGAATCCAGGCAGGTTTCCAGTGGAATTCTACCTGATTTCCTGCCAGCTTATCTTTCCTAGGTCTGTGGACTACCCAGGGCTTCCAGAGTCTGCATCTCTGGAGCAGCCTGCCATGTGGACTACCTTGGAGTTGGAGAACCCAAGGCTTCCAGAGGCTGTAGCTCTGGGACAGCCCACCATGCAGACTGTCCCGTTGATGAGATTCCATTCCCTTTCAGAGAGAATTTTAAAATTTTTGTTCCTAATCAGAACAAAACGAAATGTCAAAATATTGCAACAAAATGCAATTATCTTTCCTCACTTAGTTCCAATAAGCCATGTGAATCAGATGCTTGACGTATTTCAGTAGTTTTTCTAGGCACTCTCATTTCACTCTGGAAAAACTAAAACAAGTGTTCAGCTATAGTCAGTTAAATCTGTCTGTTAATAGTCTCTCTCCATAGTTGCCAATGCTGTTAGTTTTGTAAGGCTTTTCCTTGTCAAGATGAGCGGCTGCATTTGTGTGTGGAAAAACTGTTGCTATGCCTACTGTAGCTGTTTCTAAATTTACTTATCCCAGGATACTAACAGTTATTATGGATGATTGATTCTGACCACAATCAAAAACTTACTTTACCTTTAATGGTTGTTTTGCAAGAACAGTTGCTTGCTTGCTCTTATATCTAACTAAACATTTGTCCCTGCCACAAAATGAAATTGGTATTTGTCTCCTGGTAACAAAGTTTTTGGTGTCTCCAGTTTTTTCTTTGTGGGGATCTGGAATTTGTATTGCATAGTACTGATTCAGGCATCTGTGCAGTACCTTTCCAAATAATTGCTCAGTAGTGCCAAAATAGCCGGCAGCTTATGTAGGAACTGCACCTGCTCTCAATGCTGGGAAAAATGGCAAGTGCGATGGCTAGCTAGCTTTAGAGGTTTTTCAATGTTATAATCGGCTGATCCCTAGGATAGTGCTGGGGATACTTCATGGTAGAACAATGAGTCACATTATTGATAACAGAACAACTTTTCCTCCAGTTTCAGTCTTTAGGGTTTTCTTTTTAAAAAGGTCATTGGCACTTTGGCACTCTGCTTTTTCAGCTGTGTTTGAGAGATTTCTAATTCAGATGGTCTATAGGCTCAACATGATGCTGGGTTAATCTTGTGCCTATATTATTTCTAGTACACACATATTCAGTACTCCTGGGGGAATTCTGAGCCAAAAAATTCAAAATTCTGTACCAAAAAATTAAAACGGCACAATATTTTAAAATTCTGCATATTTTATTAGTTAAAATAACGCAATATAATCACTCTGGTTTCACTTATTTGGGTAATTTATTTAAACTACAGTACAATGGATGGAGAATGGGAGTGGGAAGTATTGTAGGAAATCCCCAACCCCCCCCCTTGCCTAATAGTAATGTAGCTAAGTTTGACCCTTTATTTCTAGTTATTCGTCAACAAAAATATGCAGCCATATGTTCAGCGTTACATCATGGGCAACTGAAGAGCAAGTGAGGGTTGGGGAATCAAACTCACAATTTAATCTGGCTACTGACCATCTCCAGAAAGTTCACCAGCAAACAGTTTGTGGAGCACATTTTGATAAGAAATTTTTTCAGTCAAAAAATTTAGACCAGTTCTAATCATGAAAGCACCATAAGTATTTCTAAGGCCAGACTGTTATTTACACCCCTCTGGCAATGAGAAGGAGCCTTAAAACTTTTACACCTGTTTTATACTCCTGAGGAAATTCACAAAAACAATGGGAACAATTCACTAAGAAGGCAGGCTGCTACATTCAGCTCTGCCTGTGGGGACAGAACCTGCCCCATGCCTACCTCCTCAGAAACACCCTGAAGCCCCACCCCTCCATGCTGAGCATGCTGCAATAGCGAGCAAGAAAGACTGTCTGTCTTTTGTCTCTCTCACTTGCATGACTGCCCAGCCCCCTCTCCTGATGGTGACTTACCGCTCTACCAGCTGCTTCGGGCACCTGAGCCACCCTGCCTGTGCTTCCAGTGAGGGTCGCATGATCATTCTTGCAGCTTCCTTTTGCTTTCCCTTCAGAAATAATTTTTCTGTGGGGAAGCAAAGAAATCTGCGGAGGACATGAATTCTGTGTATGTGCAGTGACACAGAATTCCACCAGGAGTAATTCAGATTTCTAGTTTGTTTTATTGGTTAGTAGTTAATGTTAGAAGAATGTCTCCCTTTGCTTATCTTCAACAAGAATGATACGTATTAGGACTTTTTGTAGACTTTCATGGATCTGTTAGCATCTTATTGTCAAATAGAGCAAGATATTTTCATGTGGATTTATTGAAGAAGCTGGAGACACCTTTGAAACAAATCTTTTAAAGTTGTTGTGAGACACATTATTCCATTCAGTGACTGTCAAAAGGACACTGAAAAAAGGTATTGATCTAGAGCAAAAGGTATTAGGAAATAAAATACATTTTTTCTTTCTACTTATATTGGATAGTCTCTCATAAAAGTCTTGTGCTGTAGGTCAAAACAGTCTATCCAGTTTTTCTGTAACTGATTAATTTCTGGTGGTTTCAGTTAAACTTAAGAAACTTTCCCTAAGCTGATGTATGCAAGGAAGTCTACAGAATGCAGCTTTGTCTAAATCATCTAAGAAATGTTATCATTGTACTTTTAGTGAGTTTTGTCATCCATCAAATTGCAAAGTGTTCCTTAAGTTGTTACTTGTTGTTTTTTATTTAAATTCTGTATTTGACATACAGTGCTATGTGTAATGGGAATAAAATGTATTTGTTGCAGGAGCATACCCTTCCCTCCACTTTAAATAACTTGTATTTTCTGGGGGAGGGCATTATGTGCTTTTATAAATTACTTAATAATCTATGGATATGGAAATACAGACCAGCCTAGGGGCAGAAGCCCATGTGTTGACGGGGCAACATTCAGAAATAGAAAGTTGTTCTTAATAGGCTGTGTAAGAGATACTGCAGTCAGGTGTTAAAATTTTCATAATCAAGCTCTGGTAGAGAAACCAACATTTTTTTTTGATAATTTCTTTATTCTGATATTTGTTTTTTAACCAGGTACTGTTCTTCTACACTTCATCAAACCCAAATTTAGACTAGGTTTCCAGGTTACGGTCACTTTCCAGACATAGTAGTAAGTAGGGCTGTTGATTAATCGCAGTTAACTCATGCAATTAACTCACGCAATTAACTCAAAAAAATTAACACTGATTAAAAAAATTAATAGTGATTAATTGCACTGTTAAACAATAGAATACCAATTGAAATTTATTAAATATTTTTGTATGCTTTTCTACATTTTCCAATATATTGATTTCTATTACAACACAGAATACAAAATGTACAGTGCTCACTTTATTACTGTAAAATATTTGCACTGTAAAAATAATAAACAAAAGAAATAGTATTTTTCAATTCACCTTATACAAGTACTGTATCTTTTTATCATGAAAATGTAACTTACAAATGCAGATTTTTTTGTTACATAACTGCACTCAAAAACAAAACAATGTAAAACTTTAGAGCCTACAATTCCACTCAGTCCTACTTCTTGTTCAGCCAATTGCTAAGACAAACAAGTTTGTTTACATTTACGGGAGATACTGCTGGCTGCTGCTTATTTATAATGTCACCTGAAAGTGAGAACAGGCATTCTCATGGCACTTTTGTAGCTGGCGTTGCAAGGTATTTACATGCCAGATATGCTAAACATTCGTCTGTCCCTTCATGCTTCGGCCACCATTTCATGCTTCCATGCTGATGATGATCATTTAAAAAAAAAATGCATTAATTAAATTTGTGACTGAACTCCTTGGGGGAGAATTGTATGTCTCCTGTTCTGTTTTACCCACAATCTGCCATATATTTCATGTTATAGCAGTCTTGGATGATGACCCAGCACGTTTGTTTTTAAGAACAGTTTTTCATAGCAGGTTTGAAAAAATGTAAAGAAGGTACCAATGTGAGATTTCTAAGGATAGATACAGCACTCGACCCAAGGTTTAAGAATCTGAAGTGCCTTCCAAAATCTGAGAGGGATGAGGTGTGGAGCATGCTTTCAGATGTCTTTAAAAGAGCAACAGAACCTGAACCACCAAAAAAGAAAATCAACCTTATGCTGGTGGCATCTGACTCAGATGATGAAAATGAACATGCATCTGTCAGCTCTGCTTTGGATCATTATCGAGCAGAACCCATCATCAGCATGGATGCATATCTTCTGGAATGGTGGTTGAAACATGAAGGGACATATGAATCTTTAGTGCATCTGGCATGTAAATATCTTGTGATGCTGGCTACAACAGTGCCATGCGAATGCCTGTTCTCAATTTCAGGTGACATTGTAAACAAGACATGGGCAGCACTATCTGTGGCAAACTGTAACCAAGCTTGTTTTTCTGAGCGATTGGCTGAAGTAGGACTGAGTGGACTTGTAGGTTTAAAGTTTTGCATTGTTTTATTTTTGAATGCAGTTTTTTTGTGTGTGTAATTCTACATCTGTAAGTTCAACTTTCATTGTAAAGAGATTGAACTACAGTACTTGTATTAGGTGAATTGAAATACATGATTTCTTTTGGTTTTTTTACAGTGCAAATATTTGTAATAAAAAATAAAGTGAGCACTGTATGCCTTGTATTCTGTGTTGTAATTGAAATTAGTATATTTGAAAATGTAGAAAACATCAAAAAATATTTAAATAAATGGTATTCTATTCTTGTTTAACAGTGCGATTAATCACAATTAATTTTTTTTAATCACTTGACAGCCCTAGTAGTAAGTCATAAATTATGTATTCTCTTTTCTGTAAGTTCTACTTGGTGTTGACTTTTCTAATGCAGCAAAACCCCTATGTTTCTCCTCAATATCTCTATTTTGGTCACTATGTCTTATATGCAATGCCTCATATTTTTTGCTGTCTGCCGTGGTGCTTTCTGGGTCTGATCCAAATGCCATTGAAGTAAATGGAAAGAATCTAACTTCAGTGGGCTTTCGATCAGGCCCAAGAAAGCCAGGTCCAGGTTTTTCCATATTGCATTAAAGACATCACTGAGATCAACATGCACAATAGCAGATTTATTAAGAATTATTAAAAATCATTCCCTTTCTTGACCAGACTACCCCTTTCTTTCAGTGGAGACTGGGACACTCCCTGTTTCCAGGCAGGAGGAACCTGCCATTATGATCTTTTTGGGAGTGTAAGGAGGAAAAGGAGTCGTAAGTCCACTCAATTTAGGCTTAATTTGCACCTTTATTTATAAAAATTTAAGACAAAATTGTTACGTAGTGTCAGAACATACATTTGTGACAGATGATAAACAGATGAGACAGAATAGGTAGGGGCCCAAGTTACTGCATTCCAAGGTACAAGAAAGTTCTGTTCTTTATGATGGTCATCTCTGCCTCTGATCCTTCCTTTTTTCAGTTTTTGGTCCAGTAGTTCTCCAGTTTCCCCCCTCCCCCCATGTGGATTCCTATGCACTTCCACATTACATATTTATTAACTTGACTCCAATCAGCATTCAGCATTTGTTGCATAATGTGTGCAATGAACATACTTAAGCTTCAGTTTACACAGTTTTTGCTGTCCATGTGTCATTTTTGTGTCATGTTTTCATGTCACCTTGCCCTTATTTTTTCCCATTTAAAGGCACTTTAGCATTACTGATTGTGTATTTTATTATACCATTTATCTTTTCCTTTTACTCAAAGTTTTTTCTAACACAACATATCACCTTTGTTCTGTCAGCAATAGAATTGTTTAAGCAAATCTGTGTAAGAGGAAGGAACTGGCAAAACATCACTCGTGCCAAGCAAAGTTAGGCTGAGGCCTTCGCCTGAATGATACCTCATCTAAACTCATTCACCATCCAGAATTATAAATGATTAAATTATAGTTAAAAGAGCTCTAAATCTTGCCACTTCAAAAATTCTTCATCTGTATGTTTCAGTATCATAATTCTGTGTGTGTGTGTGTGTGTTTCATAGCTAAGTTTTATTTTGCGAGTGGGGGAGATAGAGAGCACCATGACCTCAAAATGTCACTCTTTTTTTGTCTTCTTCAGACATTGTTTTCGAAGAGATTTTTTACTCCAAGTCCAACATTACATTTGTGAATCACTTAAAAAGGCTTAATCAGTAATTATTTTCATTGCATTTTGAGTGTGGCTCCTTATTTTAGAATCTTCACAGTCCTTGTTCTCTAACGATCTCCCCCAAAAGCTTAAACAAGTTAGCCAAGATACTCTTCACAAATAATTTACTTTCCTATTAAAACAAAGTCCAAAAAGTTAGTACACAACCAAGGCACCAAGCAATAGTAGAAACAGTGAGGTACTAGGACCACCTCAGTATCTTCGACTCTTTCCATTTGAAGTTTCAGGCAAGAACATGGAATAGGCATTCTACAAACAAGAAGCAAACCATCATACTGATACTACTGGAACTTTGTGACATTTGTTGCTTTTGACTTTGGAATGCTACTCTCCTGCTTTAGAGATCTGATAGGGTTTGTAAACATATGCTAAGATAGTTCTGATCCTTCCCATTAACTACTGCTTTGTGACTGGAGCCTTCACTTATGAAATTTCATCATAATCCTTTTTCTTCAGCTATATGAAGCCATTCCTGGAGATTACAAGCTATGGTCTCACGTGCCAGCAATATATGAAGACATTCAGCGCCATCTCCTTTATTTCAAATGCAAACAATACAACCACTAGTCTATCCTGGTGCTTTGAGGAGCACTTGAACAGTGATTTTAAATTTGACCAGGATTGAGCATGATTCTGTTTGGTGCCAGCCTGAAAAATGTTCCAGTTGGTGTAGAATATAGTGATTGGCCCTTTAACAAACATAAATTGCCAAGAGCATATCATCCTGGTCCTTCATTTGCATGGGGAATAAAATGTTCACTTTGAAAAACTGACTTATCCAATATTTCATTCCTGATCTCCAAACCTATCCTTCATGGAATTGGCCCAAGCTACTTAGCCAATCTCTTTTCTCAGTCATAGTTTCTGTTGTCTGCTGCATTCTTCAGGACCAATAGAACTGTCAACTCCAAGAATGAGACTACTGTGTAAGAGACAGCTCTCTCAGTAGCTAGTGAGCTGTGGAGCATCCTGCTCCAAGATAATAGAATTACCATGACTCTCACTGTCTTTGGAATAAAATGTAAAACTCAACACTGCAGCTAAATTTTTGCACAATAATAAAATAAACAATTGGAGGAAGAGGAAAAGAGGTCATTGCTAAACTTGTTTTATAAAGCACTTAGTATGGTGATGAGCACAGTATATAAGTACATGTCAGTTTCATTCTGCTACATACAAATAGAAAAAAAGTTTGACACCTTTTGAAAATTCTGGACCTTTACTAAATCAAATGGATTTATACACATTTGTACATGCTATGCTAGCAGGAAGCGAAGAGAGTACAAGCTATATTATTGTCACTTTTACTAAACTACATTTTTAATAACTTACATTGTCTCATGGAAGCTTGGGCTTGAAAAACCCACTAGGATAGTAAGAAAAAAGCAGTCAGTGGATAGTGGAGGCCAGGGAGAGAGCGTAAGCTATCAGACTTTACTTTTTTAAAAAAAATAAAGCAAGCTTCTAGCCCTTGTGGTTGTAGAGAGAACTTTTCCAACATGAAGTGCTGCCTTGCTTTCCTAAGCAACAGAAATTGGCAAGACTCCAGTAAGTATAACTGTTTTCCAGTCCTGTGGTCAGCCGTGGCTCTGACAAGAATCATGCCAACTTGACTTTGCTGCTGCTTACAAAAGTGAAAGGCACTGGAGCTATTCTTAGGAAAATAGTGTGTGTGTGTGTGTGTGTATGTGTATATATATATATATATATATATATAAATATATATATATATAAATATAAATATATATATATATATATATATATATATATAAACACACACACCTCTACCTCGATATAATGCTGCCCTTGGGAGCCAAAAAATTTTACCGTATTATATTGAACTTGCTTTAATCCACCGGAGTGCGCAGTCCTGCCCCCCTGAGCACTGCTTTACCGCGTTATATCCAAATTCGTGTTATATCAAGGTAGCCATGTATATAAAATATGGAGATGGGGATGTGTGGAAGATGCATTTCACCTCCATTCCCTACTAGTTTGGGAAGGAGGAGGGTTCTTATTATTTTTACCCAGCTGCCAGAGGGCTATTTTTCAAAATTGAGATGGTTACTGACTAGCAGCTGATATGAAAGAATAAAACTGTTATTCAGTATGTACTGTGAATTATTTTCTCCTTCCTCCCCATTTAGGTCCTTTGAAATTAGACACTTGTCTCCCACCTTGCTTGTTGGTCCAGCATGGTATCAACAAACAAGGTAGTTCATAGTTGAGTGGAGGACACCCAGCTATGACTTTTGGGACCCAAAATAGGGAAAAATGTGTACTGGGTAATATGTTTAGCATAATTTGTGTTTGAATTCATTCTTATCTTTCCTGAGATATTTAATACACAAATTAAATATGAATAGGCCACATTTAATTATGTAGCTATTGTTAAGAAAATGTGTAGGAAAGTTGGGGGGAATTTATGGGGTTGGGAAGGTGATAGCCCTTACTTAAGATGAGCATTGTGACTTATTTTAGTGACTAGGAAATTTAAGACCAACAGAATCTAATTTTACAGCATAACTATTGTGGAAAAAGTATTGGCAATTTAAAAAAGTTGATGAAAGATTTAAAAAATGTTGCGAGTAGGTGTGTTGAAATTAGATACAGGCAGGAAAATGTGTTATGGTTTGATGGCTTAAAGGATTAAGATTTTATAATTTTTTTAATAATTTATTATTTAAAGTAGAAAGTATTAGTCTGTGGTTATGAAGTTTTTTTCCCCCTTTCAGCACTAGCTCCACAAATCTACATTGGGTGAACCTATGTAGTTAGGAATTGAACTGAAGCTGTGTGCAGTAAATTAGGTCATGTCACATAGGGAAACAACACAGTACAATGGTGGCTGATCCCTACTTCGGCAAAACAAAAGGTTTCTAAGCTTTACCCCATACTTGACTGACAATTTTTTTCCCCACAATTGGCCAATTTTACTTTACATAAATAAAATTTTCTTTAACTTTAGTTCTAATGCTGTTTCTGAGGCATTATTGGCATACTCTGCTGACTTGTAGGGAGGCAGCCACCTTAATGATTGTAATGGAAGAAATGTACAAGAAAATGTCTCTGTCCTGTGTGGAGAGTGATGTTCGTATCTTGCAAGTAGGAAAATCTTCATAGGTAATCCCTGCAGCTCCTGTCCCCTAAGTCAATGCTCAGACATGAAATTGGGTACTTGACGCAAGGGGTGTTTTGAGCTTTCCTGGTGTTCAGTTTACCCACTCTTTTTGAGTATATCAATATTGAAATTAAAAACCCGTGGCAGGCCCATGCCAGCTGACTCAAGCTTGCTGGCTTGGGCTAAGGGGCTTCATATTTGCATGTAGACATTTGGGCTTGGGCTGGAGCCAGGGTTCTAGGACCCTGTGAGGTGGGAGGGTCCCAGAGCTCAGGCTGCAGCTCGAGCCCAAATGTCTGCAATGAAACAGCCCCTTAGCCCGAGTCCCACCAGCTTGAGTCAACAGGCATGGGCCATCCACATGTGTCTAATTGCAGTGTAGATGTGTAGTCTCAGGTGATGAGATGTAGTGGTGAATGTACCCTGTATTAAAAATGGATTAAAAAGTCTTTCAATCTTTAACCCCACCTAAGATAGTGCATGAGTGTGGTCCCCACCAAACTGAGGGGTTGGTCACCTTTGCAGACAGAAGGTTGCTGCCCCAAATCATTGCATCAGAAGAACAGTCTAAGAGAAGTACTGTAGATGAGAATGTCAGAATTTATTTTTTTTTAACTCTGTTGGGTTAACCATTAATTCGCTATCAGGGCCAGATCTGCCACCCTACCTCACATAGAGTAATGCAGTACTCCACGTTGTCCCATTGAAGAAAATTGGACAAACTGTGGTGTAAGATACTTCTTAGTGCAAGTGTGGCAGGGTCTAGCCCTTAGTGTTTCTTGAATCAGGTATCCTCTTTCACCTGTGAATTTTAAATTGGCTCTATTTATCCCTGGAAAGGTAAGGCAGTTTTGTGTCCAGGACAATTCCTAATCCTCTCTCCTCTCTTTGGTTTTTTTATTGCCACTCATCATAAAATGTGAGGGCTGTCTGTTGTAAAATTGATAGAAGTGAAGGCACTGGATGAATACTAGGTGTGGCCTGTTTTGGACAGAATTACTTTTGTTTAAATATCCAACAAATACATTGTTACCCAGGACAAAATTATTATAGACCCTTAGTTTATAAACTCTTGTACTATTTTGGGGGAAAATGTTTTAGGGGCATGATCTTTTTGTTTTCTTTTTTTTCCCTAGTTATTCGAGCTGTTAGGGCCCGAGGGCTTTGAACTCATAGAGAAACTCCTACAGAATAGGTCTATTATTGTGGAGAGATCTCTGTCCTGGCCAAATGATTACAAGCTGCAGTCTCTACAAGGTAAGAAACTATTGAATTTTTTTCAAAACCGATAAAAGCCAGAGTTTTTGAATAACTGCCTGATTAGATAAATCAAACAAGATTTCTTTATTCTATTAAAAAGTTTTCATTATATGCATAATTGAAGAAGGGAGCATGATTTGCTTGCCCCTAAGTCTGAATTTAAAAAAAAAAAAAGAAAGAAAATTATTTTTTTAAACTCTCCAATGCTCATTTTTTTACCATAGACATTGTGTTGTTCCTTCACCAGATTTTCATGCAGCTGAATCCATGTTTGGTTATTGTTCATGTAGCTTACTGTTTTGCTTTCACCGCTTGCTCCTATTGCTCAAATACAAGTCACAGGAGAGTAGCACCTTTGCATTATAGCCACCTTTCAAAAGAATGAGGTGTGAAGAAAGGTCAAGGTGGCATACAAGGATTTGTTTTTATAAAGTGCATTGCCTTGCATTATAAATAAATAATTAATTTTAAATCAGTGTTACAAACTTAAAAAAAAAAAAAGTAAAGAAAAAATGTGTGAGCACTCAGGAAAGACAATAATCCAGGCTATGACACTAACTCCATCCAAACTATCATGGGACAATTATGCTAGAAATGACAGAGAAGCAAGAGACTGAGCCAGCTGGTTCCTCTAGAAGTTCCCCAATTGTATGGAGGTTCCAAGCTGCCATCTTATTTATCGTCCTTCAGATCCTTCCTCACCTTTCACCTCTATTGCAATGAGTACAGAAAATTGCCATCTGGTAACGGCTAAGCAGGTGACACGCTTTGATTGCGGCTATTAATTGGCTAAGAACTGTGCACACTGCTATGTTGTCCTAAAACATCTTATTGTTTTTGTTACCCTGTTTCCCCCCATCTTCCCACTTGTTTCTGACCCTCAGGTTATGTCATATCTTTTTTTTTTTTAAATTGGAAACTACATGGAATGGAAACATTCATTTTGTATATGTCTGCACAGTGTGTAGCAGAATGGGGGCCTAACCTGCTCGAGGTCTTCAGGTCCCACAACAATATAAAGTTAATGACTATACTGCTCAATTGAGAACCCACCTAGTGATCTGCTGGTTAAAGACTTGGGAGCAGGAAAAGATACCTCAGTTGGAAAAAGCCAGGAATACAACCCAGGTCTCCTAGTTCAGTGTTTCTCAATCGATTGTTTTGATTTTAAACCCACTAGCCTCGTTCTGGATTGGCTCGTGAATATTCATGAATTCATTTGGAGACAATATGGTGTTGTGCCTCAAAATAATTCAAGGTGCCATGGCAGAGAAAAGGTTGGGAACCATTTTCCTAGGTCACAATCCAGTGCAATATCCACTATGCTATTCTAACAGAAACATCAGACGTGCAGTTCAAATATATTCTCATCTTGATTTAACACTGTTATTCTTCTGTAAAGAAATGTTTTAAATCAACTGATTCAATCAACAGTAATTATTTGGTATACCTGGACTGGAAATATATCTATCCATGTTAGGTGTTTAGTGATCTAGAGACTGCTTTTTTTAATATAGTAGTATAAATTCTGATTGCTTTTTTTAATACAGTAGTATAAATTTTGTGTCAATGTTCTACTAGAGTTTTCATTTAAAATGTAACTTTCAAAAGGAAAATGATTTTAGGTAAGTCAGGTCTGAAATTTATTACATACAATTACAATTCCTCATATCTCATATTTGCTTCCAACAATTTTTCCAATTTACAATGGACTCCTCAAATTTTAAATTCTGAAAATATATAACTAGGAATTCATCTGAGACTGAAATTCCCGGAATGCATTTGCAAAGCCTAAAACAGCCCACTCTTCACTGTCACGTTCCATTGCCATATATTGTATTCATACTACACATAGCTGTGTTTCCGTAGCAGATAAAGGAATTCTAATGTATACTGCAGACAAAAAAAAAAAATTAGTTTCCGAACACGATTGTGATGCCATATTTGTCCAGAGGGGCTCTCTACACTGAACAATGTTTAAAATTCTGTTATTTAATGACACATTTAAAAGTGTAGACCATCCTTATGGGCCTTTCTCACATGCTCCACCTATTGCTGTTCTTCTCTCTGGGAAGATCTAGAAGGTCCAGTCTGCAGATGCCTTCTCCCAGCCCAGGTTGACAGACTCAGGCTCCCAGGGCTTGCACTACAATGCTAAAAATAGCTGTGTAGACAGCATATTGAAACTGAGGCTCAGGCTGAACCTTGGGCTCAGAACCCACTCACCTCCCCAAGCTTCAGAGCCTGAACTCCAGCCTGAGCTGCAAAACCCACATAGCTATTTTTAGTGCAATTGGGTGAGTCCCGCAAGCCCGAGTCACTCAACCCAGACTGAGAGGCTTGCTGCCACAGGCTGTGCACACATACCCTATGTGCTGCCCACCCTATTGCCAAAAAATTCCTTTGTATTTGCAATTAGTGTATTGTGAGACAATTAAATTAATTGGCACAACATTATTTTCTACACACAGGCTCCAATCTAACTAGCAACCTAAAGACTGAACGTTGAGGAAAAATACAGTATTCCCTGACCATTTGAGAGTCCACATGGGTTACCAACTCTACAAGGCTGGCATACATTGTGACATAAATCCACTCACCACTGCTTTGCAGTCTACTACTAAGTTTTACGGGCTAGCAAAACTTTCTATTTAGGGTTTGTAAAACTGAAGACCACAAGCAATTTACTGCTGGATAATTTAATTGTGATGATCCTATTCATGGGTTTCCCATTCTAAAAAGAGGAGTGAAAACACCTTCTCCAACTATTAGACCACCTTGCCAAATCCTTCAGTTTAAATTTCTTGGCAGCTCCTGCCATACTGGGATCTCTGGATGGACACTTTGGGCACATGTTTATTAATATAATCTGCAGTACAGTCAAAAAAGTACTGCTTCTTACTGTTGTAACTGACTTGGTAACAAGTGAACAAATAGGTGTGTGCAAGAAGCCCATGCATGAGCAGCTTCTCTCTCACCAATCTAACCATCAGCTGCTCCTGGTAGCCTGACAGAGCTGCTGCATGTAGATTTTGCAGGACAGTTAGTAGTTTGTACAGTTTACATAATGCCTACAGGGCCTTGGAAAAACAGTGTGTTCTTGGCAAACTGCTCTACTTCTCTGCCACTGACCAGCTGTTTGACTTTGGACGCAACACATCACCTTTCTATGCATCAGTTTCCCTATTTGTTAAACGGGGATAATAATATTAACCTAATTTATAAGAGTGAGGTGGTTTTATAGATTGTGGCCAACATTTTCAGACCTGGGTGTCTAAAGTTAGGTGGTTCTTTGAATGATTGCTCATATGTATTTCACAATAGGTGTGCGTACTCGCCACATGCACCGGTGCTGGAAGTTTTTCCCCTAGCAGCACCCGTAGTGGGGGGAGAGCCCCTGCGACCCCTGGAGTGGTGCCTCCATGGCGCGGTATAAGGGGAGCAGCGTGCTCCCCCCACCCTCAGTTCCTTCTTGCCAGACAACTCCAACAGAGGGCAAGGAGGGTGGGATGTGGAATAGACATGAACAACACATCTCGAAGAACACCAGTTATGGCAACGGTAATTGTCTTTTCCTCTTAGAGTGATTGCTCATGTGTATTCCAGAATAGGTGATTCTAAGCTATATCTCTTGGAGGTGGGTAGGAGTTCACAAGTTCCCATGATGGAGGACAGCCCTGCCGAACCTGGTGTCATCCCAGGCGCGGTATAAGGGGAGCTGCACGCTCCCCCCACCCTCAGTTCCTTCTTGCTGCCAGTGAAGGTGCGTTGGAACTGCTCTGCTCCAGCTTCACTGTAGCTCGTCCGAGAACTGTTTGTTCGTTCAATGTTAGTACCTGTAGTTAGCTGTTTAGTTAGTCAGTGAACCCGGGCCGGGACATGCCCCGCGCTCTAGGGTTTCAGTCGTGCAGCTCTTGTAGGCATTCTATGCCAAGTAGTGACCTGCACGCAGACTGTTTGCGCTGCTTGGGAGAAACCTATATCCGCGAAAGGAGCAAGATTTGAAAGTCGTTTAAGCCTCGGGCCAAAAGAGACATTAGGCTCCGGGCCATCCTGATGGAGTCGGCACTGATCCCAACCTGCTGCTCTGAATCGGTACTCGGCATGACAGCCTCGGTATGCGGCGACCTTCCGGTGCCATCGACCAGCCGGCACCGCTCCCCATCCATGGGGCACACCAAAAAGGCCAGGAAGACTCCCTCTTCACAGCGTCACTGAGGGAAGTCTGGGACAGAGGCTAGGCCCACGTCGGGCAGTCCTTGATTCCCCCCCCCCCGCCCCAGGCCTCTGACTCAAGTTGAGCGGAGTAACCTGGCCTCTTCGGGACAGGTCTGGGACGTCGTGTCCATGCTGGTGCCCGGAGCGCTGCCGATGTTGGCCCGACGCTCCAGAGGCAAGCTGCCGCTGAGATCTCCACAGTTACCTCCAGCCTGGTATCGGTCTTGATCAAGGGAACGTTTCCGACGCTGATTATCGCCCAGTAACCGCTCGGGGCAAAGTCCAGGTGGATCACCCTCGACGATGACCGTACTGTCTGGCTGGGTCCCGTCCGTCCGGGACTCGTGACACTGCTCGTCCTCAAGGAGCCATTATCTACGGGACAGTGGCAGGCGTCGCTGTCGGTCCTCATCTCAGAATGGATATCGCAGTTGTTCATGGCACGGTCATCGACGCTGTTCCCGCTCGGACTCCTGCTCCAAGTCTCCGCCAAGACATCAAGGCCATTCACGGAGTAGCTATTACCAGTGGTACCGGTCCTCCACATTGAGATTGTGGTCCCATGGCCGTTGTAGATTCCAGCACCGCCGCTCCTCTCGGTCCAGAGACAGCAGCAGATCTTACGCCAGCCTAGTCTCCATTCATAGCAGTCCTTTGATGGGCCAGGCCAGACAACCTAGACAGCCAGCCCTGCTGGTGCCACAGCAGGTGCAGTGGCACCGAGTGTCATGGCCGGCCCAATGGTACCAGAGGGCACCGTGGCCTCCGGTGGGAGTTCGCTCAGTGGCTGGAGCTTTGGAACCACCATTGGCCTCCCTCTCCAGACCCCCGAGAAGGGGGTTGGTGGGATGTATGTGCTCGGCACTGTGCCCAGAGTCTGACCAGGTGGTGGACCCTCCGGTGCCGGATGACACCCAGAGCACTGCACTGGCCTCTTTGCCCCAGAGGAGGCGATTGCAGCCTCGCCCCTCTGCGTCCCGCAGGCGGACTTCAGGGCCCATGAAGAACTCTTAAAGAGGGTGGCATGAATGAATGAGCAAGCCTACACTTCCAGGCAGAGGAGATGGAGGAGCCCTCGGACTTCATGTGTAATGTACTGTCCCTATCGGCACCGGGTAGGGTAACCTTGCCTCTCCATGAAGGGGTGGCTAAGATTTCAAATGCCCTGTGGCAAACACTGGCTCGTTGGTCCCCATCTCTAAAAGGGCGGAACACAAGTACTTTGTACCCCCTAAGGGGCATGTGTACTTGTATACCCACCTGGCGCCCAACTCCCTGGTGGTTGAGTCAGTCAACCACAGGGAACGGCAGGGTCAGCCATCCCTGACCCCAAAGAACAAAGACTCTCGGAGACTGGAGTCTTTCGGAAGGAAAATTTATTAATTTTCGAGCTTCAAGTTACAAGTGGCGAGCCATGAGGCTCTCCTGGGCTGGTACGAATTCAATCTGGGGGGCTCCCTGCCTAAGTTTAAGAACTCCCTCCAGGAGCGCGATAGGAAGGAGTTCAAGGCGCTAGTGGAGGAAGGGGTCCTGACCTCCGCGCCGCCTTACACAGCCTTTCATAAGGACACGGTCTAGCTCCGCCCACACCCTGCATTCCTCCCGAAGGTGGTCTCCGCCTACCACATGGGTCAGGATGTTTTTCTACTGGTCATCTGCCCCAAGCCTCGCACGTCTAGGGAGGAGTGCCGTCTCCACAAGCTCGATATGCGGTGGGCTCTGGCTTTCGACCTGAAGCAGACTCAGCTGTTCAGAAAGTCCTCACAACTGTTCATCGCCTTGGCTGAGCGCGCGAGGGGCCAGCCGATTTCCACTCAATGGCTTTCCAATTGGATCACTTTGTGCATCTGTTCCTGTTACGAGCTGGTGGGTGTCCCTCCGCCACCCATTGTGAGGGCACACTCGAAGCGGGTGCAGGCCTCGTCGGCTGCCTTCATGGCCCACGTCCCCATCCAGGACATTTGTAGGGCTGCCACGTGGTCTTCGGTTCACACGTTCACCTCTAACTATGCGATCGTCCCCCAGACCAGGGATGACGCCAGGTTCGACAGAGCTGTCCTCCGCCCTGGGAACGTGTGAACTCCTACCCACCTCCAACAGATTAGCTTAGAATCACCTATTCTGGAATACACATGAGCAATCACTCTAAGAGGAAAAGACAGTTACCTTTTCCATAACTGGTGTTCTTTGAGATGTTTTGCTCATGTCTATTCCATATCCCACCCTCCTTGCCCTCTGTTGGAGTTGTCTGGCAAGAAGGAACTGAGGGTGGGGGGAGTGCGCAGCTCCCCTTATACCGCGCCATGGAGGCACCACTGCAGGGGTCGCAGGGGCACTCTCCTCCCACGGGTGCTGCTAGGGGAAAAACTTCCGGCACCGGTGTACATGGTGAGCACGCACACCTATTGTGGAATAGACATAAGCAACACATCTTGAACACCAGTTATGGAAAAGGTAACCATCTTCTCTTAAACTGATGTTTATGTATCTAAATAAAGTGCTCTGAATGTTTTTCAGAAGTGGTGAGCAGTTGCAAATCTTATTGAAGTCAATGTAAACTGCAGGTGTTTTGGCAGCTTTCATTTACAGCAGGGCCAACATTTTCAAAAGTGAGAGCCTACAGTTAAGAAACCAAGGCCATATGTAGAAGTTAGGTAGGTAGGTTGATTTTTCAAAAGTAATGACTGCTTAACAGCCTCCATTCTCTTCAAAGAGAGCTATTAATCTATCTATTCTACAGTCTTTGAAATCAGGCCATTTATTTAGGTGCTTAAATGTAGACTTAGGAACCTGAATTGTAGGCTCTCACTTCGAAAATCATGGCCCACATGCCTAAATATGTATTCAGAAGCCTAACTGTAGGCACCTAGATTTGAAAACTCTGGCTTGTTTATATCATAAAATAAGTCCCAGACATCTCTGCTACGAACATCACTAGTTTTCTACCTACCGCTGATCTATAAAACCTAATAGCTATGTTGGAAGAATCACCATTTTCCTTAGTGTATATATGTGAACTATGTAAGGATACTTTAAGGATCCTTCCCGTTATGACTATACACAGCTAGCTGCCTTCTTTCTAATGTGTTGTAAGGGGTGTATTTGAGCATGTTTTAGAGTAGAATATCTGATATAATTTATTTGCACACCACCACCATATGCATGGTGCTTTATAGATAAGTCAAGTAACAGGTCTCTGCCCTGAGGAGTTCAGTCTGAATTAATACAGTGAGGGATGGCAGCAGATACAGGAACCATGAGGATTACAACAGTAAGAGATTGAGAGGTGATTAATATGTGTGCGTGCATCTTGACAGTTTTTCTTTAATGAATCATAACATTCAGACTTTGTCCAATATAGATATTGAGAGAAGTGGGAGCTTGGTCTTTTTGATGTCAGCGTAGGTGGAAAGTATGTGCTGCAAAATTTTTAGTCCAGCAATCAGAATTTAACTCCTGGGTTTAGTTTTTGAAGCTGAATAATCTTCTGCAGAGCTGGAATTACCCAACCCCTGTGCTCGCAGACGCAGACTGCTTAGGGATGTAATACATTGTGTTGGGTCTGTAACCTAGTAGAACATCCATTATGTAGTGCAGGTACATTGGCTGTACCTTGGGGAGGGTCAGACAAAGGCGCCAACCAGTTTCCATCCCGTTCTGCCCACCTCTGGCACTGGGTTGTGGGGGAGGAGTTAGTAGCAATTTTGTGGCTCTTGCTTCCTGCGATGGCATGGGTATATGTCTTAGGGTAACAAGGGACTAATTTCCAACCCTGTACACCCGTTCACCTTCGTGCTAGGTGTTTCACAATTTGGCCCCAAGTGCTGTTGAATGAAGAATTCTGTAGTTGAAGGCTTGCAGTGAAGCATAATGTTTTCCTAATGATAACGTTTAAATTGTTTTCTCTCTGGGGCATGGGCTGTGTCTTTCCATGTGTTTTGAAAGAATCTAGCACATTTGCAATCTAAATAATGCTAAGCAGTTTTAGGCGTTAGTAATCTGTCACAATTTGTTATATTTTGAAAAAATAAACAACCTTTTAAAATCATTTAGAAAAATAAGTCAGTCTCTAATGTTCACAGAGAGCCATATCTGTTTCCATGTTGCAGAACAGTGTAAAAAGCTTGCAGGTGACAACACTAAACCCAATTATGGTTGTCAAGTCACAATTCAGTCTGAACAAGAAAAGCTGTTAATGAAACAATATCGTCGGGAAGAAAAACGAATTGCCAGACGAGAAAAACGAGCTGGGGAAGATGGAGAAAGTTTTGGAGAAGGACTAATGTGCTTTGATCCCAAGGAGCTGCGGATGCAAAGGTAATAAACGCCAAAAGTTGAAAAATGCTTGTGCTGTAATTGCAACTTTAATGTATCATAATCATTCATTTTCTTTTAGTTCACCTTTGGCGATTAGATGATTCTGACTTCAAGTCACGTTTTATTACAAGTCTAGAATTTTTTTGTATGAAAACCTAATTTTCTGGGATAAGAAAGCAGTCATCTGCTTAATTAGAATCTTCTTGGTCTCATCCACATGGGTTAGAGATGTAGATTAGGGAGGTAAGCCATCTTCCTGAGTGCTATGCACATACCACTAGCTTAAGATTTATGAAGTCTATACCAAATGTATCAAAACTCCCTCTCTCCCCCCTCCCCCGATTAATGGGTATTGTTTTCCATGTTGTCATGTAAAAGTGGAGTTGGGGGAGGGAATGCAAGCAAATAAGGCATTGCATTTGGTGTTGAGAAAAACAGCAGTTGGAAATAGTAAATTCTGATACACATTATGTACCTAGGAGTGAGATGAACAAAAACATCAATAAGAACATTCTGTTACTATGATATTAACATACTGTATTTGTTTGTTGTTTTTTTGGCAAGGTAGGCCTGTGATTGGCAGAATTACTTCAGTTATTTTTCTCCTTGCAGAGAACAATCCCTTCTGAATGCTCGAAGTGTGCCGGTCCTAGGCAGGCAGAGAGAGATGGACTTTGAAAAAATTCATTACCCACATGTTTATGATTCCCAGGCTGAAGCTATGAGAACATCAGCATTCATTGGAGGTGCAAAGGTACACCTTTGGTATCTGACCTTTTCTGAACAATGCATTTATTCTAGTAAATAATATGCAGCTGGGTTTCTTTTGTTCCCTCAGAGGTTTTACTACTAATTGAAGCACTGTACCAAATTTTGCTTCTGCAGATGGTTGAGTATTTTCAAATATTTTATTTTTATTTAGACAATAATCTTTCTTCTTATGGGGTGGTTTTCACTTCCATGGAGACTTAAGTCATTAAATATATTTTTTTTCTTCCTCGGTTGTTTTTCAAAAGCTGTTGAATTGATTCTAACAAAATTTATACATCCTGAAAATCCAGGATTTTAATAACTTTCTCCTTAAATTTAATTAGACCTATCATTTTTAATAGGAAAAAAGTATTGTCTAATTCCCTTGGTTTTATGAACCAACCTCTGGATAGTAAAATGCCTGTCTCTTTCCTCTGCCCCCATTTTTTTGATTCTGTTGCCACCTGTACAATTAATAAACATATAGGGATTAATTTAACTTCAAGTTCAGTCACATTAGTTATTAACTATGTATATGTGACGATGAGATAAATCATTGGTCACTCAATTATTTCTAGCATATTTTAATGCAATTTTTTTTTTCTTCCAGTAACTTTTTTTTTTCAAATTGTTACAGATGCTGCTACCGGAGGCGATCCATAGAGAAAACAACAAAATGTATGAAGAAGTAAAGATCCCTCATAGTGAACCAATGCCTATTGGCATTGAGGAAAAAATAGTTTATATCAAAGACTTAGATGAGGTGAGTAAAACACTTTCTTATTTTTTTTTATAATGACTTGTTTGAAGATACATTGCTACTGAATTTTGCAATGATCTGTGATCCTTTAAAAGTTTTATTTAGTAGGTTGTATTTAAATGTTAATATTGCAGGGAAGTACTACTCAGTGGTGAAAGCACAGGGCTCAGTCAGTAATTTAGAGCTGTCATTCCATGCTAAAAAACAAAGCTAAACTACTGAGTCAGTAGTACAATATAGTTGCTTACTGAGTCAATTAAAATGTGGCTGTTGCTTGTAGTGTCGATAACATTAACAATGCTTCTGATTGGGTTAAAGTCCTATTGAAATGTCCACTCACAGTCCTGTGTGACTGTGGGCAAATCATTAGCTTCTCTTTGCATCAGGATCCATATTAGTTAAAAATATATATATATTTGAGTCATATATCTGTTGTGAGATGTTACTCATAAACAGTGGAAGACTGCTCTGGAATCTCAGTGACAATACCTTCAAAATAACTATGGTTTATTCAATTACTATGGGATCTAGATTTACTGCTTATCCTTCATTCATGTCTCGTCCTTCCCCCCCAACCCATACCCCACATATGGGGTATGGGGGGGAGGTGCCACATGGAACAGTTCTGTGAAGTTTATACATACACCTCTACCTCAATATAACGTGACCTGATATAACATGAATTTGGATATAACGCGGTAAAGCAGTGCTCTGGGGGTGGGGTGGGGCTGCGCACTCCGGTGGATCAAAGCAAGTTCGATATAACACGGTTTCACCTAGAACGCGGTAAGATTTTTTGGCTCCCGAGGACAGCGTTGTATCAAGGTAGAGGTGTAATACTATAATTACTCAGAACTAACATGACATTTTACAATTGAAAATATAACTAAAAAGATCTTCTTTGTTAATAGGATGCCAAAAAATTTACCTTTCCATATCAATTGGTAGAGTATGTACACTATTGGAAATACTATTAGAAAAGTTACTAAAATGGCATATTATGTATATCCTTTGGAAATAAAGTGCTACAGTTGTGAAAAGGATAACAAAATTGAGCTAGTAGAACATGCAGCATTATGCCCACTGCTAGCTGAGGGAATGGTGAATTATGTTAAACATAGTGGGAGGACCAAAAAATGCCACTATGGCTAAACAACAAAGTAAAGCAAGTGATTAGAGGCAAAAAGGCATCCTTAAATCGTATTGAGGAAAATAGAAAGGATCATAAACTCTAGAAAGTCAAGTGTAAACGTATAATTAGGCAAGCCAAAAAAGAATTTGAAGAGAAACTAGATAAAGACTCAAAAACTAACCGCAATTTTTTTTTTAAGTACATCAGAAGCAGGAAGCCTGCCAAACAATCGGTGGGGCCACTGGATGATTGAAGTGCTAAATGAGCACTCAAGGAAGATAAGGCCATTGAAAAGCTAAATTAATTCTTTGCATCAGTCCTCACTGTAGAAACTGAGAGAGATTTGCACACTTGAAACATTCTTTTTAGGTGACAAATCTGAGGGTAGGTCTATACTCACCGTCCGGGTTGACGCGGTGAGTTCAACTTCTCGGAGTTCGAACTATCGCGTCTAATCAAGATGCGATAGTTCGAACTCCCCGCGCGCTCCGGTCGACTCCGAAACTCCACCACCGCAAACGGTGGTGGCGGAGTCGACCTTGGAGCCGCAGAGTTCGACCCCGCTGCGTCTGGACAGGTAAATCAGTCGAACTAGGGTACTTCAAGTTCAGCTACGCTATTCGCGTAGCTGAACTTGCGTACCCTAATTCGACCCCCCCCCCCCCCTTAGTGTAGACCAGGCCTGAGGAACTGTCCCAGAGTGAGATTCTGATAGAGGAGGTTTTGGAACAAATTTATAAATGAAACAGTAATAGGTCACCAGGACCAGATGGTATTCATCTAAGAGTTCTAAGGAACTCAGATATGAAATTGCAGAACTGAGTGTGATATGTAACTCGTCACTTAAATCAGCTTCTGTACCTGACTGGAAGATAGCTAATGTGTCCCCAACTTTTAAAAAGGCCTCAGAGGCGATCATGGCAGTTACAGGCCAGTAAGCCTAACTTCAGTACCAGGCAAATTGGTTGAAACTGTAGTAAAGATCAGAATTATCAGACACAGAGGTGAACGTGATTTATTGGGGAAGAGTCAACATGGCTTTTGTAAAGGAAAATTGTGCCTCACCAATCTATTAGAATTCTTTGAGGGGGTCAACAAGTATGTGGACAAGAGTGACCCACTGGCTATAATGTACTTGGACTTTCAGAAAGCTTTTGACAAGATCCCTCACCAAAGGCTCCTAAGCAATGTAAGCAGTAATGCAATAAGAGGGAAGGTCCACTGATGGATCAGAAATAAGTTAAAAGACAGGAAACAAAGGGGTAGGAATTAAATGGTCAGTTTTCAGACTGGAAAGAGGTAAATAGTGGTGCTCCCGAGGGGTCTGTACTGGGACCAGTGCTGTTCAACATGTTCATAAATGATCTGGAAAAAGGGGTAAACAGTGAGGTGGCAAAATTTGCAGAAGATACAAAACTACCCAAGATAGTTAAGTCCAAAGCAGATTGTGAAGAATCACCAAGAGATCTCTCAAAACTTGGTTACTGGGCAACAAAATGGCAGATGAAATTCAATGTTGATAAGTGCAAAGTAATGCACATTGTAAAACATAATTCCCAACTATACATAAAAAATGATGGATTCTAAATTAGCTGTCACCATTCAAGAAAAATATCTTGGAGTCGTGGGTAATTTCTGGCTGTAAAAAGAAAGGTAACAAGGAGAAACACCTAAATAAACCAAATATATCTGCTGCTCTGAATCCTGGTGCTGATAAATCTCATAAACCTGAGGGAAAGGGAGAGAAAATGATCTTGAGTGCGAATTTAGAAACAGTCTGATTTGTCTCTTGGCAAGGAAAGAAATTGTCTCAGGGCACACTCCAGTGTAACAGATGTGGGAACCCAACACTCCCCCACCCCCAAAAAAAAGAAAGAAAAAAGATCTAGTACATCATTCTTCTCAGTGGACAAACACGTCAAAGTATATATTGGAAAAGTGGGATATTGTGGCCTTTTGGCTTTGCCTGTTTTTTTATTGTTATAGGTTGTACTTCTAATGTTTTGTAAATACACTTGCCTATTCCATGATGTATCTTAAAGTATATTTTAAATCAAATTAATCAAATCTGCCACAATGCATACAGAACACTGCCATCTGATAATGGCTGGAGAGGTTGTGAGCGATTTAGTTTACTATGTTTATGATTTGTGCATGCAGCTATTTCTGCTAAAAATTCCTGTTATTGTTAACTCCATCCTCCCTCCTCTCACTCAATCCTCTCTCACTTGTATCTTTTTTAGACTGTAAGATTGTAATTGCTTAATATATATGTGTACAGTGGCTAGATCCCTGTCCTAGTAAGTCTTTTAGGTATTACAATAATGGATGATAACCAAGACAAGATGAATTATTTAGTGGTATTTTTGAGGCACAAGCACTTTAGCTGGAGAAAAGATTCTTTAACCAGTCTTATTCTAGGACTAAAAGTGTATGTCTGAAATGGTATAAAGGGGCAAATACTCACCCTTACTCAGTAGAGTGGGGCTTCTCATAGAGTGAGGTGCTATTTAACTATTGGTAGATTATGGGTCATGGAAAATCTGCTAAAAGCTGGCAAGCAATGCTATGAAAGTTTGATAAAAGGGGATGACTATTCACAAATTACTTGATTGCTTTTGAAGTTGGACACTAGAGGATTTTTTTTTAAAACCTATTATAAAACTTGTAGTTAAAAAGCTTTGTTTGATATATTTTGGAATAAATGAGAGAGCATATACACGGAAACTTAAATTAGTTCCTTTTTTATATATAAGGTAGAATTTTAATGTATACTTGAAAATACAAATTCCCTGAAGATACGCACCTATTAAAAGGAAAAATTAAATGCTCTGAAATATTTGCATAATTGAATAATTTCAGGGCTCATTTATTTTAAATGTATTATATGTTTTGAAATCTGGAAACAGTTTTCATTAGATAGTTAATTTTGGTTGAGCTAGTTTATCTGAAATATTATGGACTTTTCTCTGAATTTTAGAACTTCTATTGGAGGATTACAGATTTGCAGAAAGGGTTTAGCTTTGTGCTTTGGATAAGATTTTTCACTGGAAAAAGTTTTATGCTGAATACTGATATTAAAAATGTCACATTTTATGGCTGCAGTAGCTCAGTTTTCTCTCCATTTATGCTGTCAGACACTTGATAAATATGGCAGTAGGTATTATCAGCCAAGATTACAAAAGAATATGGTTAGATTCTAATTTTAGCTGGGTTCTCTTTAATAGAGGTAGTGGTGTGTGTATGTGTGCGTGTGATTATCTTAAGATATTTCTGAAATGTTCTGAGTAAGAGCACTAGATTAATACTCTTCTCTTCTTACCCCTTAGAAGATAACTATACAGTCTTTCCATGGTGTATATTGGAGGGAACCCCGCCCCCCAAATGAACAAACAAACAAAAAACCGCAAGACTTGCTATCTTTAAGTGTCTGTGTGCTTTTAACTTGTTATGGTGACATACCTGCTTCTATTGAAGCGAATAGCAAAACTCCATTTATCTTAGTGGTGCAGAATCAGTCAGTCTCTCTCTGAGAGATTTTTTATGTTGGAAATCAATTTTTCCTTAAATAAATAAAAATCAAATTTTAAATAACAAAACCAAACTCAAACACCTTTCTGTAGGAAAAAATGTTATTTCTTTTCCATATCCTCCTAACAACCATTCAAAATATTCAGATTTACTTTATTATTTTTTAACCTCTGAATTAGCTATAGTTTTAAGGGAGATTATCTCTGGTTAAAGGGACAAGAAAGGAAGAAGTTGGCTAGAAAAACACACAGACATAGACAGTCTATCATACTGTAAATACTAGAAACGTTACTGCCCGAATCCCAAAGAGATCATTCAGTTAAGTATGGTTTTTACAGCCTTTATATTTCTCAATTTTCCATGAAATCCAGCATGTAAGAGAATTGAGCTTTGGCAATTGCATGGCCAGGCAGCCAAGGTCCTGACAAAATCTCTGTTTTTGGATAAGGGAGGGGAAGTTAGAGCTTTTGCCTACATTACTGGGATGATTCCCTCTGGGACCATGTGTCTGTCTCTAACTACTTTTTAAATATACTAGCTAGGGCCCTAGGTCTGTGGAAATAAAGCTTTCCTGACTTAATTACCAGCAATCTGCCAGCTTTTGGCTGGATGTTTTTAAACCCAGAATGTTATCCATATTTGGCTGGGAGACACCAATTCCAGTCCAGTCAATGAGCAAACTTTCGTTTGTCCCAAGTTCCATGATCTCTGAGGCTTTGAGTCATTGATTTGGTGTGTTTGCCTGGTGTGAAAGGACTGAAATTTATGTGCTGATGTGTGAAATTTGCTGTTGAATCTATTACTGAGCTTCAGTTATAATCTTCTGTAAGCGACTCCTTCCTACAATGGTAGCGACAGAGGAGGTGGAACTTGATGATCAGCACTTCTGCAACCAGACATGGTGGATTGCTGGCTGGAGTTTAAGATGTTGGGGATAACCTGTAAAGTCTAAATGGGCTGGGACTGGCTTGCCAGAGGCATCACCACACTCCCTAAGCTGCACTACTACAGCTGACGGGGAGCTGGATCTCCTTGTTGTAAACTAATGGGTGGCTGGCAGGGAGGCAGAGTGTTCTCTGTGAGTTCTCTGGGACTCTGGAGTGTGCTAGTCTGGAATTGCCTGAATTTGGTGACCTGGGCGGCATGCTAAAGAAGAAATCTGTTTGGGGCCCTAACCAAAAATCCTATCAAAGAGCTTACAGTCTAAATGGATAAGACAGACACAGCAGAATGAACAGTGTGCTGGCAGCAAACATTGTTAGTTCCACTGTTTTATCTGATTGTTCATTTAGACTAGAGGATAAACAAAACAAAAGGGGAAGGGGTGGAGTGAAACTGGGATGAGGAAAAGGGAGGGGAGAGGGTTGGAGAAAACGGCCAATCGGCACAGAGCAGAGAAAGTCCAGTCAAAATTGTAGAAAGTTCTCTGAATGATTGAAGGTCCTTGCTCTGGCTGCTTCTGCTCTACAGATTTGAATTTTCTGGCTGGCTCCTCTCTGATTGAAGGTCACATGGCGGGAGGTTCAGCTTTATTGCATTGAAATTTGCACTGCTCCCTTTCATATTTTGGGGGTTGCTCGGGTTCTGCAGTGTAGTTACGTTACTGTTTCATATGCATTCTTTTGATATGAAATGTAACCAGATGTTGTCAATATGTCACCTGCCTCATCTGTCTGTTAGGCCCCCTATTATTCTGTTATCTGAACACCTTACAATCTTCAATGTATTTATCTTAACAACACCTCTGCGAGGTAGGGAACTGCTATCACTACCATTTTACAGGTAGGGAATTGAGGCAGAAAGACATTGGGTGACTAAGGTCACACAGGAAGGCCATCTCCCATGGTGTACACACATTTATGTGATACTCATTCTTACTGACTATCCTTGATGCAGCTTTGTGAACAGGTTTAACCCCATCATCTGCAAGGCTAGTGAATGCTCTGCATCTGGAGGTGAGTAGCTAATTGGCTCCTGACAGATCTAAGCCATAATATGTAGACTGCAGGTGCTAAGTTGTGGGAGAGACTGCAGAGGAGACCGGTCTCTCTGACTGAGAGAAGCCCAGAATTAAAGTAACAGACAGATATAATGGCAGCACAGGCTCCTGCCAGGGAAGCCCTGAGACAAGGTTTTACAAAGAGAAGACTTCAGTAGCCCAAGGAAACAGGAGAATTATGCAGATTCATTTACACTGGCTCATGATACCCCAGAAGGGGTTTGAACTTTGTGACTTGACTGGAGGGCTGACCCATAGGAGATTGCCAGCAGTAGGCACTGGAGCCAAGGGTCCTGTTGACATTATACCTGGACACTAGGGGCTATACCCCCGCCCCCAATAGGAAACTGCTTGAAGTAGCCTATCCATTTTGGCTCTGCTGATTTATGAAAAGATAAAGCTTCTAGCAGGGAACACAGGAAATATTAAGTCAATTTTTATTGAAAAAATTACTTATTCCTAAAATCATTTTTATTCCTGTTGTGTCTGTACACTTAAAGCAGCTAGTACTTCTTTCATCTCGTGGCTCCGGTTGTGTTGGCCCCTTCTTCCCTTTCTGTTGCCCTGGAATCTCAGCTTCATTGGTGCATCTGCTCTGGTTTTGGCTTTGAGCCCAGTTTTTCAGCTGTCTCTTAATGGAGATTACTTTTCTCCATCCTACCTGATTGTCACTGAATTGTGGCTTTTCTTTGGTCCCACAGACATTCTTAGACCCATACCTCTTTCTTCCAATTTTGTGTTGGCAGTGTGCAGCCTGTTTGGGCTGAGAACAAATCCTCCTCTCTTTATGCAGGCACATTGCTTACATTACTCTCCCTGCTCCCTCTGTTGTCTCTTCCTTTTGGATTTTCCACAGTGTCACGTAACCTGTGGCCTGGTTGGGGCGATACTAACTGAGAAAGCCCAAGAAGCACAAACTCCATCCTTTACTGGCTGCCAATAGCCTCCCTAACTTGTCTCATTGTAAACTGCATTCATTAGTCTGAGGTTAGACCATAATGTTACTTTCCATATATCAAAGACAAGGTAGGTCAGGTAGTATCCTTTAAGACCAACTTCTGTTGGTGAAAGAGAAGAATTTTTTTCTCTTTCACTAACAGTATTTGCTCCAGTAAAAGATATTGCGTCACCGCCGTTGTCTCTCTAATATCCTGGGACCAATACAGCTACAGCAACACTGCAAACTTACCATATATGGCATATTAGCTAACTGTGGAACACTGTTCTAACAGGACAGGTTAAAATGAGTCATGAGTTTGGATTTGATTGCTTTTGTTTGCTTGATATACAGACTGAACATTGCTTAAATATAGTTGTGCACTTACAGTAAAAGTGTTGCTTCCCTCTCTCCCCCTTTTTGGCAACTCTTCAACAAATGTATCTTTAAGTTAATGAAAATTATGTAAGAAAAAGGTCTCGGTCAACATGGAGAAAAAGTGGTTCTATCTAACAAATCACTATTGCTGATAAATGGCTCTAATGTTTCACCTAAAGTGGATGCTCAGGATAGGATTTATTTCTTTGTTTCATGCTATTTCCATTTCCTTTTACTTACAGTACTTACTGGTCCAAATAAAAAATAGATTTTTTTTTTGTTGCATGATGCTTAGGAATTATTACAAAATCAATACACCTCTTTTCTTGCTGTAATGCTCTATTGCTTTTATAATTTTACGAAGTAAGCAAGGGTGGGTGAAGGTAGAGGCATTAATGTATAAATTATACTTCTCACATTATCCTTAAGAATGTTTAGCTATTTATTCCACTGTTGATATGGTGGTATATTTCATTTGTACTTTTTCAACTAATATTTGACAGTTGGGCTGCATTGATTAGTTTTTACATTATTTTTATTTTTGGCGGTCTTACCATCTATTCAGTAAAAAAATATAGTACAAACTTTTAAAAAAAGTTTACCAAGTACAAAATTAATAGTCTAAAATTGGAAAAATATGTTGGACTTGAGATGCATTACTAGCAGCTTAGACTCTTGTACCAGTAATTGCAATTCACTCTTATGTGCCAACCATGAAGGATAGGTCCATCAATGGCTATTAGGATGGTGGGGAACACAACCCCATGCTTCGGCCGTCCTTAAACATGTTTCTGCCAGAAACTGGGACTGGAGGACAGGTGATTTATCACTGGATAATTTCTGTTCACTCCCTCGGAAGCATCTGATACCAGCCTGTTGGAAGATAGGATACTGGGCTAGATGGACCACTGGTTTATTACACTGGTGCAATGCCAGTTACAAAACAAACAAAAGTTAACAGAGTTAAGTGGATAAATGGATATCAGAGTTAAAAGAGCATTACTGGAATATTGTAGTTGTAACAAAAACTATTTGAAAGTCAAGAAATTCATAATGGAAATAGCTTTGAAAGTTAGGAAACTTGAAAATTGAAGCTCAAAAAAACAAAACATCAAAAAATGTAGAAATACTCTGTCTGGTTTCCAACTCAAAAGTACATTCTGCTCCCTACGATTACTTCCAACTAAACACACACATGCATAACTTCAGTAATTACTTGTGTAGTCCTACACAGATACTTACAGGTTTGCAGGATCATAGCCTAAATTTCATAAGTAACAGAACCTCTGCTATTCCAGGCACATACCTACATGGTGGCATGCAAATTATAGAGCTACCCACTAATTAGAGGCTGGTGTTCAAACCCTCCACTCTTCCAGTGCGAGAAGTTTGTTATTCATGCCATATTGCTCCCCCACTTTTTCCGTACAAACACACGCTATCCCTTACCACATCACTATGGGCTGGATATCCAGATCTATTTTGCTGATACTTTTTGGAGACTCCATATGCAAGTTAGTTAAGAATTTTTCCTGCGTAGATCTTGACCATTTAGGTCACAGATATCCCCCGTTTTGCAATATGTAATGTGGTTTCTTCCTGTACTTCACATAGTATGGTATTATACTGCATGATAATATAACCTGAGTACATTATAGTTAATAAATATTATTTATTTCATGTTTCTGGTAGCACCTACCATGTACTAGAAATTGTACAAACACAAAAGCACATGGCTGTTTCCTGATGAGTTTAGACTCTACATAACCATACGTTCTTCTACAACTCAATAAGCAATATTAAAATTCCTTTGAAGTGGCTGGTAGTGGTATTCTACCAATAACTGGAGGACAATCAGGGTGGGACAGCAAAATTTAAAATGGAGTGAGAACCTTAACTCTGTGTTTTCTAGCATTTGTGTTTTTGACCTACAATGCATCCTTCTAATTTCTGGACTTTGAAAAATGTGTAATAGCAACAACATTCTAATATTTTTTTCTTTCTGAAAATAGAATACATTTATGCATATGTATTGTTCATGTTTATTGATGTCCACTCTTGGGAATATTAAAATTGCAATTTATATAGAATGTTTTTTGTACCTATGTTTTATGGAATGTAGATTTAATAGACTTCCTTTTCACTGATGTATCCTCATGCAATATTGTAATTTGTCTTTTTGATTTAAAACAGCAATATAGTTGTGTGAATAGACACTTAGGCCATGTAGCTGAAACATTACATTTTTTAATGTACTTTTGCAATCATGTTCATTTTAGTAGGCATATTTGCTAATCCAACCTCTGTGGTCATCCCATTAGTTGTAACCACTAAATTTAGGGTTGAGTAATTGCTTGTTTGTATTATCAACTACTACTTTCATATAACCAGGCTATTTCTGTTTACTTCAATTTCTTTGTAATATATGTGATCGGAAGGGTATTTTGTTTTTATTCCTCATTTAATACTAATGCAATATTTAAAACTTTTTTTGAAAAGTCAAATCCTATGCAAATATTATCTAGTTCAATTTTGTGCATTTGGATTTTTGCATACAGGATAAGAGTCTGTACTGATGAGGATTTGCATGCAAGCACATACTGTAGATATAAAGTAATATATTTGATCTCAAAACAGGACTTTTAGTTTAAAATGTATTAGTATTTTCTGCATTAGCTACAAAAATTTCATGAAAATGCCTCTACAAATATCATACCAAATAGATCTGTTGCTGTTCTATACAACCTGTGAATGAAGAATGCAGGTCATTAAACTATCTATACTTCAAAGTGGGGAGAGATGGGAATGTGTATTACTGGATCATGACTGCTGAATTCATACAGTCAGCAATATTACCAAAGGCACCAGCTGCCAATTCATAATTGGAGTAGGCTTATTGCTCTTTAATTTTTAGAGGACAGAAAGAATTTTCTCTCGTAGCGACTAGAAGTATGCTAGAGATTTCTGGGTTTTCCTGTCAAGTTTTTTTTTTTCTTTTTAATTGTCTGAGGACAATTTTGATAATCTTACTATCTTTGGCCTATTTTACTTACTATTTTCATTAACTATAATTATACATGGAAACTATAACTTTTGTGCCAGCTGCTAAAGTAATTATTAAAATCCCCGGGTCTGTCGTGATATATGCAAAAAAGACTCCGTTAGTGCTCTGATCATGGTAAAGTTATGACCTTCACACAGCATTAGAGAAGGTAAATTCAAATACCGGTTGTGCCTTATTGTTAAACAAAGATAATAAAGATATTATGGTACAATATCATCTCTCAGTTAATTATTATTTTATTTTGGGGGGGTGGCTGATAACCCTCTGTTCATTGTCCCTTTAGAAGTCTGGTCATCCCAAGGCCCTTACCCCCGGGCACATGGTCCATAACCGTTTCCTTAGGAAATACTACATCAGAGTCTCCGGGGTTTACATAATACAACACAAGTTATATTTGCCCTCTCATCAGTGTTTGCAGTTGTTTCCTTTTGCAGATAAGATATTATAGGTACCCATTCATTGAGCAGTGACCTATTTTTATTAACATGCACCTCACCTATTTGTGTCTTTCCTAAATTCTCAGCGCACCACTTATAATGGTATCCTCAATATGAATAAATGTTCTTCTCAAACAGTCAAGTAAAAAATACTTATCATTGAGTAGCAAGAACTTTGTGCTACTTTCACTTATGAACCAAACCAATAAAAAACTTAATTTTTTCTCACAAACTGAAAGTATTTTTTCATTATTGAAAGAAACAATGGAGTGTATAATTTAAATATAATACAATATATTTACAATTCACAACCTTTTTCTAGATGAACTGCCAGTGTGCTTTTTTGCTTATAAGAATTTTCTCCTATAAATGTTCTCCATTTTGGGAAAGGTAGAGGCCTTTTGCTCAACAATGTTCCATGGCAAAAGCGGTACAGGGTAGACAGGAGCAGAAAACTTGTAATTTAAATGCATATACATTAAAAAGAGAAGGAAAGATTTTGTGAATGGGGTAAGGAAAGTATTTGTGTGAATTAATAGAGATGAAGCAATGAAGATTTTCATGTGAGATTCAAAAGGGATAGTTGAGCGGCTCTTAAGGAAGGAAAGTGTTATGCATCCTAGAGATGGTGATACAGGCAAAGAAATGAAGAGGAAAAGGTAAAATTGGCAATGGAGATTATTCCAAACTTTCTAGCTTTTCTGGCTTGGAACAGCCTTGATATATTTGAGGAGACTGACAAAAAAAAAGTGAAGAAAAAATGGGACTGAACAGATTGTACATAGTGGAGGTAGGGTTTTCATTGCTGAACTAGTATCAGACATTTATTTAAGTTGAGGAAATGTGGCTTGTAGCTGCTGCGTTCTTGTCAAAAACTGTTGTTTTGTTTTAGTTTTTAGAGACATCTACTGTTCTTTAACCTCTTACCCAATATACCCACATTTTGTTTGTTTAGCCTTTTGGGTAACATTTTTTTTTTTCTGCGTTCAGATTCCATGTATGTGCAGGATCATAGAAATTGAATGACAGTCCCTTTTTCATACTGTTCATCCCTTTGCCAATGCAGGTTTATTTCCTCCAGTCAGGGGCGGCTCCAGACCCCAGCACGCCAAGCGCTTGCTTGGGGTGGCATGCCGCGGGGGGCGCTCTGCCGGTCCCTGGGAGGGCAGCAGGCAGCTCCGGTGGACCTCCCACAGGCTTCAGTGGAGCCGCGGGACCAGCGGACGGTCCGCAGTCACGCCTGCGGGAGGTCCACCGGAGCCGCGGGACCGGCAGAGCGCCCCACACGGCATGCCGCCCTGCTTGGGGCAGTGAAATGTCTATAGCCGCCCCTGCCTCCAGTGTATTGAGTGCTTTGTTCAGTCCATTTTTAAATAGCTTTGTAATGCTGAGGCAGCCAGTAGTAAGGACTGTGGCACAAACATGGAATTTGAAGACTACTGTCTTTGTCATGGAACAAGAAGATGGGGCTAACACTAATTTAATTACAGGAAACATAAGAACGGCCATATTGGGTCAGACCAATGGTCCATCTAGCCCAGTATCCTGTCTTCTGACAGCAGCAAGTGCCAGGTGCTTTAGAGGAAATGAATGGAACAGGCAATTGTTCAGTGATGTAGCCCGTCATCCACTTCGAGCTTCTGGCAGTCAGAGACGAGTGACACCCAAAGCATGGTGTTGCATCCTTGTCCATCCTGGCTAATAGACATTGATGGATCTATCCTACACGAAGTTATCTAATTCTTTTTTGAACCCAGTTATAGTTTTGGCCTTCACAACATCACTGGCAACGAGTTCCACAGGTTGACTGTAGGTTGTGTGAAGAAGTATTTCCTTTTGTTTGTTTTAAACCTACTACCTGTTAATTTCATTGAGTGAAATTCTTGTGTTCTGTGAAGGAGTAAGTAACACTTGCTTATTCATTTTCTCCTCACCATTCATGATTTTATAGAACTTTGATATCTCCCTTTGATCTTCATTTCCAAGCTGAAAAGTCTTCTTAAACTTTACTCAGATGGAAGCTGTCCCATACCCCTAATATGTTACCTTTCTCTGTACCTTTTCCAATTCTAATATAGCATTTTTTGAGCTAGGGCAACCAGAACTGCAGGTAGTATTCAAGGTATGGGCATATCATGGACTTATATAGTGGCCTTATGGTATTTTCTGGCTTATTATCTATCCCTTTCCTAATGGTTCCTAACATTCATGAGGCCGCTATATCTCATTTAAAAGGGGCACTATCAATTTGAAACAAAGTCCATTTTAAAAGAAAAAAGGAATGTAAAAATAGTTTCAGGTACTCTTGTCCTTGAAGTCCCTGTTCTTTTTTGAGGTTTTACAGTTGCATTTTCCCAACTTTTGAAATAGGTTTTTTCTCCAGTGTTGCTGTAGGAAAGATCTACCCAAACAGCAGAAATTTGGTTCTTACTAGACACACAGATGAAACTTACAACTAAAGTGGTAAACTAAGCCATATCACTCCGAGTATGGTTTCTAAGTTAAATGTACATTTAATGTATATTCTCCTAGCAATGGTGAGGGAGAATTGTTTCAAACCATTATTAAAGTAAATTAATTTCTGTTGGAGAAATTTTTGTAGTTAAAATGGAAATGGATGACAAGGATTGTTAAATGCCCCAATAGTAAAGTTTTCACCAGTTGGCTGTTCAAGCAGCAAGGTGAGTCCAACTGCAAGAGTTGAACAATCAGTGGTAGATATGGATCTGGAACAGGTTTAGTGAATGTTATAAACTGGTTGCGGAATTTGTACTACTCACTCCATTCCTTAAAAGATGTATACAAATTGTTGTATCCTGGCAGCTTCATTCCTGATTCCAAAGATTTTAACAGATCAGATGTTGGCACTTGTTTGATCAAACATTTCCCCCCTCCCCTCCCCGCCATGCTGCAAAGATACAGCCTTTATTGTCAGAATGATTTTGAAGACTGAGTTATGATACTGACTTGCTTGAAAACAAACTGCTCTTACAGGAAGCCAAATACTGGTAAATCTCAAACTCCTACTTGAGAAGGCTGGCTAAAGAACATATCCTTTTTTGGGTGAAGGGTAGGATATAACACAAAATTGTCATTTTGGAGTTAACTTAGGTTTACAGGGAATACTGATGAACCGTGCAAGCAGCCCAGTAGTATCCATATTCTCAGATCACAATGGACATGACCTAGTCCATGTCAAAGGACTTTCTAAATGTCTTTAACAATCACTGATTCTTATTTCCCCTGCTATTGAGGATTCTGTCAGAACTACCATCATAGATCCATCTTTTAAGGGGTTTAGCAACAGGATTGTAAGCTTGCTTTGAAACTAGACAAAGGAAATTGCTCTGTTTCATTAGGTTCTCTTAGAACCAACTGGAGGGTACATTCTTTTGGTAAAGATCCATTTGTTGTGGATATTCCGAGAGAATTGTGCCACAGTTCTTTGCTAGCTCTCTTTATGGAATACTAGAAATTTCATCTGTTTCGTTTGGTTTGAATCACTTTTCCTTCTTTTAAACCCAACTCCTACTCCTACTCAAATCTTACCTGTTTATATAAGTGTAGAATTTGAGCCTGTTTGTTTCTGAGATGTTTTGCTTTGTGGTTACTTGGGTTTTCTGTGGTTCTCCTTGGCTGTGCTTTTGAGTTTCAAAGTGTTCTGTATTGTATGGAACCGAAGTGCTCCATAAATGAGTTAATTAAAATGCTAACAAGAATTCAATGGATCCATGAACACATCCAAGACCTTTGCCTTTTTTACAGGCATCAGCCTTTGAACATTCTGAAAAAAGCATGTTTGGTTGTATACGGTAACCATGTGGGTTTCCAGCATAGGCTAATGTGTTTGGCATACTCTCTGAGCTCCCTATACAGCTGTCTGAAAGATATAATGTGTGAATGAGCTGGATTTAAGAGACTGGAGATCTTGGGAGGTGGGGTGTCTCTGCAAAATTAATAGCTATGTTCTTTATTGTATCAGCACTGTATGTTTCCTCAAGTATATTAAAACAAGTGTTCATATTAATCAAAACATTTGATGTGTAGTGCAGAGCAATGTAGTTACAGTAATAGAAAAAAACCCCAAATTTAAAGAAAGGACCTATTATACTTAAACATTCTTTAACAATATATTTGCTACAGCTTTGCTATTAATTGAAAGTTACTGAACACTATTATTAATTCAGGTTTGTGGGACTGTTTTTATCCCTTACTTAGGGCACAGATCGTGAACATGTAGAGACAAGAATAATTATTGTAGTACCAGGGAAATATTTTAATATGTTGCCAACATTTCATCATGCCATTTGAAAACTATATGCTCTAAAGAGATGACCAGTGAATAATTCATGTAAAACCATATTTGTTACTGTATCTTGCATTATATATATTAGACTCATTGAAAGCATATGTATTGTGTGGCTGAGAATTACACATTTCACAGATTTCTAGAAAACCTTTTTCAGGGCGAGTCGCAATATGAAATTCACATGTTTTTAAAGTTGTATGGGAGCTTGTTGGTAACTACTGGCCTTGCAATGCAAAATTTAAATATGAAAATAAAAGAACAAAACTTTTAATGTTAAAGCTAGGTGAAATTACACACATCTCTCATGATGGAAAATATTAGCTGTGCTTCTCTTTCCGAACAGCTACTAAGTGCGTCTGTCTGCTATGTTGTGCTTTGCTTGTGAAATGGTTGATAGTCTGATGGGAACACTTACGAACAGCAAACCACCAAATGGCACCAGCTGCTGAAACACACCTGCTGAGCCACTGTGGGAGGAGATGCATCTGCCTGTAGCTAGAAATAATTTAAGTACCTGTTTTTACCTGCCAAAAGGATTTTGGTTCCTTGATGGCTCACATGCTTGTAAAACAGAATAAGGGATATTAAATACTGAAGAAAAAATATATATATTGTGCAAAATGGCAATATATTAATGTGATAAGATTCAAAATAGCTCAGCATACCTTTGGAGTATTTTTATAAGCCTTAAGAAGTTGTGATGGCAAAAGCCTTGGTGACCACAACAAACTGAATATTAATCCTATAATAAAAAGGATCTGGATTCTGGAAGGAGTTTACCCCCCAGGTCAAACTGGCAAAGATCCTAGGGTTTTTTTGCCTTCCTCTGCAGCATGGGGTCACTTGCAGGTTTAAACTAGTGTAAATGGTGAATTCTCTGTAACTGCATGTTACAAAGAAAATCTAGAGGGCACTCTCAAGCCTCAAGTGCATTATGGGTAGTGACCTTTACCGAGATACTGGAAGACACAGCCAAGATGTAATAGATCCTGTTGTTCTAATGGCAGGACACCACATAACTGGTTGGTTCAGTTCCTTGAGAAATGTTTCTTACTGTTTCTTTCTGCGGAGTAATGTGCTCATTGCTAGTGGAGCTGGTTTCCACTTACTCATAGATTTCAAGGTCAGAAAGGATCATCATGACAGTGTAGTCTGACGTTCTGCACATTGAAGGCCACAGAACTTCATCCACTCCTGAAATAGACCCCTAACCTCTGACTGAGTTACTGAAATCCTCAAATCATGGTTTAAAGACTTCAAGTTACAGAGAATTCACAATTTACACTAGTTTAAACCTGCAAGTGACCCCATGTTGCAGAGGAAGGTGAAAAACCCCTAGGGTCTTTGCCAGTTTGACCTGGGGGGAAAACTCCTTCCAGACTCCAAATATGGCGATCAGTTAGATCCTCAGCATGTGGGCAAGACCAGGCAGATACCTGGGAAAGAATTAAGAGTCCTCCCCTTCTAGTGTCCCATCCCAGCAGTTGGGGACTTTTGCTACTGGCAGTTGCCGATTGGGCCACATGCTATCGCACCGTCCCTCCATACCAGTCCCTCCATAAATTTACCAAGTTCAGTCTTGAAGCCAGTTAGATTTTTGCCCCCAGTGCTCCCCTTGGAAGGCTGTTTCAGAACTTCACTCCTCTGCTAGTTAGAAACCTTCATCTAATTTCAATCATAAACTTGTTGATGGCCAGTTTATATCCATTTGTTCTTGTGTCCACACTGGCCCTTAACTTAACTCCTCTCCCTCCCATCGGATGTATTTATAGAGAGCAATCATATGTCCCCTCAGCCTTCATTTGTTTAGGCTACACAAACCAAACTCATTGAGTCTCCTCTCATAAGGTAGGTTTTCCATTCCTCCGATCATCCTAATGTAGCCCTTCTCTGCACCTGTTCCAGTTTGAATTCATCTTTGTTAAACATGGGAGCCCAGAATTGCACACAATATTCAGTATTCATGAGGTCTCACCAGTGCCCTGTATAATGGTACTAATACTTCTCTGTCTCTGCTGGAAATACCTCGCCTGATGCATCCTAGGACTGCATTAGTCTTTTTCATGGCTGCATCACATTGATGGCTCATAGTCATCCTGTGATCAACCAATACACTCAAGTCTTTCTCCTCCTCTGTTGCTTCCAACTGATAAGTCCCAAACTTATAACAAAAATTCTTGTTGCTAGTCCCTAAATGCATGACCTCGCACTTTTCACTATTAAATTCCATCCCATTTCTATTACTCCAGTTTACAAGGTCATTCAGATCACCTTGTTTGATAATCCGGTCCTCCTCCGTATTGGCTATACCTTTCAACTTTGTGTCATCTGCAAATTTTATTAGTACACTCTCACTTTTTGTGCCAAGGTCAGTACTAAAAATGTTAAATAAAATTGGTCCCAAGACTGATCCCCGAGGAACTCCATTAGTAACCTGCCTCCAGCCTGACAATTTGCCTTTAAATATGACCTGTTGTAGTCACCCCTTTTATCAGTTCCTTATCTACCTTTTAATTCTCATACTAATCCCCATCTTCTACAATTTAACTAATAATTTTCCATGTGGAACTATATCAAATGCCTTACTGAAATCCAGGTAGATCAGATCTACTACATTTCCTCTGTCTAAAAAAATCAGTTATCTTTTCAAAGAGGTAAGGTTGGTCTGGCACAATCTACCTTTTGTGAAATCATGTTGTATTTTATCCCACTTACCATTCACCTCTGTCCTTAGCTACTTGCGCTTTCAAAATTTGATCCAACACCTTGCATATAATTGAGGTCAAACTAACAGACTTGTTGTTTCCTGGATCATCTTTTTTCCATTTCTTAGAAATAGGAACTATATTAGCAATTCTCCAGTCATAGGGTACAGATTCATCTGAGTTTACAGATTCATTAAAAATCATTGTTTCTGGGTTTTAATATTCTTGGATGGAGATTATCCGGGCCCCCTGATTTAGTCTTATTGTTTGAGTTTGACTTCCACCTTGGATGTAGTAATTTCTACCTCCATATCCTCATTGCCATTAGCCACCTTTCCACTACCCCTAAACTCTTCATTAGACTCAATAATAACTGAGGCAAAGTATTTGTTTAGGTGTTGGGCCATGCTTTAGATAATCTTTAATCTCCATCTTCAGTGCTTAATGGTGCCTCACTTCTTTCCTTCTTTTCTTATTTATATGGCTATAGAACCTTTTACTCCTGGTTTTAATTCCCTTTGGAAGGTCCAACTCTGCTTGGCTTTTGGCAGGTCTTACTTTATCCCTACACTTTCTGACCTCCAAGAGGTAGATCCCTACCGTCTTGAATTCATAGGCTTTGTTTTCTCTTAATCACCTGTTTGAGATGCTTGCTAATCCAATGTAGTCTGCAACCCTTCCCTATTTATTTTTTCCCCTTGCTTGGGATGCAGGCTTTAGATAGCTTCTGCAACTTTGACTTAAAGTAATTCCAAGCCTCCTCCACATTCAGATCCTTGAGATCTTCAGTCTAGTCCACTTCTCTAACTAAGGCCTGGTCTACACTAGGCAGGGGGGAGGGGGAGGATCGATCTAAATTACGCAACTTCAGCTACGTGAATAACATAGCTGAAGTTGACGTACTTACCGCGGTGTCTTCACTACGGTAAGTCAATGGCTGACGGTCTCCCATCAACTCTGCCTGCGCCTCTTGCCCTGGTGGAGTCGACTGGAAAGTGCTTGACGGTTGATTTAAATCGGCCCCCGCTGGATCGATTCTGCCTGTCGATCCAGTGGGAAATGTAGACAAGCCCTATTTCCCTTAATTTATTAAAGTTAGCTCTTTGAAAATCCAGGACCATTGTTGCAGATCTATTTGTTTATCCTTCCATTTAGTTTAAACTGAATTAACTCATGATTAAGGCTACATTTTAGTCACAAGTATTTTTAATAAAAGTCCATGGACAGGTCACGGGCAGTAAATAAAAATTCACGACTCGTGACCTGTCTATGACTTTTACTATATACCTCTAACTAAAATTTGTGCCAGGGGCCTGCGGGTGCTCTGGCAGGGCAATCCGGGGGCCCCAGGGTGCTTGGGGGTTGGTGGCCTGGGCCCCTCACTGGTGTTGGGGGGAGGCAGGCAGCAGTGGGCAGCCAGGCCCCTCACTGGTGCAGGGGGGAAGCGGGCAGCATGCAGCCCGGGACCTGTACTGGGGGTTAGGGGGGGCCAGTGGTGGCGGCGGTGGCATCGGGTGACCCGGGACCCCTGTTGGTGCTGGGGGTCGGAGGGTGGCAGTACGCAGCTCAGGATTCCGCTGGTGGGGATGGGGGAGTGTTGGCGGTGCTGGCAGGCTCCCTCCCGGTATGTCCCTGCAGCTCCTAGGGGGAGGGGAGGCCAGGGGAGCTCTGTGCACTGCTGCTGCCACAACCGCAGCTAATGAGAGCTGCGGGGGTGGTGCCTTCGGGCATGGGCAGTGCGCAGAGGCCCCTGGCACCTCCGCCTAGGAGCTGCAGGGACATGCCGGTGTCAGGAGCCGGGGAGTCCCCCTCCCCCTGAGGTAAGCGCTGGCCCCCACTCCAACCCCCTGCCCCCTGAACCAGCCACTGCAGAAATCACAGAGCTCGTGGAAAGTCACAGAATCCATGACAGACGTGCAGCCTTACTCATTATTACTCGAACCAAGGTTGTCGTCTACAAGCAGTTCTTCTTTGATGTGCTCACTAGTCATCAAGTCCAATTCTAAAATGGCATCATCTCAGTCTGTCAGCTATGGGGTGACCAGACGTCCCGATATTTAGGCCTTGGTCAGGACATGGGACAAATGTTTGTCCGATATTTGGCACTCCCCTCTCAGCACTCCGGTTTTCTTTTTTGCTCCACTGGCGACTCCCCGCCCCTCTCGTATCCCGATATTTTCTTCCTCTCATCTGGTCACTCTAGTCAGCTATCACGTCCAGGAAAGTCTGGGCCATACTATTAATAATAGCACTTGTCCTCCAGTCTATATCTGGAAAGTTAAAGTCTCTCATAATCACACAATTCCTAGTATTATTTATTTCATTAAAAACATTAAGGAGGTCTCTATCCATATCCAAATCAGATCCTGTAACGCATCCCAAGCACCATATCAGGGGAACCTCTTGTAGATTTCTTCCCCAAGTGATTTTGTGCCCAAACAGACTGTCTATTGTAGGTGTCGGCAACCTTTCAGAAGTGGTGTGCCGAGTCTTCATTTATTCACTTTAAATTAAAGTTTTGTGTGCCAGTAATACATTTTAACGTTTTTTAGAAGGTCTCTTTCTATAAGTCTATATATTATATAACTATTGTCTTATGTAAAGTAAACTAGGTTTTCAAAATGTTTAAGAAGCTTAATTTAAAATTAAATTAAAATGCTGATCTTACGCCGCTGGCCCACTCAGCCATCTGCCGGCCTGGGGTTCCATTCACCTAGGCCGGTAGCAGGCTGAGTGGGGCCTGCGGCTGGGACCTCAGCTGGCAAGGGACTGGGAGCCAGAACCCTGGACCGGCAGTGGGCTGAGCAGGACCAGTGGCCAGGACCTCAGACTGGCAGTGGGCTGAGCGGCTCCAGTCTACCCCCCACTAGTCCTTTTGAACTCCAGTCTTTGACTCCCCCAGCAATCCCATGTGCCCTACTCTGTTTGCCTCCCCTTCCATCCTGTGCTTTGTCACCTGGCCCCCCAGATAGCAGAGGCTGCATTCTTCACAGCACCCTGTCTCCCTGTTGCCTGATGACTGCTATGGATGGTGAGTCGGTTGCCTCTTATGCCCTAGTGAGCAAAAGGCATAACTGCAGAGCCTCTCCAGCATAATATTTTCTGTGGAGGAAAAAAAAACCTGTGGGACACATGAATTCTGCATGTGTGCAGTGGCACAGAATTCCCCCAGGAGTAATCTGCTAGTTTTAATGTCTTACTGTGCACTATGACAGGTATTTTGTGGGTAATCCTAAAGCTTACACTGCTTCTAAAGCAGTCTTGTAGCTGTTAACACCCCATTTTGCTCTTTCCACACTTCCACAGGCACAGGTAAGATTTAGCAGTGTCTTGTTGCCTTTTTTTTTTTTTAAATGGATGTGTATTTTGTGGTCTATATTTTGTATTCGTAAGCTGGAGATAGCCAGTCAAAAGCTTCATTTACCAGTATGTAACAGTTCCAACGTCACTGCACACTTGACCTTGAAAGCATTCCATGCCTTGTGTATAAATGTATGTAACTAAGGAATATACTTAGGTGGGAAAGAATACTATTTAAAGTCTTGAGGAAAAATACTCATGTGAACAATAGAAGATATTATAGAAGTCTTGATTAGTGTCTGTACTGTAAGGCTGATTCAAAGAAGAAGCAATGTAGTTGTGTAATAGCATGTCGTTGGGAATTTAGGTGAACATCTAGTTGAACATAAAATTATGCATTTTCTCTTAGAAAAATGGATTGATCATGCTTGCTGTCTTCTTTAGTAAAATATGGTTAAATACATTTTACATATACCCTCAAAAATCACTTTCATTCTGGTTAGCAGCAACGTGAAATTAAATAAAAGAGAAGAAAGTAAATTGAGTCAAAAAAAATTCAGAAGATCACGACATCAGTGTTTATTTCTTTAGGAACGTTCTTTCCATTTGCAGATGTCTCATTTTTACTTGATGGGTTAACGTTATTACTACTGTCAGCTATAATTAACTTTAAAGTAGTCTGTTAGTTGTTTCCCCTTTTTGTTAAATAGATATTGTAACACCAAGCTTGAAGAGGTGGTTTATATCATATCATGGGATAAAATGCATGTTAAATATGTACTTTGAAAATTATTATTCTTTAGAGATTGAGAGATTTTCAGAGATTGTTGTTGATAGCTTTAACCATGACTCATACATGAGCCGTTAGAATTCATGGTTTTAGCTGGGGTCCATAAGACAGGGTTGGATTAACTAAGTTTTTCAAAACAAATACAAGTTCAAAGGTTGTGGGTATTTAGATATAGTATTAAAACAACGTACAGAATTAAGCTAAAGTTTAGCCCTATTGCAACTTAAAAAACGAGAGCACCAGTTTAATTCAAAATTCTCTTTTAAAGAAAAAAAATGAAGCTGTTTCAGGCCCACAGTACTGAGAGTCACCGTACTGATTCAATGTAAATTTAGAAAAAGAGCACTGCTGCTATTGTCGATATATGAACAAATCAGGGGAAATCTGTTGTCTTGATAGTAACAGTTAATTATATTTCACATAAATGTATAACACAACCTTTCACCAAGAAAGATCCCAAAGAGCTTCAGATATACGTATTCTGTCACTGAAGTGTATACATTTTTGGCCTAGAGGGTGCCAGCCTCTGGTTTACAGCACCCTGTGGTTTTTTACACAGTCTTATTCATTCTAATATTTTAACAGGTGCCATAAATAAATCTAGCAATAACTATGTGACTTTGTTTGAAGCTGTTGTTTATTGGTATTGATAAAAGGAGAATTGTAAGTAAAATATTTTTGAAAAGGAGATGCTCTCCTGAAATCTTTATTTTGTATGCTTTTAGAAAAGGTTTGTTTCATGTTATCTAAATTCAGAGTTAGTCTTCTAGCATTTACCACACATCAGGGTCTGTAATGTCCTGTGGGGGGGCGGGGAAACAGCTACAATAATTTTAGGCATCCTGGAAACTAGTAAGCTCCATGATGCTTTAATCAGGACATCATTGTAAAACTTAAAACAGTGTCCCCATTGTTTAAATAATTAATATTGCAATTATATGAATAGTGTGAAGAGAACCTGTGCTCTCCACACACCCTGATTCCTAAAAATGAAGTAAAACAAATGGTATTAGAGACCAGGATTGATTTGTAACATAAATCTTAGCTGTTGTCAGCCAGAATAACAGAAACTGACATCTTAGCTTTGGGCAACTGAATAGCTGGAGAGTTGCTAATTCACTTTTGTTGCATCCTATCATGATCCAGAAGTGCAAACCACTGTGAAACCAGTCAAGGTTTCACAGTGAAAATGTGAGGTTCCGTAGATGCTAGTACCAATCGCGGAATGAAGAAAACAGCCAAATTCTGTATGCCGGGTTGACTTTAATGATAACCCTGCACAATCATTTGAAAGGAGAATTTCATCCATCGGAGTGTTCAATCTTCAATTTAAGTAGAAATGTAGATTGATGTAAGTTTAAATTCTAATTAAAATTCTACTCAAGGATATAAAATAGTTTGGCCAAATATATATATTTTTAAAGTTTAATTTCCATGCAGATGAGAGATTTTAGATGAGGGCAGAGCATACACTAAGGCTTGCACACTACTGCCTTTAAAAGCTTCAATCTTATTAGCAAATCGTATTTAACATTAATCATGAAGTGCTTTAATTTAAGGGATTGTCTTTAACTAATACAGTTTAAGTGCATTATTTTGTACACTGAACTTTCCCTTCGTGATGCTGAGATTTCTTGTTCATTCCAGTGATAAAAATGGGACTTGTTTTGATTGCGAGAGCAAAGGGATTAATTTAGAAATCATCAGGCAGTTTTAAATTTTGTAAAAATTATTTGAGATAAAGAAATTAAAGAGATGTGATTGGCTAAAAGGAATTGCTATCCACATGAGATTTATGGTCTTCATTAACTTCCAAATCACATGGTAACCGCGAACAGTAGGAGGTCTAAATTCTAGAAGACTGAGAATCATGTAGTATCTAGGCTGAAAGAGAATGGCATGTTATCAGTAATTTTGCTTTCTTCTGTATTTCTTCTATATTTTGAAAACTTGATAAACTAATAATCAAAAATAAACTGTCTAGATTCATCTGATTAAAATGATTAATCAGTGAGTTTCATGAATATTACAGGATTTACCTATCCTTTCATCCAATTTGGAATTAAACTAGAATGGGACATCTATAAACCTCTGCCCAACGCATGAAAGCAAGAAATAAAGCAAATTATTTATAGTCTTATGTTCTGTGGTATCTATTTTATACAATAAAGTACTTGACATTTCTATACAGTATCTTTCAAATTACATTTTCAAATTCCACCACCACAGATTTTTGTCTATTTCCTCTTCCCTTGTTTTTCAGTGGATCAAGTAGCGTGGTATTTAGCCACTTCTTAGCAAACAAGTAATTGCATAAGAGCCAGCATTTTCCCTTCCTCCCTAGTCTTTTGTTGTTGTTGCTGCCTTGCCTGGGAAGTGCGAAACCCATATCTCAACCTTCTGCTTTATTTTTCCATTTCACCTTCCCAGGAGCAGTCACCTCTCTCTGCCGCGCTCTTAGCCTTGCATGACATAAAATTGTTTCCAAATAGGAATTCACAAATTCTGTACTTTCTCCTCTCTCAGTGGTGTGACTTGAATGAAATGTGAACTTCTTTAGTTAAGCCCTATGCATCTTGATTAAATTCTAACTTTTGAAGTTAACTGTTAGGAGCTGCTTCAACTGCCACGCTTTTGCTCCTCACAAACTTGTTAGCTATGTAATTCAGTGTAATTTTCTTACATAAATTAGGGGGCTATGCCACAGAGTACAAGAAGCCATAATAACAGGCAATATGCTGATCTCTATTGCATTGATGTGCATCTAAATAATTCCACTGATATCAATGGAGTTATTCTAGATCCACATTGATGCCACTGAGATAAGAATGTTGCCTAGTATGTCAAATTAGATGCCAAAGCCTATGTGATGCAGTGGCACATTGTATAAACAATTTATTTTAAAATACTCTTTTTGAAATGCTTTGTTATCCTATTGCTACAAATCAAATTACTGGGAGACAGTGACAAACCCACCATTTCACTCTGAAATCTACTGCCTCAGTGTAGCTAGTATCATGAGGGCCGAGCCCACTGTCCTTGGTTTAACAATATGTCCTTTTATTCATTCAGGGGATGAGACTCTCTAAGCTCCCAGGACATATCTCCCATCAAACTTATGGCCATGCATCACTTTTTGAATATTATAGATTAAAATAGAGAATATTGTTTAATAATACTTTAATATTATAAAAAGCAGATAAAAGGTAGAACAGTTCAGAAAGAAAATTATAGAAATTAACAGTAGTAGATGTGTTATTGTGTTAGAATGTGTAAATCATAATAAAGGACCTCACTTCAGTTTGTAGTGTGCATGCAAAGAGCTGGGAGCGGGAAGGTGTATTGCTGGAGGATTAAAGAGTACAAGCATTATCAGACACCAGGAGAAAGGTCTGTGGTGAGGATAAAGAAGATGTTGGGAGGACGCCATGGAGAATTAGCCCAGGGAGTTGTAGCTGTTGCACAGCTGTTCCAGGAGGCACTCTAGATAGCTGCAGTCCACAGGGCCCTGGGCTGGAGCCCGGAGTAGGGGGTGGGCCTGGGTTCCCCCCAAACCTCCCAACTCCTGATCAGACACAGGAAGAGTTGACCCAGACTGTGGGCTCTACCAGAGAGGAAGGTCTCTGGGCTGTTTCCTGACCCACATGGTGAATCTCTGAGGCAAACAAATCTGCCAATAAGCGCAGGACCCACCAAGATAGAGGAGGAACTTTGTCACACTTTAAATAAGTATATTTAAATATGAGGGATGGAATCTTGGCCTCACTGAAGTCAATATTAAAACATTCAGTGACTTCAATAGAGCCAAGTTTTTGTCCAATATCATTTGTAGATGATGTGCCAATATGCATCTCATTGGATGACAGAACTCTCCTGAATACTTGCTAGAAGCCCTTGCTGCCCAATTAACTTCCTTCCTACCCCTTTTTTGGGGAGCAAGCATCAGCCCTAACGTTCTTTTGTCTCTTATATTGATTTATTACTTTTGATCCTTTTCCTCTGTTTTGGGGGAGGCTATTAGAAACAAAGTGCTATACTCTATACAAACCCAAAAGAAGTCATGGTCCCTGTCTGGAAAAGCTTGTTTGGAGAGAGAGAGAGAAAAGACAAAGGGTAGGGAAAAGAGGAGCAATATACAAGTACATTTCATTGTTTTTTATTCTTTAATTAGACTTCTTTGCATTCCCTCTGAGTGGAGAATGGCTCTATTGTAGTATAATGTTCCTCTTTGTGGAAAAACACACATTATATGGGCCACTCAGGATTTTTCACTGCTCTGAGAACTGCTTAATTGCTTAGCAAACTGAGTACTTTAGAATTTTGGCAATCATGAGTACTGAGAAGCTGGTTAGGACATTGTTAATCAGTATGTAAAAGCAGTGGTCCAAAATGAAATAAAACCTTGGCTCTTTCTTGAGGGGCAAATTGATTATAATTCCTGATAACTTTTTTTTTTGTTTTCTGATGGGAGCACAGATTATCCTTCAATATGCTGATCTACTGTAAAGACCTTCATCTTTTCATTTGTAAAGGCCACAATTTCTGTTAAAATGCTCTTTGTAGATGGTTGTTTTTTTCTTGTAACTATCGCATCAAACTCTAAACGAAGTATACAGTGCATGTTTTGAGGTTAATGCCTGTAAAATATTACCTGGAAGTAAGAAATATTCCTGAGTTTGTAGTGGATACACTTTTTAGTATCTTACTCCAGGACCAGCTTGAATGGGTGCTCCTTTGCAAGGTCAATTACTCTATTTTGGCCTCAGTCCACACAGATAATTTTGCTCTGAACAGAAGGATATGAAGGATCTTTCTTTGAATCCTTTCTTATAGCTTCTTCTCACAGAAAACAAACTGACAGTCTCTACCAACGTGGGCTTTTCCTTTGATTATGAGTGAGGAAGCACTTTGAGTCTTTGATCTCTGGTCACCACACACGGCCATGTGCTTTGGAATTAGCACTTTTTCTGATAAAGTCCTTCATTAGCATTCCAGAAGGCTTCTTTGATGTCAGTTGAGTTATTTAGTTATAGGGGTGTTCACAGTGTAACTGTTTGCTACTGTATCATAACAGGATATACATAAGAGAAAACAATGACCGTAACGTCCCATTAGTTTTGTGAAGTTTAAACACCAATTACACTTAAACATTTAACAATCGCTTTGATCTATACTAATACACAAGTTAATTGACCTGAATATACTCTAGCATGACCTGGTCTGCCAGTGTCATGCCATTCTTAATTTGTAATTGACATCCAGTGTTATAATTTCTATATCGGTATGTATCCTGACAGTCTTCACAAACCTAGTCCCTTAAAGCCTATCAGAAACTCAGTGATGGGATTGTAATACCAGAAGTAACGGATCCAGTCATCCTTCAGTTCGGTTCCTTTGCTTAAAGGAACTATCTATTGCTTAATGTACATATAAAAGTTTTAAAATAGATTTTTTTTAAGGTGAAATTTGCGGCATATACATCTATAGAAAATGCAATTCAAATAATATACTCACTCAACCAAAACAAGATGATAAAGGTAAAATTACTTCACAATACATTTGTTTGTATAGCTGTAATTTTTGTCCCCACTATGCTGGTGGTTTTCCTTAAGACAGTATTATCAGTTAAGTAATTCTCATTTAAGTGCTTTATTCTTTTCCATATTTTGGTTGTAATTTTAGGATTCATGTTGGTTTATTCTTGTTCAGACAATCAATTGAAATGATACAGTTCTTGAAAGGATGAAAGGGGGACTCTGAAGGAATTAGATTTGCATGATTATAGAAAAAGATAAGATGGTGTAATGAGGGAGATAGTAACTCTTGACTTCAGTATGGCTAAAGAGTAGAAAGGATATATTTAGCTTGGCTAATATGGAGAAACTTTTTAAAATGGTCAGGGTACTGTTTGCCTCAAGATCCCCTGCTTCTTTGAAAATTGAAATTTTAATGTCATGGAATGGAAATATTTAATAATTAACACTTTTTTTAAAGACGTCATTGCAGTTGCAAAACTTCTATCTCGCAAAACTTCTATTGCAAGTTCTGACAGATGGCTCTCTCTCTCTCATATACACGCACCTCTTTTCTAATGATTTCACTTTACTTCTCAACTCCTTTTCCTGTTTACACTGACTTGGAGGTGGCCACGATTCTTTGTCACTCCTTCCAGCTCAGAGTCTCTGAGTTCCAGTCCTTTTCTCTGCAAACTTCTGACAGACTTTTTCCATTGTATCTTCACTCTTCCACATTATTTCTTGCTGTCCTCTTCCTTCCACACTTTCTTTGCTGGCTGTTCTTCCATTCTTATCACATGTCCAGTTCACCGCAAATGTGGACTCCGCAGCCAGTCGACTGCTGAGTCCCAAGTTCATTTTCCCTTTACTTTCTGCCATGCACACTCTGCCATTCTCCTCAGTATATTATTTTCTACTACTTGTATCTTCTTTTCTTCTTTCTCTGTAAGACCTACCATATCTAAACCTTAGAGCAGGTTGGGAAAACACATGGAGTATACACTGTTCCTTTCTAGTGATTTCTTTATAAATGTACCATTGTTTCCTACTGTTACTTCTATACCATACTACTTACTGCTATAACATCTTCATTTTAATGTCACTTATACAATATTCTCTTTGTTTTATACTGTTTGCTTTAAAATTGTATCCTAATAATTTGACTTAAAGTGCGGTAGTATCCAAAATGGTTTCTTTACATCCCTGTCTCAAAATGCATCTTAGGTAGGGTTAAGAATTATTGTTAACTGAAAAGGGGTTTGGGGTATGAGTAGAGTAATTTTGCCAAACTATTTGGAAGAATATGTAGCTTTCCTATTCAGTACTTAGTTAATAGGTGATCTTAAAGTTCTTAGAATAATTTTATTTGAATATATGTTGGGCCCTACCAAATTCACGGCCATGAACAATGTGTCACAGACTGTGAAATCTGGTCTCCTCCTGTGAAATCTGGTCTTTTGTGTGCTTTTATGCTATACTATACAGATTTCATAGGGGGAGACCAGCGTTTCTCAAATTGCAGGTCCTGAGCCAAAAGAAAGTTGCAGGGGGGTCATAATGTTATTTTAGGGGGGTCGCAGTATTGCCACCCTTACTTCGGAGCTGCCTTCGGAGCTGGGCAGCGGGAGAGCAGTGGCCGTTTGCCGGGTGCCCAGGTCTGAAGGCAGCTCCTGCCAGCAGCTGCACAGAAGTAAGGGTGGCAATATTATGCCATGCCAGCCTTATTTATGCGCTGTGGTCTTAAGATCTGGGTGTCCAGATAGTGATGGCTGCTGACTGAGGGCCCAACTCTGCAGGCAGTGGTGCAGAAGTAAGGGTGACAATCCCATACCATGTCATTCTTACATCTGCGCTACTGCTGGTGGCAATGCTAGCTTCAGAGCTGGGGTTCCGGCCTGTAGCCGCCACCACTCTCCAGCTGCCCAGCTCTGAAGGCAGCGCTGCCGCCAGCAGCAGCACAAATGTAAGGATAGCAGTACCGCACCCCTCCCTACAATAACCTTGTGCCCCCCCCCAACTCCTTTTTGGGTCAGGACTCCTACAGTTACAACACCTTGAACTTTCAGATTTAAATAGCTGAAATCATGAAATTTATTATTTTAAAAAATCCTATGACCGTGAAATTGATGAAAATAGACTGTGAATTTTGTAGGGCCCTAAATATATGCAATTGTGATCTTTTCAAAGGTTTATGACAATGTAATGTGAATGCCATGGGTGCTATTTTTTAAGTTCCATAATAGAATCACATCTGAATTTTTTTCAAGGAGAAAGCAAATATTCTTTATTCAGCACATCAAGTACTGTACCTGCCATGTATGAAATTATAAATCAAATCTACTTTTGAGATAACACCATGGGAACAATTCAGAAAGGCATTGGGAAAGATTCTTAATCCTTTATAAACAGACTCTATTGTTTGGCTTCAAATAACTAAAGAATACCTAAATATTTTTGGTTAACTTTTATTTAAAAAAAATAATTTTGGACTGAGACCAAGCATGAGACATTTCAGCCAAAATGCTTTAAGGCTTAGCTACACATGGAAATTTACAGAAATAGCTATTTTGGAATAATTTTTCAGTGGTTATTTCAGTGAAACTCCATATAAACACTTTTTCTGGAATAAGAGTGTCCACACAGGGGTCTATAGAAAAATAAATATTCCAGAAAAAAATATTCTGGAATAGTTATTTCAGTAAATGTCTAAGGGTAAGCTGTCCTTAGTGACTGAAAATATCCGTATATAGTGGCATTTTTTTGTTATTGCTAAAAGCTGTGCAGTGCCACTCCACGGTGCTCAGCGATTTATTTAAGAAGTTTACAGATTTGTCTGTGGGCCACTTCAAATTGTGAGAATTGGAGGGTTTTTTGGGGGGAGGGAGGGAGTGCAAACTTAGTAACTAACCATTCCCAAATAGGGCTATTCTAGGTCAAGAGGAGTACATACAGAGCTGATCCAGAGCTTGCTTCAACCAAGACTCTAGTAGGTCGAGAAACTTTGGAGATGGCTAGGACATCAGATAGGAAGATGGAGAGGCAGGAATAACCAGCAAGCTGATTTGATTGGCAGTATTTATTGAGAAATGATTGACTTTAGTGAATCTTCTGTGCAGCCTGGCTTTTTTCTTAAACACTTTTTATTTGAACTCTTGCCAGTATGCTAATGTTGCTAATGATTCATAATGGTAAAAAATCAAATAACAAAAATAAGCTAACATATATTGCATAACCTAATGCTTAAGTGTTTAGAACTCTAATTAGTGTAAAATTGCTGCTTGGACTAGGAACTGACACAAGTGGCTTGAAAAATATCCCAATTCCAAAGTGGTGTGGGTAATTCTCCCCCGGCAATCATTCTGATCTGGGATCTCTCTCTCTCCCCAAGTCCCTGCTTTGCCCTTTCTCTGAGGCCCTGCCCCATTCACTCCATCCTCCCTACTTCTGCTGCTTGCTCTCCCCCACCCTCACTCAGTTTCACCGGGCTGGGGCAGCGGGAGGGGGGTGTGGGCTCTGGGCTAGGGCCGAGGGGTTTGGAATGTTGGAGGGGGCTCCGGGCTGAGCCTGGGGCAGAGGGTTGGGGTGCAGGAGAGGATGTGGAGTGCAGGCTTGGGAAAGGAGTATGGGTGCGGGAGGGGGCTCAGGGCTGGGTGGGTGGTGAGAGGTATAGGCTCCGACCGGGAAGCACTTACCTTGGGTGGCTGGCATGTCCCTGCGGCCCTTGGAGGAAGGGGCTTGGGGGTTCCACATGCTGCCCGCAGGCACTGCCTGTGCCCGCAGGCACTGCCCCCACATCTCCCATTGGCTGCAGTTCCTGGCCAATGGAAGCTGCAGCATTGGAGCTGGGGTGGGGGCAGTGTGCGGAGACCCCCTGTCCCTCCCCAGGGGGGCGCAGGGACATGCTGGCCGCTTCCGGGAGCAGCGCAGAGCCAGGGCAGGTAGGGAGTCTGCCTTAGCCCTGCTGCGCCCTTGGACTTTTATCAACCTAAATCTCCCTGTTTGGCTTCAGTAGCCTCCAGGAGATAGAGCCTGATTCCGGGAGGATTGGCAACCCTAACACATGCGCGCACACTGCTGTATCAGAAATATATGTATGTATTACCATTTTTGATAAAACATCAGAGGATAGATTTTTTTTTTCCAACACTCATCTCTACTTGCATATGCTGAATAGTGCATGAGCCCTTACATACCTGTGCCCTTTGTAGGTGTAACATGTCTGTATTAATGTTTGTCTGCACTCTTTAATCTAAAACCTGTGACTGTTCAAGTATTAGATTTTCTTTTTTTTTAAAGCAAGTTTGAGCACTTGCGCAGAGCATGTATGAGTCTCAGGTACATGCCCAATTTTGTATGTGGAAAAGTGGAGTCCAGGTAGAGCACTGACTGAAAATTCCTATTAACCTAGTTTACTTTCTTGGATAAATCAATGGGGGGAGGACAACATAGAACAGAGATTACTTAATTACATGGCTGAGAAATATCCAGATCTTGCTGAGGTTCATAGACTTGCTGTAAGACTACATAGCTAAGTCATGCTATATCGATAAGATTAATTATCTCCTACCTCAAAGTGCGGTAAGACAAGTGAATACAGGATGGGTCTTGTAACATGTAAAAGGTCCATTGATTATGGCATATATTCAAATCAAACCAATTAGCAGGGTAAAAGCTGCATGTTTAAATTTGTGATCTGAGCTAAATGGATAACTTTTGTGATGTAGAGTGGCTAGGCACCTTTTTTTTTTTTTTTTACAGGAAAGTCCAGTCGAAAAAGGGACCTGACAATGTCCAGTCAGATCTACTGACTGGACACCTATAGTCTGGTTATTGCAAGTGGGGGAGGTGCCGGGTTATCACATGTACCAGCCCCTACTCAGCCAGCGCTGCGTTCTACTTTCATTGGGCAGTTGCAGCTCCCAGACCCAGCTCCACAGGCCAGTCTCTCTGGACCTGGGTGCAAGGGGAGAAGCTGCCACCAAAGGGTGGTAGAGGGGCAGAGGAGTGGATGGAGGTGGGGCAGAGCTGGGGGAAGAGGAAAGGCAGGGGAGGTTCCAGCACTCCTGCTGAAGTGTCCAGTTTTTAAACACTATTATGATGAATGAGTAATAAACTCTTTAATTTGTTATATTAAAATAACAGATGTTAGCACTGTTGATAATCTAATTGACATTTATCTCAATTAGATTATTGTAGGCTGTACAATTAAGACACAATGACTAAATTTTTCATTTAAAATAATAAGAAATAATCTGAGTCTAGTATTGGGTGAAATCCGTCCAGAGAAATGAAATTGATGAATGTCAAATACCTATTTTTAAATTAGAGATGTTGAGTGTGTGCTATGAATAAATCAAAGTACTCACACATTTCAGAAAACTAGTACTCAAATCATTGGCTCTGGGAGAGTAGTAAAGCAAGGGAGACTGTGAAGAAATTTGATCTGCCATTGTTGCTTCAGATGGCTGTGTGAAGACATGCTATCTTAACTCTGTGCATGGAAGTATTAAAACTGAGCTGCTGCTAAAGTACTAGCATAATATATTTAAGCAGACTTAGAAGCATACTGAGCCATCTAGTGAAATTTTGTGATATTAGAGTTGACTCTCTGACAAATGGTTTCTGTTAACTATAGTATTTATGCACTAGGTGTGGAATTTAGCAAACATGGAGAATGTCCACAAGGCCCTCTGCTGCTAATGATTGTAGCAGTGGTGTTCTGTTCTGGGCAGGAAGGGGTCTATGCACAGACCTCAGAGGCCTGCATGAAAGAAGCTGTGGGTGCCTTTTGGAACTATGCTTATGTGGATCCAGTAGTCCTGCAAGAAGGGAGGCACAGGAGGCTGATGGATCCAGTGCCTAAAACCTCCTGCATGGCAGGTGCTGAGGAGCTGTGGGTTTTAATGCAATCGGTAGGCATAAATACTGACTGGTGGTATAGATGTTTTTCCTCCCTGTAACTTGACCACTCACTGGAGGGTGGATTTCTCTCAATCACTGCAGACTTTTCCCATATGCAGCCCCGTTGTTCAGATGGTTGTGCACCCCTGTGAATTTCACCTTAGATTATTGACTTGAATAAGATTTTCACACTTAGCAATTTCTGGTTTGTTGTTTATAAACTAGCATCAAAGCAACAAAGTGAACATCTTTTGTAGTGAATTGACTATCCTGACTGTCTCTACCTAATCTGTAACCTGGAAAGCAGTGATTGGTAAAAGGGTGTAAGAGTCATAGTGGACAAGCAACTCAATTTAAACTCTCAATATGACATCGTGGCAAAAAGGGCTAATGTGTTCCTTGGATGTATAAACAGGAAGGTGTTTTTACCTTTTATATGGCATTGATGAGAATGATATTGGAATAGTTCATCAAGTTCTGGTGCCCACATTTTAAAACAGATATGGAAAAATTCAAGAGGATGCAGAAAAAAAGCAATAAAAATTATTTCAAGTCTGGAGAAAATGCCTTAAAGTGGTACACTAAACAGATAGAGATCTTTAAGTCTATCAGAAAGAAGATTGAGAGGTGATTTTTATTGCAGTATACGAGTACTTTCGCGGGGAGAGAATATTGTGTACTAAAGGGCTCTGTAATGTAACAAAGCAAAAGGCATACCAAAGACCAATGGCTGGAAGTGGAAGCCAGGCACACTCAAATTAGGAACTTTTTTTTTAAACAGTGTAGATGATAGACTGTCAAGGGAAGTGATGAAATTCCTATTTCTTGGCATCTTTTAGTCAAGACGAGCTACCTTTCTGAAGGATATGCTTTAGCGAAACATAAGTTGTGCTTTAGTTAAACACAAGTTATTGGGCTGAATACAGGGTTAACTGGGATATACAGGTGGTCAGACTAGATGATCTAATGAACCCATCTGGCCTTAAACTCTATGAATATGAGAACCTCAGACCTCATGTTATGAGGAGCTCCTGCTTTATACCTAACGTAGTGTGCCACTGACCATGTCCGGTCAGGTATACTGACTGGATACATAAAAGTCCTAAATGTCCTATACTATTTGGGGCCCACTGGATTCAAAATTGAAGTGGGAGATAGCTAGAGAGTCCCACTCTGCAACTGATTTCAAGCCCGTCTTGAAGATGGCTGTGTCTCGGCTGTGGAGAGAAATTAGAAGTCACAGTGGTCTTTTATATTATGGATAATGACTATGTAAAAATGGTTCCTTCTTACAGCAAAGATCTGTTCCCTGTGTGCATTGAGAGTAAATTATATCTGATTCAGTGGCAATACTTTTTTTTACCACTCTGTATCTATATAAAATTGCAGAGACAACACAACTGGACCCAGTTTCTTCTCATGCACCTTCAGTCAAAAGCCAAATTTTGCCCGTATATGTTTTTGCAATCCCATTGAGCACAAATGGGTTGCATAGGTGTAGCTGATAACAGAATTTCTGTCTCACAGAATTTTTTGCTGCGGATGATTTGCCATCAGAGAAGAACCCTGTTTGACTTTTAGACGAGTTTAGGTTTGCAGGGCTGGTAATAAAAACCTAATAAACAGGGCCAATTTTATATAGAAATCACTGACACAGTAAGCTTGGAACTCCACAATATTATTTTAGTCACTTATTAGAGCCAAACCACATTAACTTTTTCTAAATATTCATGCTTTTTTATCCATTCTTGTAGTTAAAAAAAGAAAAATCAAGCTTATTTCTGTGCAATTCTCCTACATTTTGTTCAAGCATAATTTTCTAAAGAGTTAGTCAATTTGGAGACTCTATGATCTACAGTAAAAAATACTATTGTATGCTGGGTGTTCCCAGACCTTCATCAACTACACTAGTCCCTCAGATTCCCCCTCCACTCCTTCCTACTGTACCCTTCCAGTTCTCTCTCTCTCTCAAGACAAATAGTGTTTCAAAATAAAGTCTAGTATCTGTTTTATTAATATCATTAAATAAAAAGTATACCTCCTTTTGCCTCTATATCTGGCTCCTTTTTGATCTTCCCCCAGTCATCCTCATGTAAGACTTTGACTGCTCTGTTTAGCAAGACCTCCTGCTAATCTGTCTTCTGGGCTTGTGCCCCAGCTCCCTCTGCACTTGCTCCACTGGTTGCGTTCTGGACCCTTAGCTTCTGTTCTTTCACAGACAGCCGTCGTTCTGCTGTTATCTGTAGAGAGATGCGCAAAAGCTCACTCCTAGTCCATGATCTCTTTGTTTCTGCTGGTCCCAGCCTCAGAGACAGGAAGCTTTGCATCTTGTTTCCTGTCAGTCACATGCCTGCTTCCAGTCATGTACCCTGGGTCTACAGCTGCCAGTCTTACAAGGCCAAACCCCTTAATAGATATGCTGGGTCACACATGCGCCCAAATGACTAGTGTTCTGTTAGATTCATTTGCCAATGGTTTACCTTCTAAACATTCTCATGTCCAATCTATTTGAAACCAGTCTATTTTTTCCCGTATACCTCTTAAGGTTGCTAAATATAAACCTCATTTTTCATATAGGTGTCAGTTATTTTCCCTTGTGTGTGCTAGCAAATTCCTATTAAAGGTGTTTTAGTATTTCCCTAGTGATGATGGTTATATGCCTATTTAAGTGAACCATACGTTGTGTATTAATATATATTATTTTTGTTTATTTGGATTTATAAACCTATAAATAAGCACCAACTGCATGCCATTGGGGAACCCTTATATATTTCACAATAAAATACACGAATACAAAGAACTGGCCTGCTTACCCTGTTATGTAAAGGCAACTGAGTAATACACCTTCCACAGAAGATATAAAAATCCTTCCCCGAATGCCAGGGAAAAAAAAGATAAACCTTTTGTTGTGTCCTGAATGGTTAACAGACTCTGACTTAATATAGTCTTACAGGCCCTGATTCAGCAACACAGTAAGTACATACTTAACATAAGCATGTGAATAGTCCTACTGATGATAAGTATACTAATGCACTTAAATACATGCTTAATTTCTTCGCTTAATCAAGGCCATATTCCTATTTTCATCATACTAAAGGCTGTCTCCAGCTGAATTGTTATATTACTTTTGCCTTTTTTAAAAAGTCATTCTGGTAAAATACTGTAAGTTACTTGAGTGTTTTATTCAGCTTTAGTATTTGTGTGGTGTTCTCCAGTAGTTTCTTCAATATGACCTGCAAACAGTTTGCACAGTATGAAAAACCTAATTAAATGGAACTTTAAGAAACAAAGAAAAAAAAATTCAACCATTTTCAAAGGTGTTTGAAGAATTCCTAAAATTAAACAGTGCACAAACTGGAAACTCAAGATAAATAAAAAGACTATAAAATACATTGATCGAACCCTGCTATGGCTGTGCAATCATTGCCTCTGTAGGGAGCTCATTAACACTTTATTATAGCCCCATTGATGAAAATGAAGAGACACCAAGTAAATGTACATACGGCAGTTGATGGGGAAACAAATGGCTTTCCATCTACAGTTTTGCAGACAGAATAACCTATAAAAATATATTACTAGCAAAGTGTTGAAACACAACAACTTAAAGATATAAGGAGATATAAGGACCTCCTGAAAAGTTCTGGAAATAATTTAAAATAGATCAAGGCAGAAATAAACATTTTTCTGAATCACAAGATTCAGTGAACTAGAACAGACATTCAGATACACTTGGGATATGTATAGAAGCTTGAATTCAAATGCTGTAAACAAAAGTACAGACTGAGTTTGCGTAGCACTGCTATTATTGTGCACAAGGGAAAACTAAGATAACTTTCATACACAAATTCTTAGCTAATTAATTTGTGTTCTTGTTCCATAATCAGTACATTTATAAAAGCATACTTTATATGAAGCTTTTGTGCCATGTGATTTTCATATACAATAGCATTACTGCTTAAATATTTAGGGCTTATGGTGATGAAAAGGCCACATTACCCCTTTGATTAATCAGGCATTCATATACTACAGAATATATTTTCAGGAGAAAGTCCAGGGTATACATCTTAAAACATTTAAACTGCCTTCACCAAACAAGGACACTCCACCAAAGAAGTAGATTGTATCATGGAATGGGCCACCCAAATACCCTGAGAGAACCAGCTTCAATACAGGGGGAGGTGGGGGAGAACCACTGACCTCATACCCCTACGTGTCATCTACCACCCCACACAGGAACCCAATGAGGTATCAAACAATTATAACCTATATTTCACATCCTGAAAGAAATCTTTCTTGTCTGCCTTTCAAACCCTGCCGCTGCCCCCAACCTCTCCAAGTTCATCATCAGAAGCAAGCTGCCAAGAAACCATGACACCAACTCAAAGTAGTACTGTACCCTGCCAGAACAGATGCAAAACCTGCAGATATATCTCACTACTACAATGACCTATATCCCTCACAACATGCCTTTCAAGATTTGTCGGTCCTACACATGCAGCATTGGTGTACCTTGTCCAGTTCATCAAATGCCACAATAACTGTGTAGGTGAAACCAGATAATCTCTACTTTCTCACAGAAAAAAAAATAAGACAAATTCCCATGGACAAACACTTTTTTCACAAAAAGGTTGGGCGAAAGCCAACAGGTGTGGAGGAGCACATGATTTAGACAGAGACATCCCTTAGGAGAGGCTCTATTAATGGAGATTCTCTCTGTCCTAATAAGGAGGAGAGGCTGGAAGATGATAAAATACGGGTAGGATCTGATGAGAAACAGTCAAATGAAAGAGTCCCATTCAATTACATCACGTAATGGAAGACCGCTAAAAAGTGACAATATTTTAAAGAGCTTCTAACATTTGTATATGTCTAAATAATGGGTGAACTTGAGTGCCTCATATTAAATGAGGATATTGATATAATAAGCATTACAGAAATTTAGTGGATTGAGGATATTCAATGGGACACAGTAATACCTGGATAGAAAATATATTGGAAGGACAGGGCAGGGGGAGTGGCACTATATGTGAAAGGAAGCATAGACTCAAATGAAGTAAAAATCTTAAATGAACCAAACTGTACCATAGAATCTCTATGGATAGTAATTCCATGCTTGAATAATAAGAATATAGGAGTAGGGATATATTACCAACCACCTGACCAGGATGACAATAGTGACTCTGAAATGCTCAGGGAGATTAGAGAGGCTACAAAAATAAAAAACTCAGTAATAATGGGGGATTTCAACTATCCCTGTATTGAATGGGTACATGTCACCTCAGGATGATATGCAGAAGTAAAGTTTCTTGACACCTTTAAATGACTGCTTCTTGGAGCAGCTAGTCCTAGAACCCACTAGAGGAGAGGCAATTCTTGATTTAGTCCTAAGTGGAACGCAGGGTCTGGTCCTATAGGTGAATATAGCTGAACCGCTTGGTAATAGTGACCATAATATAATTAGATTTAACATCCCTGGGATGTGGAGGGGAGACATCACGGCAGCCCACCATGGTAGCATTTAATTTCAGAAAGGGGGACTACACAAAAATAAGGAATTAGTTAAACAGAAATTAAAAGGTACAGTGCCAAAAGTGAAATCCCTGCAAGCTGCATGGAAACTTTTTAAAGACACCGTAATAGAGGCTGAACTTAAATGTATAACCCAAATTAAAAAAACATAGTGACAGAACCAAACAAGTGCCACCGTGGCTAAACAACAAAGTGTAAGAAGCTGAGACACACAAAAAGGCATCCTTTAAAAAGTGGAAGTTAAATCCTAGTGAGGAAAATAGAAAGGAGCATAAACTCTGGCAAATGAAATGTAAAAATATAATTAGGAAGGCCAAAAAATAATATGCAGAACAACTAGCTGAAGACTCAAAAAGTAATAGCAATTTTTTTTTAAGTATATCAGAAGCAGGAAGCTTGCTAAACAATCAGTGGGGCCACTGGACGATTGAGATGCCAGAGGAACACTCCTGAAAGTAAATGAATTTTTTGCATTGGTGTTTATGGCTGAGGATCTGAGGAAGATTTCCAAACTTGAGCCATTATTTTTAGGTGACAATCCGGTGGTTTTGGAACAAATTGATAAACTCAACAGTAATAAGTCACCAAAACCAGATGGTATTCACACAAGAATTTTGAAGGAACTCAAATGTGAAATTGCAGAACTACTAACTGTGGTATGAAACATACCATTTAAATCAGCTTCTGTACCAGATGACTGGAGGATAGCGAACGTGACACCAATTTTTAGAAAAAAGCTCCTGAGGCAATCCTGGCAATTACTGGTCTGTAAACCTAACTTCAGCACCAGGCAAACTGCCTTAAACTACAGAAAAGAACAAAATTATCAGACACGTAGATTAACATGATTTGTTGGGGAAGAGTCAACATGGCTTTTGTAAAGGGAAATCATGCCTCACAAACTAGAATTCTTTGAGGGGGTCAACAAGCATGTGGACAAGGATGATCCAGTGGATATACTGTACTTAGATTTTCAGAAAGCCTTTGACAAAGGCTCTCACCAAAGGCTCTTAAGCAAAGTAAAACTGTCATGGGATAAGAGGGAAGGTCCTCTCATGGATTGATGATTGGTTAAAAGATAGGAAACAAAGGGTAAGAATAAATGGTCAATTTTCAGATTGGAGAGATGTAAATAATGGTGTCCCCAAGGAGTCTGTACCACTGTTCCCTGTAATTTTTTTACAACCATGTGTGGAATGAATTTTGCTATGTGCAATAATATGGAGGTGATGTGTGGCCCAGGGTGGGGCGAGGGTTTCAGAGTCCGGGAGGGGGCTCAGGGCTAGGACAGAGGATTGGAGTGTGGGAGGGTGAAGGGCTCTGGCTGGGGGTGTGGTCTCTGGGGTGCAGCTGGGGATGAGCGGTTTGGGATGCAGGACGGGACTCAGGGCTGTGCGGGGGTGAGAGCTCTGGCTGGAGATGAGTTTGGGGTGAAGGCTGCCCCTGGGCTGCGGCGGGGATAGAGGACTCCCCCCAGCCCTCTCTTGCTGCGACAGCTCCGAGGCTGGGACCAGGGGAGAGGCACCTCTCCCTGCTTGCGTGGCCCTAGATAGCCTGCTGCATGGCTGTGGAGCTTAGAGGGAACTTAGATCTATACTAGGACCAGTACTGTTCAACATATTCATAAATGATCTGGAAAAAAGGGTAAACAGTGAGGTGGTGTAACCGTGCAGGACTCACCCCTGCGGCGCCTCCTGGGGAATTAGCTCTCCAGCCGTCGGAGCGCCCTCTGTAGGCTGGTGTCCTGCTTTTCCTGGCCCCCAAGTCCCTCTCGGACCCGGGGCCCCTTGCATGCCGGGGTGCAGTCCCCTGGCAGTACACCCCTCAGTCTCTGGGTCTCCTCTTCCCAGGGAATCCCCACCCACTATCCCCACATCGCCTTAGTCTTTGGCTACTGCCCAGTCTCCATCTAGCCCCCCTTCACTGGGGCAGACTGCAGTACAAATGCCATTCATCACAGGCAAGGGGGTTTGGACCTGCCTACCCCTTTGGGCTGCCCCCTGCAATTCTAGTATCTATTTGGCCTTCCACTAGGCTGTAGTCTGGGGGTTTCCAGACCAGAGCTCCTCAGCTCCCTGGGCCTTCCCCCAGCCCTGCTCCAGCTCATGTACCTTGGTATGCTCCCAGTAGCCAGGTCCCTCCCCCTCAACAGGCTAGAAAGAGTGTCTGTTTTTGCTCCTGGCCCACTGCCTTCTTATAAGGGCCAGCTGAGCCCTGATTGGGGCATGGCCACAATTGAGCCTACTTCCCCACTCAGCCGGGGAACTGTTCTACTCAATGTGCAGTGGCAGTCAGAAAAGTTATCAGAATGTTGGGTATCATTAAGAAAGGGATAGGTTGGTCTTGGGATGCATCAGGAGAGATTTCCAGTAGAGATAAGGAGGTGTTAGTACCGTTATACAAAGCACTGGTGAGACCTCCTCTGGAATACTGTGTGCAGTTCTGGTTTCCCATGTTTAAGAAGGATGAATTCAAACTGGAACAGGTTCAGAGAAGGGCTACTAGGATGATCTGAGGAATGGAAAACCTGTCTTATGAAAGGAGACTCAAAGAGCTTGGTTTGTTTAGCCTAACCAAAAGAAGGCTGAGGGGAGATATGACTGCTCTCTATAAATATATCAGAGGAATAAATACCAGGGAGGGAGAGGAATTATTTAAGCTCAGTACCAATGTGGACACAAGAACAAATGGAAATAAACTGGATATCAGGAAGGTTAGACTTGAAGGTAGACAAAGGTTTCTAACCATCAGAGGAGTCCTGGAATAGCCTTCCAAGGGAAGTAGTGGGGGCAAAAGACTTATCTGGCTTCAAGACTAAGCTTGTTAAGTTTATGGAGGGGATGGTATAATGGGATAAAATAATTGCCAAAATTAGGCTGTCTTTGAGTACTAGCGGTAAATATGCCCAATGGCTTGTGAAGGGGTGGGATCTGAGTTACTACAGAGAATTCTTTCCTGGGTGTCTGGGCTGGTGAGTCTTGCCCACATGCTCAGGGTTTAGCTGATCGCCATATTTGGGGTCGGGAAGGAATTTTCCTCCAGGGCAGATTGGCAAAAGCTCTGGGGGTTTTTTGCCTTCCTCTGCAGCGTGGGGCACGGGTCACTTGCTGGAAGATTCTCTGCACCTTGAAGTCTTTAAACCATGATTTGAGGACTTCAATGGCTCAGACACAGGTTTGATACAGGAGTGGGTGGATGAGATTCTGTGGCCTGCATTGTGCAGGAGGTCAGACTAGATGATCATAATGGTCCCTTCTGACCTTAAAGTCTATGATTCTATGGTTCTAGGTAGTAATAGGGAAAATATCATATTGCCTCTATATAAATCCCGGATATGCCCACATCTTGAATACTGCCTGCAGATCTGGTTGTCCCATCTCAAAAAGGATGTATTGGAATTGGAAAAGGTACCGAAAGGGACTAGAAAAAATGATTTAGGGGTATAGAACAGCTTCAGTATGAGGAGAGATTAATAAGATTGGGACTTTTCAGCTTGGCAAAGAGACAACTAAAGGGGGATATGATAGAAATCTATAAAATCATGACTGGTGTGGAGAAAGTAAACAACGAAGTATTATTTGTTCCTTCTCATACACAAGAACGAGGGGTCACCAAATGAAATTAATAGGAAGCAGGTTTAAAACAAACAAAAGGAAGTATTTCTTCACACAATGCCCAGTCAACCTCTGGAACTCTTGCCAGAGGATATTGTGAAGTCCAAGACTATAACAGTTAAAAAAAGAACTAGATAAATTAATGGAGGATAAGTCCATTAATGGCTATTAGCCAGGATGGACAGGGATGCAAAACCATGCTCTGAAGTGTCCCAAACCTCTGTTTGCCAGAAATTGGGAATGGGCGACGGGGGATGGATCAGTTGATGATTACTTGTTCTGTTCATTTCCTCTTAAGCACCTGGCATTGCCCACTGTTGGAAGACAGGCTACTGGGCTAGATGGATCATCGGTGTGACCCAGTGTGGCCATTCTTATGAGATCATCCTTTTCTCTTCCTGCAATCCTCTGCGTCATTGACTAGGCACCCTCCAACTTCTGCCATATATGAAGCAGGGGTCCTACAGAGTATGTCTATATTGCACGTGAAACCTGCATCTGTAGGGACCTGGGCTTGTGGACTCAGTTTTTCCAAATCATTATTTAAACATCCACACTGCATCATAAACCTGAGCTTGCAGTTGCTGGACCTGGGTCTCATAGCCGTGCTTACATGTCCATAGTGACTACAGACTTTCTGACTCAGATCTGTGGCTTGAGCTGCATCCAGACTGCAAAATGACAGGGCTTGGACCAGAGTCACAGCAGGGTCCTGGGACCTGAGCTTGCTCACCCAAGTCAAACTGATTTGTATGTGAGCAGAAAGGTGTCTTGGGCTCAAACCTGAGTCAGAGCCTGAGTTTAGTGTGCAGTGTATATATACCTACAGATAACAGTCTCCAGTGCATGACCCTGACTGTTGTGCACTGAATAACACAAAGGTCCTGTGGGAAAAGTAGTAGTACTGTGTGATTTTTACCAAAAACAAAAAACCAAACCAAAAAAAAAAAAACCCCAAAAAACCAAACACCCAAATTTTATAAAAAAACATTATTCATATTTTTCTGATTTTTACCCTACTTTTGTATCATTCAATATATAAAAATAATTTGTTTTATTAGGAAAGTATGAGACATGTACTGTGATAATACATTAGTCTGGGTGTATACACAGAGCTGTCTGTTGAAGTAAAGCTATGTATTAGTCTAGAAGTTACAATAAACAAACAAGCTCACATGCAAGCTCTGAAGTCCATGCACATCTTAATGTACTGACGGATCTCACTCCCACAACGTACATATTTCAAGTTGTTAGCAGAGAATGGTTTAAATATCTGACACAATGGAAAAAACAAAAATCTATCAGAATACTTTCCAGAACACAAGGATGTATTCAAAAGCTTTTAAAAAAACAAAACAGGAGAAAAGGATGAAGTTGAGTGTATGTGCTATAAATGGTGTGGTGCAGTTATTAAATGTAAATATTTATAGGCTATTAGTTCTAAGTCTAAACGGCAAACTGTTTTTATTCAAATGAAAAGTTTTATTTGGGGATTAGAGAGAGATTGTTTTGTTTAAACTCAGAGTGGCATTTTGTTTTTACTTCTGCAGCAAACCACATAGAATCCCATTCATCAAAGCATAAATCTACTGAATACTTTTTTCCTTTGTCCTTCTGTCCAACAAAATAAACCCTGATTACTGACCCAGAAAAAATAATAGTTTTTTCCACCGATTTTCACTTGCTTTTGTGGTTGTAGTAATAAACACCAATACATTCCTGGGAAAAATTAAATAAAATAAAAACCGAAAATGAAGGGCCCTAATCATATTGCATTCGCTAAAGGGGCCCAACATAAGGCAGTAAGACAACCTTAATTCTGGCATTTCCTAATTTTTGTGTGATTGACTTTGTAACCTTAATGTTCTCTTAATATTGTTTTTTAATGCAATATGTTAGTCTATACTTTGGACTTTTCGTTTAGCTATGCTACACATAGGTGGTTGCCTGACAATGCCCTAAAGGTGCTCTCCTCCCTCCGCCCGGCATCAGAGAGGAGGAGGGTATTGTTTCCTTTTTATGCCTTAAGATGGCTTTAGAATTTCAACTTAGTACATCTTTCCTAATGTATAAAGCACTATAAAGGTGTACATTTTCTCACTAATAATTATGTCATTATGTTTAAAATATATAACAGTCATATAATCTATTAATACTGTTTTATGCTAATATTCATTAACTATTAATGAAGTTTGGTCAGTGTGCTTTTATTAAAAGTGAAAAACATAAGAGTGGTATAGTTAAGAGTAACTTACGTTAATGTCTTATCCTACTTGGAATATGTAAGAAATGTGAAGTTTCCAGTATGGTAGACGTAGCCTTTTGGGATCAAAGGCTTGTGACTAATTTCTAAGAGGATCCAAAAATTATCCCTCTAATTTTACTGTCCTTGTATTTTCATTGCAATACTTTTGTTTTCTTTCAGATTGGGCAACTTGTGTTTAAAGGTATGAAAAAACTAAACCGAATCCAGTCAATAGTTTTTGAGACTGCCTACAGTACAAATGAGAACATGCTGATCTGTGCACCCACTGGAGCTGGGAAAACTAACATTGCCATGCTAACTGTCCTGCATGAAATTCGCCAGCATGTTCAGCAAGGAGTTATCAAAAAGGATGAGTTTAAGGTAGGAATTCAATGAACCAAAACCAGCTTTTTTAACTCATAAGATAAAACCCATTATACAGTTATACACATTATATGAAATCAAGAAGTTTTCAAGGGTGTTATACTTCTCCAGGTCTCATAGAAAATGCTGGTGATTTACTTCATTACTATTAAACCAATTCCTATTTGTGTTCTGAAAATCTTATTACCCATGTGAAAAGCTATGAAAATGCATTTAGCTTTGATGCAGAACCAATTCTCAAAGTAATGAGGCTGTATAAACATAATCCATTGTCCTCTAAACAGCGGCACACTTATCTAACAAAGATAACTACTTTTCATATATCACTATTAAGATTTTTCACTGTAAGTGCCTAGAATCATATTTCACAATAAATTGTGATTTGTATTGGTTGCCATGAAACAAATTACATTGTGCAGTTTGCTCATTTATCAAGCTAGTATCCTTTTGGTGCAGATTGTGTATGTTGCTCCTATGAAGGCTTTGGCAGCTGAAATGACAAATTACTTCAGCAAGCGTCTGGAGCCACTAGGCATCACTGTGAAAGAGCTGACCGGTGATATGCAGTTGTCAAAAGGTGAAATTCTTCGAACACAGGTATGTTTTGTTTCAGTTGAATAGTGCCTGTGTGCAGGCATGTGTGTACACTTTAATTTGTTAAAAAAAACTTCATTGTCAAAAGTTGTAGTAGTTGGAATGTAACATTCCAACTACTGTAACATTGTAACATTGTGGTATTAATTATACTGTGTATGTTTAAAATGTGACCAAAGTTTGGAACACCTTCACTATGGAGAAAACTTTCAGATAGATCTGAAAAACAAACCTAAACTGATCTATTTTTTTCACTGAAATTTGAGGTTCCATCTACAACCCTATAATACACCCACAACCTTCCTATCATTTCCTGGTTTTATTAGGTCCCTGGGTAGACCCATGGTCTCTTCATTGCTTATAATCATTAGTAGAACCAGATCCCTTACTTCTGGGTTCCAGCCTTTTAATGGATTATTGTTCCTACCTTTTAATGATTGTGTCAGGGATTGTGGTACTAGGTATTCGTTTTAAAAAAAAAATCTCCCCAGCTTCCCTCAACACCCCTCTCCAAAAAATACCCCCCCAACAACACCCCCCTCACCCAAAAGTCAAGTAGGGTCAGGTCTTCAGATGGAAAATGCAGAAGAAGTTTGAAATATTACTACAACATTGTTGTTGTGTAAATGAATATTTTGTCAGACCTCTTTTTAAAGTATACAGTGGTGGTGTAGCTGTATTGGTCCCAGGATATTAGAAAGACAAGGTGGGTGAGGTCATGTCTCTTATTGGAAGTTGGTCCAATAAAAGATATTACCTCACCCACCTTGTTAATCATCTTTTTAAAGGGTTAATAAAATTGAAGATTCTGCTGATGACTAATATCAGTATATTTCCTCTGATAGAGCATTTAAGTGATGAAAAGTATCAGTTATAATTAATGATGTTCTTTTGCCTCTTAAGAAATACTAGACATTTTAATAACTGAATTTTGCATACCTGACTTCATGTACAGTGTTGCGCAGCATGCAGATTTTTTTGTTAGCAGATATGACTATTCCCATATTGCCTTATTTGCTTAGAAAAGAGGCTTTTATCAGGTATACGTTTTGGACAGTCTTTCAGCCAGTGATGTAACACTTTTCCACAACATGAAAAAGTGTTTGTATTTTTATGGTTAAACTCCTTGTTGTTACCCTTTTGTCTCCTAATTTCATGAATCCGAATAAGCTTTGGCTGTATTTATTTATGTATTATGAACACTTGTGTCATTAATCCTGTAGTAATTAACACTGATTCAATTGAGATATACTTTTTTCTTAATTTTGGTATGCTTTAAATCTCCATTATTACACTGGAGATTTCTTTTCCTATGTTAAAAAGAAAATATAGATGTATGGATTATGAATCCAGAGGGGACTATTGTGATAATCTATCCTGACCTCCTGCATAACACAGACTATGGGATTTCCCTGAATTAATTCCTGTTTGAACAAGATGTTTTTTAAAAATCATCCAGTCTTGATTTGATAATTTTGCATGATGGAGGTTCCACCAAAGCCCAGGTATGTTGTTCCAATGATTATTGTCGTTGTTAAAAATATACACCTTATTTTTAGTTTGTCAAGCTTCAAACTCCAGCAATAAGCTCTTGTTATACCTTTGCTAGACTGAAGAGCCTTCTCATCAAACTTTTATTCCCCATTTTCATTGCAGACTGTGATTAAGTCACCCCTTAATCTTTTCTTTGTTATTCTAAACAGATTGAGCTCCTAGAGCCTTTCACTATATGTAGGGCTCAGTGTCTGTTACAGAGGTCACGGAACATCACAGATTCCGTGACTTTCCACAACCTCTGTGACTTCTGTAGTGGCCAGTGTGGCTTAATCCAGGGCTGCCCAGGGCTTCCGGGCCAGCTGCGGGGGTGGCCCCGGGGCCAGCTATACCAGCTGCTGCTCGAGTGGTCCCGGGGTAGCTGGAGCAACCACTGCCACTGGACCTGCCACTGCCCCCCCACAGTGGACCCCTGTTCCCCCCAGCAGCAGCCCTTTGTGGCGTACCCTCCCCCACCCCCGATTTAGTCAGGGGTATTTGTATATAAATCATGGACAGGTCACGGGCCATGAGATTTTGTTTGTTGCTGGTGACCTGTCCATGACTTTTACTAAAAAATACCCATGAAAATCGTAGCCTTAACTATATGGCATGTTTTCCAATCCTTTTTTCATTCTTGTGGATCTTTTCTTCAAATTTTCAGCATCCTTGAATTGTGGACACCAGAACTTGACACAATATTCCAGTAGCGCTCACACTATTGCCACGTACAGAGGTGGTATAACTTGTCAGCTCCCCCTAGATATTCCCTGTTTATACATCCACAGATTGCATTAACCCTTTTGGCTATAACATCACATTGGGAGCTCATTTTCAGCTGATTATCAACAATGGCCACAAAGTGTTTTTCAGAATCACTGCTTCTCAGCTTAGAGCCCCACCATGCTGTACAAATGGACTACATATGTGATTCTTAGATATATGACCTTACTTTGACCGTAGTGAAACATGTTTTCTTGCGTCCAGCTTCCTAAGTGATCCAGATGGCTCTATCAATGTCCTGTCCTCTTAATTATTTACTACACCCCAGTCTTTGTCATCTGCAAGCTTGATAAGTTTTTTGTTTTCTTTCAAGTTATTGACAAAAATGTTAAATAGCATAGGCCGATTCCTACCAGATCCCTTTACAAACACACCAGCTTGATGATGATTCCCTATTTACAATTACACTTTGAGAGCTATCAGTTAGCCAGCATTTAATCCAGTTAATGTGCACCATGTTGATTTTATATCAGTCTAGTTTCTTAATCAAAATATTTTGTGGTACCAAGTGACGTGTTGTATAGAAGCCTAAGTATATTAAATCAATACTACTACCTTTATCAACCAAACTTGTATTGTTAAAAAAAAAATCAAGTTTGCACGACAAGATCTGTTTTCCATAAACCCATGTTGACTGGCATTAATTATATTACCTCATGGTTTTGCCCAAGGTGATAAAGAGCGCAGCAGGCTGCTGGTGTCTCCAGTTCTTTCTCGCTTCTTCATGGTCCCGCCTCTCCCCCATCCTCCCCAGTACCCAGATCTGGGTACTGGACTATACGAATGTCTGACTCAGTCCACTGCTCCCGTTCCAGAAGCATGACTATCGCAAGGTTCCAGTGGCACTGAGACAATTCCCCACCAGTCAACTCCAGCTACCTCACATCTTGCACACATCAGTACTTGTGAGAGTGGCCCTATTGATCAAGTATCAGAGGGGTAGCCGTGTTGGTCTGGATCTGTAAAAGCAGCAGAGAGTCCTGTGGCACCTTATAGACTGACAGACATATTGGAGCATAAGCTTTCGTGGGTGCCACAGGACTCTGTTCCTATTGATCAACTATGCCATCCTCCAACTGGCACGCATGGTAGGGCACACCCTGGCCACATGTGCACACACTCTGAAAGGGGTTGAAATGAGGCACTATGTCTCCACAAGGAGTCAGAGTTTTATTCTCTCATTCTCCATCCAACTCACAGGTCATCTAGGCAGCATCAGAGTGATCCAAGCAACAACACCTCTGCTCCACCCCAGAGGGCAAAAGACTGGACTTAATGGGTAGGAAGGTCTTCTCCTTGGCAGGACTCCAATTCTATATTTCCAACTACTTAGCCCTGATGGCCAGATATGACTTTATCAACTATGGATGAGGGACTGAGATCACTGACAAACTACTACCGCAAGATTGCAACCAATTCCAGGTGGTTTTGCAGGAAGTCAAATTACTCGTCAGGTCCATGCTATGGGTCATAGTGGATTCAGCAGATCCATCAGCCCATGTGTTGGCAATTGGGATTGTCCTTAAGAGGGAATCCTGGTTACACTCCTCAGACTTCCCCAGGGAGGTGCAAAACACTATAGATGACCTTCCATTCGACAAATCACACCTTTTCAACCAGAACATAGATGATTCTTACACTCCTTAAAGGATTCTAGAGACACATTAAGCTCTCTGGGCATCTACATACCAGCACCTAAGAGAGAGTTTTACCATCTGCTCCAATAACAACATTGGTGGCATAGCTGTGAGGCCTTGTAATGTACCTATGAGCATCCTCAAAGATGCCCTAAGGTCCACAGAACCCGCCTGCCTACATCGACTGCTTAGTCATCCATGCAACGCACACAATCGTCACATAAATGGTGTCTGAGTGTCATTAGAGAGCCATCAACCATTCTGTACATCAGTGCTCCTACTGGCTACCCCCTTTGGGGGCTGCCTCAAATTCTTTCTGCCAGCATGGAAAGCCTTAACAATGGACAAGTAAGTCCTAGATGTTATCCACAGCAGCTACCTCATAGAATTTACAGCGATGCCCCCATCATACACTCCACTGCGGTCCACACATGGAGCACTTACACAATGACATCCTCCAACTAGAGATGGACTCGCTTTTGTGGAGGGGAGCTATGGTGCCTATCCTGGAACCATTGCAGGGCACAGGGTTCTATTCGAGCTACTTCTTAGTACCCAAAAAGAATGGAGGATGGAAACTGAGCTTGGATCTCTCATGCTTCAACTGTTCAATTTCCAAACCAAGATTCCAGGGCGGGAGAGAGCTCAGTGGTTTGAGAATTGGCCTGCTAAACCCAAGGTTGAGTGTTCTATCCTTGAGGGGTCCATTTGGGGATTTAGTTAGGGATTGGTCCTGCTTTGAGCAGGGGGATGGATTAGATGACCTCCTGGGGTCCCTTCCAACCCTGATATTCTATGATCACACTTGAAGCAATCATTCCCTCTATAGAAAAAGCAATGTGGTTTATGGCTTTTGATATGCAAGATGCCTACTTTCATATCTATATACACCCGACTCTCAGAAGATTCCTGAGGTTCAAGGTCGGACCTCAACATCTTCAATACTGGGTTCTCCCATTCAGACTTACCACTGCCCCACGAGTGTTCACAAAAGTTTTCTTTGTGGCGTCAGCTCATCTCTGATGTCGGAGGATCCTCGTTTTTCCATATCTAGACAACTGGCTGATAGCAGCAAGGTCCAAAGAAGAGGCCCGGGACTCAACGTCCCAGCTCCTTCTATGCCTTTTCCCCTGGAACTCAACATCAGTGTTTGAAAAATTGACTTTTTGCCCTACACAATCCCTGGAGTTCATAGGAGCTCACATATACACGACATCTGCCTGAACTTATCTGCCATAGGACAGATTCCAGACAATGTGAGAGCTTATCACTTCAGTGACTTTCCAACCCTTTGATTTTGGACAAGATCTGCCTTTTTCTCTTGGGGCACATGGTGGCCTGCACATACATGACACCCTTTCCTCAACTGAACTTGCTCTGTCTACAACTATTGTTACAAAGAGTCTACTTCCCCATGCACACTCCTGTGCACAACCCTATGCACACCCGGCTCAGCATCCCACCAGAAGTAATCTCTAAACTACAATGGTGGCTATACCGTTGACGAGTTTGCTTGGGGATGACCTTCCTCTGATCCTTTCCCACTCTGACAATCGTAATGGGCTCATCTCTCATGGGCTGGGGCACCCACATGAGAGACTGCGTGACACAAGGCACTTGGATACCACCAGAGACCAGGATGCACATAAATATTTTGGAACTCAGGGTCGTGCTCAGAGCTTGCCACGTGTTTTTGCCAATGACTAACCCCCCTTTTAACACTTTCCGTAAAGACAAGGTCTCTGTACACTTGTAAGTTACACTTTCATGATAAAGAGATTGCTCTACAGTACTTGTATTGTGGTGAATTGAAAAATACAATTTTTTTTCTTTTTTTCCCAGTGCAAATATTTGTAATAAAAATAATATAAAGGGAGCACTGTACAGTTTGTATTCTGTTATAATTAAAATCAATATATTTGAAAATGTAGAAAACATGCAAAATATTTAAATAAATGATATTCTGTTATTATCTAACTGTGCAATTGAAAGCGCAAATAATTGTGATTATTTTTGTTAATCTAACAATTATTTTTTTTAATCATTTGACAGCCCTGATAGATATTAATTAGTTTTAGATAATGAGGCAAAGGAGGGAGGGGGTGTTGATAAAAGCAGTGTGTCATCTTGGGTATAAAAACTGTACTGAAACTTAAGCTTTGCATTTATCAATATAAATATAGCCAAGCCATAGGCCTGTTACACTGCAGTTGATCACTGGGTGTGGCAAACTGTACCCTTTGAAATAAACCTGTTCCTTGGATTTGAACTCTGAGTTAGAAGTGGTTTTGTCTGCTACAGCAAGCAGAGGTTATCTGCTTTGCTGCATTTGTAAAGTAACATGTGGGTCTGGTTGATGGTCCTGAAACATCTTTACACTATATACTTTAGAAGAAATAGATTGTAATTAAAAAGAGCAATCATAAGAAATTCCAAACCAAAAAATATTAATAAGTGGCAAACAGTGTATACACTTGTGGCATAATATACAAAACCACATTTTTGGAAGGCACATTTTGATCGGCATGAAATACAAGTACACTAATTTAAATATAAATCAATGTTAGGCACTTTTCCTATTAATCTACATATACAACATTACTCTAAAGAAACAGCAGGTAAGTACTTTAGAACTTTTATTAACTGGTAGTTTCCACTTACCACCCATGAAAGCAAAATATTTCAGTACAGAAACTGAAATAAAAAAATCTTTCAATACACCTGGTCAGAGTTGAGGTTATTTTGCTGAGGTTCAGTGTGTATCTCTCTCTACTTCAGTTTTATGGGCTGTATATTATTTGTCACATGTTGAGCCATTTATTTGTACCAGGAGCATCGCCAATGTTGGCCCTGCGGTCCAGAGGCAAGCCGTCGCTGGGATCTCCGCAGTTGCCCCTGACTCAGTACTGGTCACGGTCGAGGGAATTTTCCTATACTGTTTGCCACTCAGCGACCGTCCTGTGCGTAGTCCTCGCAGGTTGCCGTCAACCCTCATGAGGTTGTCTGGCTGGGTTCCGACTGACAGAGACTCCATGCACCACTCCGCCTCGAGGAACGGACACCAATGGGACTGAGGCAGAAGACGCCGAAGGTCCTTGTCTCAGAGGGGCTATCGTAGCCAGTCGTGATAAGAATGTCAATGCCATTCCTGTTTATCATCTCGCTCCAGGACCCTGCCACGGTACCGCTTTTGCAGCCCCGGGCATCAATTGCTGGTGCCTCGCCATCACGGATCCGCCTGCCGAAGCTGATCACGGAGAAGCTGCTACCAGCGGTACCATTCCTCCATGCCGGGATCACAGTCTTGTGGTCGGCACCGTTCCCAGCGCCGCCACCACTCCTGGTCCAGGGACAGTGGCAGGTTGTACATCAGCCCGGCCTCCCTTCATAGTCATCCATCGATGGGTCAGGCCAGCCAGACTGAACAACCTGCTCCGCCGGTGCCACAGCAGATGCAGTGGCACCGGGCCCTGTGGCTGGAACAATGGTACCATTGGGCACCGTGGCCTCTGATGCAGCCTCCAGTGGGACTTGCTCAGTGGCCGGAGCCTCGGAACGGCCATTGGCCTCCCTCTCCCGGTCTCCACGGAAGGAGTCGGTGGGACGTGCATCTTCAGCGCCGTGCCCGGAGAGCGACCAGGTGGTGGATCCTCTGGTGCTGGTGGACATGCAAAGTACCGCGCCTGCCTCCTCACCCTCCCCTGATGAGGTGATTACGACCCCTCCTCCCTCCATCCCACAAGAGGACTCTTAAGCCCACCAGGATCTATTGAAAAGGGTGGGGTCAAACCTCAACCTTCATGCAGAGGAGGTGGAGGAGCCTTGGACTCCCTTTTTAATGTCCTGTTCGTGTTGATGCTGGGAAAAGTGGCCTTGCCACTCCACAAAGGGGTGGCAGAAATTTCAAATGCCTTGTGGCAAACCCCAGCCTCATTGCCCCCCATCTCTGAGAGAGCGGAACGCAAGTATTTTGTGACCACCAAGGGACATGAATACCTATACACCCTTCCTAACTCCCTGATGGTTGAGTTGGTTAACCACAGGGAGGAGCAGGGCCAACCAACCCCCACTCGGAAAAATAAAGATTCAAGGAGGCCTGATTCACTTGGGAGAAAAATTCATTCGTCCTCGAGCTTCCAGTTACAGGTGGCGAACCATCAGGCTCTCCTGGGCCTGTATGAGTTCAATCTGTGATGCTGTCTGTCCAAGTTCGAGGACTCCCTCCAGGACCGTGACAGGAAGGAGTTCAAAGCTCTGGTAGAGGAGGGTACAGCAGCTGCCAGGGCAACCCTGCAGGCAGCATCGGATGTGGCGGACACTGCTGCGTGGTCCATGGCCTCCGCGGTGTCCATGAGAAGAGTGTCATGGCTCCTCCGGTCTGGGCTGTCCGGTGAGGCACAGAACTCTTTGCAGGACCTCCCGTTTGATGGCAAGGCTCTGCTTGCAGAACAGACGGACTTAAAACTGCATGGCCTTAAAGACTCCCGCACTACGCTTAAGACTCTTGGCCTTTATGTTCCGGCTCTGGCTAGAACGAAGTTTAAACTGCAGCAGGATCCCTCCCAGGCCATCAACTCTCAATATGAACCCCCTTATTAAAAAGTGGCGGGACTATAAGAAACGCCCACAGAGACAGTCTTGGTCTGCCCCCCAGCCTGGGTCCTCCAAGGGCAAACGGGCAGAGAAATGGCAATTTTGATGGGATGCCTGGGGGGTGACCTACCAGTTCACATCAGGGATCCACCCACAATAAAGCTTCCCTTCTCCAACCGGTTGTGTGCTTTTCTCCCAGAGTGGTTGCAGCTGACCTCGGACTGATGGGTCCTCAGCATTATCTCCTGGGGCTATACCATCCAGTTTACCTCTACCCCGCCCAGCCACCCTCCGCCCCCATCTTTCCTGGGGGACTCCTCTCAGGAGGCCCTGCTCGTGCAGGAGGTGGGGCGTCTCCTTGGCCTAGGAGCGGTGGAAGTGGTGCCAGCGGAGTTCAAACGCAAGGGGTACTACTCCCGCTATTTCCTTATCCTGAAGCCCAAAGGGCGGCGCAGGCCCATCATGGACCTGCGAGGCCTGAACCAGTACATGGTGAAGCTCAAGTTCCACATGGTCTCCCTGGCTTCCATTCCCTCTCTGGATCGCAGGGACTGGTATGCTGCCCTCGATCTGCAGGACGTGTACTTCCACATCCATATGTTCGAGGGGCAAAGGTGCTTCCTCCATTTCATGGTGGGACAAGAACACTACCAATTTACGGTCTTCCCATTTGGCCTGTCCACTTCCCCTAGGGTATTTACAAAGTGTACGTCTGTGCTGGCGGCCTACCTCAGGCGCCGTGGGGTCCAGATCTTCCCCTATCTGGACGAGTGGCTGGTCAAGGGCAGCTCCCGGTCGTAGGTGCAGGATCATGTGGTGCTCCTTCTGTCCACGTGCGCTACTCTGGGCCTGTTGGTAAATGACACCCAAGTCCACTTTAGTCCCGGTACAATGCCTAGAGTTTATCAGGGCAGTCCTAGACTCCATGTTGGCCAGAGCCTCCCTCCCACTGGACAGGTTTGAGACCCTGAAAGGGCTCATTGACACAGTCACAAGGTTTCCAGTGACAACAGCCAAAGCGTGTCTCCAGCTCTTGGGTCACATGTTGGCGTGCACATATGTGGTTTGCCATGCCAGACTCAGGATGAAGCCCCTCCAGCTCTGGTTGGTCTCGGTGTTCTTCCAGGCCAGAGACAGGATGGACAGGGTCCTCACTGTGCCTGAATTGGTGATCGCCTCCCTACACTCCCTCCCGGGGAACATGCTCCACAGGGTCCCATTCAGAGGCAGGCCCCCATTGATGGAACTGGTGCCCGACGCATCAGACCTGGGGTGGGGAACCCATGTCCGAGACATTCAGACCTGAGGTCTGTGGTCTGCACAGGAACTGGCCCTCCATATAAACGTCAAGAAGCTCGGACAGTGCAGCTGGCGTGCGTGGCCTTTTACTCGCACCTGGGGGGCAGGGTGGTCAGTGTTCTCACGGACAACACGGCCTCAATGTTTTACATTAACAGGCAAGTTGGTTAGGCCAGGAGGAAAGGACGTGCTCGGAAGGGGTTCAGCGCATCCTTTTGGAAAGCAGGCGACTCTCCACATGCTGAGCTTACTTGGCAAAGTGGTATCAGTTTTCCTGGTGGGCGGCTGAGCAGGGTGTTTCCCCCATGGCTGCCCTGATCCAGCTCATTTTGGACTACCTCCTTCACCTTTAGAGCCCAGGGCCTGGTGCCCTCGTCCATCAAGGTGAACTTGGCAGGCATATCGGCTTTCCACCTGCTGGTGCAGGGGCACACGGTATTCTCCCATGCTATGACTAGCCGATTCCTTAAGGGATTGGATCGTCTCTTCCCGTATGTTAGGCCCCCAGTCTCGCAGTGGGACCTGAACTTGGTGCTGGCCCAGCTGATAGGTCCCCCGTTTGAGCCGCTAGCTACGCGCTCCTGCTCGCATCTCTCATGGAAGGTTGCCTTCCTGTTAGCAATCACATCGGCTAGGCTGGTCTCGGAACTCAGGGCCCTGACCGCCGAGCCCCCATACACAGTGTTCCATAAGGATAAGGTCCAGCTCTGCCCACATCCATTGTTCCTCCTGAAGGTGGTCTCTGTCTACCACATGGGTCAGGACATTTTCCTGCCTGTCCTCTGCCCCAAGCCCCATGCGTCCAGTGGGGAGCACCGCCTCCAAACGCTGGATGTGAGACGGGCTCTGGCTTTTTATCTGGAGCAGAATAAGCCGTTCAGGAGGTCTTCACAACTGTTCATCGCCTCGGCTGAACGCAGGAGGGGTCGGCCAATCTCCACTCAGCGGCTCTCCAGCTGGATCACCTTGTGTATCCGTACCTATTATGACCTGGCGGGAATTCCTCCACCGTCAATTGTGAGGGTGCAGGCCTTGTTGGCTGCCTTTTTAGCCCATGTCCCCATTCAGGACATTTGCAGGGCTGCCACATGGTCTTCAGTTCACACTTTCACCTCACATTATGTGATCGTCTCCCAGACCGGGGAGGACGCTGGGTTTGGCAGGGCTCTGCTCCGCCCCGAGAGTTTGTGAACTCCTACCCACAGATATAGCGTGGAATCACCTATTGCGAAATACACATGAGCAATCACTCGAAGAAGAAAAAACAGTTAGTTACCTTTTCCGTAACTGGTGTTCTTCGCGATTTGTTGCTCATGTCCATTCCACGTCCCACCCTGCTTCCCCTTTGTCGGAGTTGTCTGACAAGAAGGAACTGAGGAGAGGGGGGAGCGCGCAGCACCCCTTATACCATGCCATGGAGGCGCCACTCCAGGAGTCGCTAGGAATGCTCCCCTACGGGTACTGCTAGGGGAAAAACTTCTGACACGGGTGCACGTGGCGAGCATGCAGCTATTGTGGAATAGACATGAGTAACACACCTTTAAGAACACCAGTTACGGAAGAGGTAACAGTCTTTTTCAGCACATCAGGTGACAGTCCCAAGGGGGTCTCTGTGACCGAACCCATCACACATACCTGAATCTGATTGCTTGGATCTAAGAGCTTGTCTACATTGGCACTTCACAGCGCTGCAACTTTCTCACTTGGGGGTGTGAAAAAACACACCCGTGAGAGCTGCAAGTTTCAGTGCTGTAATGTGCCAGTATAGACAGTGCACCAGTGCTGGGAGCTACACCCCTCGGGCAGCGCTTTAACGTTGCCAGTGAAGGCGTGCCCTTAGACCAGGGGTTCTCAAACAGGGGATCGGGACCCTCAGCGGGTCATGAGGTTATTACATGGGGGGTCACGAGCGGTCAGCCTCCATCCCAAACCCTGCTTCACCTCCAGCATTTATAGTAGTGTTAAATATAAAAAAAGTGTTTTTAATTTATAAGAGGGGTGGGGGCGTACTCTGAGACTTGCTGTGTGGAAGGGGTCACCAGTACAAAAGTTTGAGAACCACTGCCTTAGACAGACAAAGTAGGCGAGGAAATATCTTTTCTTAGACCAACTTCTGTGGTGGAAGAGATTCGCTTTCAAGCCACACATGGCTCTTCTTTAGGTCTGGGAAAGGATGTTAGCATGTATTCTAAGGGACCATTCAAGGCAGAATGGCCCGCTAATACCTTTGCTGTCATAGGACAAAAAGAGGGGGGTTAGTGAGTTAGTTTGTTGTAAAAAGCCATAAATCCTGGTTTCACCACCCATATAGTTGTTGGGGTAGTTGATCACACACAGGTGATAGGGTGTTCTTTTCTTTTATCATTTTCCTGTGTGAGCTCATTGGAGAACAGAGTGATTGTCTGACCCAGTAAATATGAAACCAGGATTTATAATTTATTACTACAATCTATTACCCACTATTTCTCCTTTTTTGTCCTATTACTGCAGAGGTGTTAACAGGCCACTCTACTTTGAATATGCCCACGAAAGCTTATGCTCAAATAAATTGGTTAGTCTCAAAGGTGCCACAAGTACTCCTGTTCTTTCTACCTTGAATAGTCCCTTACAATCTGTACTATCTTGTGATCCTTGTAACCAATACCTGTAATCCCTCATAACTCAATCCTGACCCCAGATGTACAGTACCTTCCCTCTTAACTTGTGTATATTTAATTTTAAACATTTACTTTAATAAATTTTTTAAGTACTTGTGCTAAACCATCTGTTCCACCTTGCATTTTGCTGTGACACTGGGTGTTTCTTTCCCTGACCTGAAGAAGAGCTCTGTGTGGCTTGAAAGCTTGTCTCTCTCATCAACAGAAGTTGCTCCAATAAAAGATATTACCTCCCCTGCCTTCTCTCTCTCAGATTTTGGGACTAATATGGCTACAGCTTTGCTGCTTGGATCTTGTAAGAGAGTTAATTGAAGCAGTCTGTTTTTAGGGGATGATCCAAATTCTGTTTGCTTCTAGCAAAAGATCCACCTCACTAGCGTCCTCCAAACCATGGAAAAGGTTACAAAGAGAAAGTATCAAATTCAAGAATTCTGGGAGTCTGAACATCCTAGTTTCTACAGATGCCCTTTCCTTACACTTAATGTAAAGATTGCTAAAGGAACTTGGTACGAAGTTTTCACATTCAAGGACTTTATCCTCATTCCCCCCAAAACTCCAGCTAGCTCCAATCCACCTGCAAAACGTCTGGTCTCCCTCCTCCACAGTATAACTTCTACAATGCAGTTGTATACTGTCAGTGCAGAAATCTTTGCCACATTGAAAACTGAATGTGATGACTGTGGAAAAATAAATAATTACAAACTACTGTACTCATTCTATTGCTCATTTTTGTAATTATTTCAATTTTAAAAATCAGGGGTTTTAGTTTAAATAGAGCTTCACTATTTTTCCATTTTGCTTCTCCAGAGTGCAGAATTTAGGGACCTTGCTACAGAATTTAAGTCCAGATTGCTATGGAGTACAAGTTCCATTCTTGTGTACAGTTGACTGACTGTGCCTTTGAGTCTATTCTATTCTTTACAGGTTCTTTTACCACCTTTATCACGATAGTATCTTAGTGCCTACCAGCAGTGCATTAAGTGACATAACTAACGTCTGCTACATATGATTTGTTGTTTCCTCATCCTCTGTCCAGGGAGAAATGGCAGTGTAATAGGATTTTTTTAATGTGTACATGCTGCTTAATGTTTATATTACAGACTATCTATGTAATAATGGTATTGGGATATCGGCTATCATGGGGTGTTGTCTTTTTGTCAGATAACTGGTGACTTTCTGAATGGTTGTTCATTTGGTCTTTACAATAGCTTCAAAATGCTTTTGTTTTATGTAATCAACAAGAATGTATGCTATAGCTTTGAACACGGTTTACCAAAAAACCCCGAGGAAAACTATCCTTTTATAGTTCTACCCAATATCTTACAGTAAACAATTACAAATATCTTTGAAACCCCCTGGACCATGGAGAACACAAATGGGTTTGAACTACTACAGATTTGTTTGTAAATCACTAGGCTAGGAGACAACATGTTTTTGTGACGCTGGCATTTTGTATTATAAACTGATGGCTCTGTTAGCATGATGTCTTAGCCTGTGGTAGACAGCTGTAACCTTTAGAGAATCACAGAAATGGCTTCCTGGCCCCCAAGCATATTAATGCCTAGAGGGAGATAGCTTTGAATAATATGATTTGATGCATGTGTGGCTTCCACTTTAATTGCATTTATGCTGAATTGTGCTTTTATTAAGGATGTTTTATTGCTGTATATGCAAAGGAGCTGGCTGTTTAAAGATAAGTAGGGAGATCTATGACATTGTAATAACAGGAAAACACATGTAAGATGGCTTCATGTTCACACAGTAGAAACATGGAATTTCTTTACTTCTCAAGAACCATCAAGTCATTTGCTATTTTAAGTGTGAAGGCCATATTTGCCAAAGGAGGTTCAACTAGTGTATTCACCAAAATGCACATGCCTCTGCTGCCTTTCCCGTATATTTATGTTTGCTGACAGATTTGGTGATGCATATCTGTGGTGGTAGTGGTGGTTGTTGCAGAAAAAGGCTTGTTAGATAATGGTTTATCAGTCTGAGTTGTTGCAGTCATCTTTTTATGGCTGCTGAATTAAAGTGTTAATTGTAGTTTGAGAGTTGTGAGGAAAGGAACTTTTGCTTGATTATCACAGCCATATTTATAGAACTTATTTTAAACATAACAAAAACAAAACAGCAAAGTAAAACATTTGGGACTCAAAAGTGGAGTGAAATAATTAATTTTGAGAAATTTCCCCTTTTATTTAAAATGTCTTTTACTGGAAGCAAAAGTTTCTCTTGGAAGAAATCATTTTGCTATTGGATTTCAACTTCAGTTATTGTTAAGACATTTCTTGCTCCTTAGACACATATGACAAACATATACAAGAGGGAGAATGAAATAATAAAAGGAAAGGAAAACTTCTACCTGGCTCATTCTTGCTTCATTCAAGTGCTGTAGGCACAATATGGGACACATAGTTCAGACTAACACAGATTCAAGTCAGCTGCTTGAACCCATGGTGCTTGCATTTTCTGGGATGAAATCTAGTGGGCATTGTCTCATGTCCTTCCCGCACAGGTACTGCTTCATGCTGGAGGAAGGCTGCCTGTGCTTGTTTTGTTGGTAAGATCATACAGTTCAACTAATACAGAATCTGGTCAAGCTTGAAATTGTTTAGCCAGAAGACAATAAGGATAGGAAGGAGAGAAAGCGGGGACAAAGTGATAGCAGAAAGCTTAAACCTTGCGTCCTAGTTTCGGATTTAACCAATCTGATGGTGATTGACCAATATCCATTTGTGGCCTGGATTTATAGGAGAATTTCCCCAAAATATTGTCTCAGATGAGATAAGCTAGCAAGGTTCCTCAAAACTAAGCAGCTGTTTGGCTACTTAGCCTCTTGTATGCCATTACTTTTTATTCACATTTAATCTGAGAAATTAGAACACTCTTAAATGTCATTAAGGTCTGTAAAAAGTGTTTATTAGCTCCACATATTGTCTTCTGTGCTTTAAATCATAGAGTTTTCATACCCATAAATTTCCTAATTTCATTTTAATCCCAAGAAATGGGGTTTTACCGCCTCAAAAGGATAAGACTGTGGTACAATTGGATTTGTGCTGTTGCTACTGGTGGAAAATCATGACTTGTGGAATGAGATAACATATTTCCCAAGGGCCTAAATCATCAACATTTCTCTATGTATTCTTTTTATTATTATTATTATTATTCTAGGGTGTGGGAATTTGGAATGGTATTTGCCTTGACCTTCCACTTCACTCTTCTACATCTATAAATGCCAGTCATTTTTCCTTAAAAATTTGCAAGTGACGTGAAAATGGTCAGAAAAGAGGGAATTTAAATATCTTGATGTGACTGAGCAAGCAGTGTTTCAGTTGCTTGTAAGTGTACCAAACGTTAACAGGGGTGAAATTTTCTGTGCAACAGATTAGGCTTGGCTTAATTTAGTTTAGGTTTAGTTTCAGCAAAAGTAGTTCAGCAATTTTCTAAGACTAATTATGGAAAAAATACATTTTTGTTCATGTTAAAAATATATATATATATTCCTAACTCTGTTTCATTGAGCATGCTTTGAAGAAGGGACTCAAAATTTGTCAGAGTGGGTTGCCCTGGTGTCAGGAATGAGCCTTTTGCTGTACCTTTTGTAAAATGTCAGTTTGCACATGCTGTGTTCCTGTGGGAGGGGGGAGTCTTTAATTCCATGATCACATATTATCAGGAAGAGGTTAAACTAATAGCAGAAAGGGAGGGTAAAAAGAGGGAAGATATGAGCACCCAGCACAAAATCAAGATGCTGAGACAAAATTAATCAAGGAACCAAAGAACATGAACACAAGACATTCTTTAATTGCCTATATGCCAATGGTAGGAGCCTGGGTAACAACAAGCAAGAGGAATTGGAATGGCTCACTTATGGGCATAAATTCAATGTAGTTGGTATTATTGAAACCTGGTGGGTTGCTCAACATATTTGGAATATTAAAATCAATAGTTATAACCTATTTAGGACGGGGGAGTGGCACTCTGTCAAATGAAAAAGATATTACCTATTTCCAAGTCAATGGTAATTCAGAAGAAAATGATCTTGAATATTTATGGATCAGTGTCCTAGCAGATAAAGCACAATGCGGGGTGTGAGTTGGTGGCCTGTGTAATATACAAGAGATCTGACTAAATGATCACAAGGGTCCCTTCTGGCCTTGGAATTTATGACTCTATCATAATGCATATACACAAGGGGGACAAATTTATGTTGCATAATTCTTCCATTTTCTAACTTTGAGTGCTTGACTTTGCAACCTTAAATTTCTTTTAATGTAGTTTTTTAATGTATGATGTTTTCATTGTCTTTTGATCAACAAACAAAGCTTATAAGATGTAAGATTTTTTTATTTCAAATGATCTGTTTTACAGTTCTTTAGTGTCCAACACTTGAACTTCTCAGTACTTAGAAACCAACAGCTTTATGTGTTTCATTGTAGGACTAATTGCTTAAGGGGGAAAAAAAACTGGAGATCACAGCCTCCATAGCGACTGATAGGCTTGTGTTGCATGGGTAGAATGGGAAGGGACAGAGTGTTGAGTGGGAAACCTCCCAATGTACCAACCAGCAGAGCTTTCCTGGCATGTAGGTGGCAATAATTCACTACTGGCATGGATCGAGTAGCAGATTAATTCTTTCCTGGGAGTCTCAGTTCTTTCCTTGTGCTGTCCCATCCCAGGAATAGAACAGTACCGACATAACTTCCTCTCTTCCCTCCCCAACAATATAAAAATGCCATTTTTATGGAGTGTATTGGCAAATTTAACAGGGCAACATCGAATGTCATAAATATTTTCATGCTTGATATGATATAAATAATTTTAAGGATCCCTTACTCTGAAAAATCCCAAGAAATTTCAATACAATCAACTTAAATGTTTTTTGTTTTGCAGCAGCCTGCTGTTATAGGGAAATTCTTTGGTTTTATGCTCCTGCGTATTTTGTTTCAGTGCAGCATGCTGCAAAAATGTCATTTTAATCACTTTCATTGTTGACTAGCACACAAAGACAACTGACTATCATATTTGTTCTCTGCTTGCTTGCCAAAACTAAATAATGATGATGATACTTTGAGCTGATTTCTTAAATTTCCTAGAGTTATATTGTAAATTTTTCTTTGTGAAGATATTATCCTCAGTGGTTTTATTGCTGAAACAGAGCTGATCATCAGGAAATGCAAGGGTAGGAAACATTAAAGGATTTAAAAACTTCTGCTGCTTTGCAACTGTCTGTTATAAAATAAAACAAACGGACAAAACCCCCAAGAATTCAACAATATAAAGTCATGTAGTTTCTGAGCATACTCTGCCAAAGCATTTTTTGTAGCTCTGTGTTTAAGAAGCGTCCCTTGTGACTAACACCTTAAGGTAAAGTGTCAAAGACTTACATGACATTTAAGAATCTTTTTTTTATGTGCTGTGCTCCAGAGGAATTATTATATGGATGCCATAACAGTGCTGGTTAGTTAAAGTTATCATTTTCACTGAAACTTTGACTTGGGTAGTTTGAAACTGCAGCATACAGTTTGCCATCTTGTCTATATGAATGTTTGTAAACATAATTTTTTTTAACTTTGAGCAGTGTGGATCTTGAAAATGGCAATACATATCATTTTAAAGAAAAGCTTTTTCTTTAATTTTTTTTTTGACTGGAGAAAACTGAAATCTACTTTCCTCAGAACAGATACAGCTGTGTCGTTGCAATGCTTACATACAGTGTATACTGCTTCTTTATTTTTCTCAAAATAGTAGAAAAGCTGAGTAGGTAAATATTAGGTTTATGTTGAAGTTAGTTTTAAAAGGATTAAGACATTTTTGGTCTAGCACTTTGCTTTCAAAGTTTTTATGGAAAGAGAAATATATTTTGTTGTGCAACTGTAAAATAGCCAAACACACACACACAAATGATTTGAATAATTGCCATATTAAAACCATATATGAAAACAATTGTTACTGGCAACGTATGCCACAAAGATCAATATTGTGTAGTTTGAAGCAGAAGGGAGATTCTTCTTGAAAATTAGAAAAGAGAAAACATTGATCTCGTCAGAAGAGCATAGGTAATACAATACTGATATAAACAATTTGTTTTTCAAAAAGCCACTTCTGAAAAATAAAAGCAGAATTTATGCAAGTGTGGTTTTTAGTGGCAAAGGTACTTGTCTTGTTGTTAGTGCATAGATGATTTTTCTTGAGCAGAGGAAATAGTTTAGAGGACTGAATAGAGTCTGACATCTTAAAGATTAGTTGATTAATTGTACTTGTGATGACAAAGCAGAAGTGAGAAGTGAAGCAAAGACTATAAAAGCTGATAGGGTGAGTGGTTGAGGATGGCAAATGGCATCAGAATCTTTGAGAAATATGGATGATTATCCTGATGGGTTTTGTCAGCTGATGGACTCTAATATTGAGTCATGAAGGCTTTATTCCCCTTTGAAATCTGATTCTAATACAATGGAATAACATTTTTTTTGTTAAGCTCTTGCCTGCTAAATAAAACGAATCACCTCCAAAAGTACTTGAAGTAACAGAGAGAGCTATAAGTGTCAGTCTCTTTTGTCTGTGATCTGCAGTGTTTTACGTATCACGTACAAGTCTCATGATTTAAAAAAAACAGATTTAGTAAATTTGAATCCTATTGTATTTTTCTCTGTGTAAGAGATGGAAAATGGAGACTGCACATTTGTTTCTGCACTGAGTTATGCTGGCAGTGTACTGTGTTGAACACACATGCTATTAACTACCTGAATGGACTTACTACTGAAAGTTGTGTGTGTGTAGTATATTGATGAAGTAGTGACTCTACAGTAGTTGAAATGGAAATTGCACTTTCTGATTATTTTTTGTCATATAAATTTCTCCAAACATTAACTGTTGCATTCAGATTCTTCATGCTTAAATTCAACCCACAAAAAAAATTAAAAAATCCAGACTTCAGGAATTATTTGAATTTGTAGTATAGCTTTAAAAATATATATATTATATTAAGCTTCAGAGGTGGCAAAAATTAGTGACAGAATTGTTACTAAGCCATTCAATACATGGATACCCATTCATTGATCTACTTCTGGACTTACTCAACTGTGTAACTACACATGTAGTTTGGGTTGAGGACTAGTGTCTCTGTTTGCTTGACTAACTTGTTTTTAAGTAAGTTCTAGAGGTTTGAAAATGATAGTGTGCATTAGTAATACATTATTTTCCTTAACCTCAGGAAGATGTACTAAGCTACGGTACTCAAAATGTATGATTATTCTAGAAAAACTACATGAGTGATGTGGATTATTTGGGGTTAAGGTGGAGGGGTTAAATAGTGCAGTGCTTCCAATATATACTAATTTGGATACCGTACAAAAATAATAGCTTGGAGAGTGATACTTCTATTCTGAGAAAGGGTTTGCTTGCCTTTTGTATATCAGTGCCATCCTTTTATAGATCATCTCAGAGCTTTGGTCATAGCATGAAGCATGTGGAGGTTTCCTTTGGAATAGGAATCAAGCAGCAAAAATGAGGATGAATGCACAGGTTTTCAGAGTTGCTGTATACCACAGTACTAAGTAATCCCATTTTGTTGGTGTCCTCGATGAGGTCAGTGACTGTGAAATTCTACTTCCTGTTGGCCAGTAGGAGAACATCCATATTATAGAACTCAGATTATTAAATAGACATAAGATCAGTCATTTCCTTGCTAATGAATTTCCATCTCTGATATGATTCTATGTCTGAGAATACTTGATACACAATTCTTTTCTCCAGGTTAGGAATAGAAAGGAGAGACTCAGAATAATTTATTTATCAAATTGTATTCAGGATCTGTCTTGTCCATGTTCCCTCACTGACTGTACTGGCTGGTGGAAGCTTTGTACCCGATATCGTTTTGGCAACTACAGCAATTGTATACATTGAAAAAATATTAGGTAAGATGTCATTGATTGTTCTGTTGGCTCTTTAATATATTGTGTTGTACAATTCCGTTCTCTGTATGCTCCATTGCTGCCTAGTCCGTTTCTTCCCTGCTTTTGCTGTCTGATTGTTAGGTGCTTATCTAGCCCTCATCTCTGTAGTGTCAGAGTCTCTGGTATTCACCTTCTCCAATGGACATTCATTTCTTGATGGTGACTTCTTTATTTTCAAACTGGTAAGTGTCAGGGTTTGTTGAAAGCACCAGTCTTGCTGCTGACACCAGACTCTAAAGGTATGTCTACCTTTCAATTCAACAGCTGCTTCTGGCTCGTGTCAACTGACTCGAGTTGGGCTGTGGGGTTGTAAAATTACAGTGTAGAAGTCCTGTACCCCATCCCTTAAAAGGTCCCAGACCCTGGGCTTCATCCCAACCGTCTATGACACACAGGGCCAGCTTTATGAATGGCGGGTCCCGATTCGAATACCCAGCAGCAGTCCAGGGCTTCGGCGGCACTTTGATGGTGGGGGGGGGGGGTCCACTCTGGGTCTTCCGCGGCACCGAAGAACCTCCAACTGCCAAAATACTGCTGAAGCCCTGGAGCAGACCCCTCCCACCCCCTCGCCGGGTGAGTTTAAAAAAAAAAAAATTAAAAAGATGCCTTAAGTGCCTGATTCGGGGGAATCGGCTTAAAGACGACTCTGATGACAGAATTTTACAGTTCCACATCCCAAGCCCCATGAGCTGACATGGGCCAGCCATGAGTGTTTAATTACAATGTAGACATACCCTCAGATTGACTCCCTTTTCCCCTTTCTTCCTCCTTATGTTACAGCATCCCCTAAAGGAGACGATTAGACAGGCTCCTCTTCCTTATTTGCTTTACAGTTACTGGGCTCTCTACAGTGAAAACTTTCGACATCAGTAGAAGCAGCTAAAGCTAGGAAGACAATCATGAGCTGATCCACCAGCTCTCTGCAGACTACCAGAAATGGTTCTTGGGGCACAGGTGAGAACCACACAGTGGCTACCCTTCCACATCTTTGCATTTGAAAAGAAGAGTTAAACCAAGTTAACACTTCTAATATTTCTTCCATTGTGACTAAAGTGAATGCACTGCACAGCCACAGAGCTCCAGAAGCAGAATATCCTCTTTTGAGCAACATTTGGACTGGGAGATGTAACTTTATCAAAGGGCATCAGTCTAATGCTAATAAAAGTAGTAAGAATTTTTTCTTCTCCCACAACATTTCTCAGTGGCATAATAATGCTGAAAGAAAACTTCCTTTATTCTCAATATTAAAAGATATGATCTATTTAAAACCAGAATTTTTCCTCCTTTTAAATGAAGTACTAAAAACTTCTGTCTTTCATATGAGACACAATGTTCCAAAAGATTGATGTGGTGTTCAGAGCTGTGAGATACTTTCTAAAATGTATCGCTTTCTTTAGAGAGATCAAAATCTCTTTATACCATATCGTTTCTGTAATCCAAAGTCTTCCCCATCTCATGCTGTGTCATTTTCTTATGGATTTTGCTTTGTATCAGATGGATTTACACTCCACAGAACAAAAACTTACTTCCCTCTTCATTGTTCATTCTGCCTTTAGGGCAGAACTATGTATTAGAAAAGCACCCCATCTAGCATATCTTTTGAGACAGGTAAGACTTAAAAATCTACAGACTCTGTATCAAATTCCTTTGCCTCCTTACTTATTAAAGCATCTTTTCTATAAAAAGATAAGGAGACCGCTTGGTCAGTCTTCAGATCAGATATTAGGAGCCTTTTTAAATAAGAAATCTCATAAGGTATCTATCTATCTATCTATCTATCTAATCACACGATGGAGTACAATAGCAACAAAGAATTCTAATATATAAAATATAAGTATACCCACAAAAGCTTATCCATGTATAGGTTGCAATTTCTGTAAAAGACTTTAATGGACTACAGGGTTAATAACGCAATAAATCAGTATTTCTGGACCTGTGTCTCAGTGCACGGCTAGGTTCAATAGGGTTGCCAACTTTCCTGGAGTCTCCAGGAATATGACCAACTAAAATTAGCAACCCTAGCTTCAGAACACCCTGTTTTCCAGAGTTCTAAACTGGCTAGTCTTTTCATCAGTAAGTGGTGCATGCCCACCAGGTTTAGTGACACAATGACCAGTAACACTCACAACTGTTAATTTTATTTTCTCCTTCTGAAAAATGAGGGAAATGGCACTGCTTTGCCACTATGGTGTCTTGGGTCTGTCCATTCATTGTAGTACTTACCATTTGAGGCCTGGTGCCAAAAAATGTGAATACACTGTTTTCTTAAATATACTGTGTTCAGATAGCCGAACTCCCCTTCTGTGTTCCCCAATTCTGTCAAAGTAGTGACTGTTACTGCTAAGCATTTGCAAAACCAATGTGCACTAAAAGCTGTTTTATCTGGCATTTTGGAGGCATGGGGATGCCGGTAAGTGAAAAATGCCGGTTAACTAAGAGGGAAGGTGTTTGGGCGCCGGAGGGGGTGTGGGGCTAGGGGTTGGGGCATGGGCTCTAGGAGGGAGTTTGGGTGCAGGAAGGACTCAGGGCAGTATGTTAGGGCATGGGAGGGGGTGCAGGGTGCCAGATCCAGGGGGCGCTCACCTCAGGCGGCTCCCTGCAAGCAGCGACCTGTCCCGGCTGCTCCTAGGTGGAGGCGCAGCAGGAGGCTCTTTGTGCTGCCCCCACCCTGAGCGCTAGCTCTGCAGCTCCCACTGGCTGGGAACTTCAGCCAATGCGAGCTGCGGAGGCAGCGCACAGAGCCACCTGCTGCGCCTCCGCCTAGGAGCAGCCAGCACAGGTTGCTGCTTGCAGGGAGCCGCCTGAGGTGAACACCCCCCAGGTCCGGCACCCTGCACCCCCTGCCATACCCCAACCTGCTGCCTCAAGTGCCCTCCCACACCCAAACATCCTCCCAGATCCTGTGCCCCAACCCCGTACCCCCTCCCATGCCCAACCCCCTGCTGGCCCTGCGCCAGCCAGACCATAAACCAGAATTTCAATGAAGATCAGATATGCCGGTTTATAGAGATTTCTGGTTGGTGAAGTGACAGATAAAACGGCTTTTACTGTACTGATGCAAAATCAAAAGGTAACAATTTGAATCAGAAGTGCTAGTGCCCACATTAGGAATTGGAGATACTTTTTGTGGCCTGTATTAATCTCTAACTTTATACAAGCATGAATCAAATCCAGGAGAAGTAGCTCCCTTGTTTACTAACTGCTACTAAACACATGTTTGAATTTTATAGGTAAACTGATTTCTCTTTCAAACAGGTCATGGTTTATTAATATTACAGTATGTGCAGTTTTGCCTAAGACTTCATGGAACATTCATATACAGTACACAAGTTATCTGCTTTGCCTTTAACAATAGAGGCGCATATTCTGAGAAAATACACTATTCAATTGGTATTTAACATTCTGTGTTTGATCTATGGAAATCTTTCTATCTGGATTTTCTCAATTTGTCCAGGAAGGGGAGGAGGGAGTTAATTTATTGCTTTGTTTCTGAAGAAAAATTCAGTTGAAATGATGCCAAGTAGAATTATAGTAATTTTGTACAGCAGCAACTTCTTCCACTCGATTTCTGTAGTTAAATTATATAGGATTCTTTTTAATTACATACTTTGTTGTGCATTCTTGTTTATTGGAAGTAAATTTGTTCACACCTGACTACTCTCGTTTCCTGAAAGTTTTTCTAAACCTGTCTGGATGTAAAGTCTCAGTGTCAATCTCATTTTTATTAATAAATGTCTATAATCTATCATGTATTGTATTTCAACACTAAAATCCAACTATGCCTAAGTTCAGTTTGGGCGAATAACCCTTGCTCTGTAAATATTTGTGTTTTTCTTCAGTGTGCACCTTTTTTCATTTATTTTAAACTTTCTCTGAATAAATTCAGTTTTTAATATATCTGAACTTGAAGCACTTGTATTAGTCACTGTCTCTGCAGAGGCTGGATATTACAGTGAAACTTTAAAGAACTAATGTACAAATATAAGGGAAATAATTGTGTTTTGGATACATGAACGATCCAGACTGCAGTTATCAGAGGGGTAGCCGTGTTAGTCTGGATCTGTAAAAGCAACAAAGAATCCTGTGGCACCTTATAGACTAACAGACGTTTTGCAGCATGAGCTTTCGTGGGTGAATACCCACTTCTTCGGATGCAAGTCTTGCATCCGAAGAAGTGGGTATTCACCCACGAAAGCTCATGCTGCAAAACGTCTGTTAGTCTATAAGGTGCCACAGGATTCTTTGTTGCTTTTACAGACTGCAGTTGAATATATTGAGAGAAAATATTTACTGCTTGTGGCTTTTTGGTTGTGCGGATAAGCCCAACAGTGTCACCTGCAGGTGAAACAAAGAGCTTTCTTAATCCTTCAAATGGGAAATCTTAGATATACAAGTTAAGGTATTTACTGAAAATCAGTGAATAGTGAATAGTTTTATCATGAATATTTTTAATGATTCTTACCTTTTATTCTTAGTGTCAACTGTGAACAGATTGTAATTTTCTCAAATTAATTTGCTATTAAAAACTGTGAAATATTTTTTTGAAACAATTTATTATTTCACTTGCAAAGAGTTCATTTGAATATTCAATGAGCTTGACTGTTAGAATCCAGTGTCTGGTGAGAATGCATTTTTCTATTAATATTCTGCAATATTTCTTTAAAATTCATTTTTAGTGAATACTCTCTTAATAAATTCATGCTAGGATATGTGCAGAAAGCAAATAAAAATGGAATGCACACCGTGAAAGTGTGTTGAATTTGTGTTGAAATTCAGATTAATATTCACGCAACTTTTTTTTTTTAGTATTCTCCCAATTGTAGAAATATCTTGGAGAATCAACTTTACTTACAGAAAAAAAAGGCTTAGAAAAGATTTATTTCAATAAAAACTGGGACAGCTTGCATTTGGATGAAAACTAATGTTCATTGTAAGATTTTAGGAATAAACCTAGTTTGACTTTAAGTGTTAGTAACTACAATGTGGTGTGTTTCGTTTGAGAAGTTATAATATGTAATGAAGGCCCCTTTTCATTGTAAGATTGTAAAAATATATTGGTATTAGCTTAGTAAATCTGCAATTATAATATGACATGGTGTACTATGATTGCATTTTGGCTTATACTCTAAATCCTTAATGTTAGGGTTAGAATTATGTTTTTGGTGAGAAAGGGGGGTTGGTTATCTTTGGAGATTCTCTCAATCCTTAAAGGATTTTCCTTCCCTATTTTCAGATTTTACTTACATCACAAAACACTTTTTTAAATGTGTTGTGGGATTTTTTATTTTATTTTTTTATGTTTTCTTTCCAAAGGTATTCACCTTGGGGATTGTAGCTAGGAAAGCATAAGGCTTAAACAATAATAGACTGTCCAAGGGCATGTTTAAGACAGGAATACTTGATCAAGGAAGTAGCAAGATCAGCAAAGTAATGATGCATTTATAAGAACATAAGAACATAAGAAAGGCCGTACCGGGTCAGACCAAAGGTCTGTCTAGCCCAGTATCTGTCTACCGACAGTGGCCAATGCCAGGTGCCCCAGAGGGAGTGAATCTAACAGGCAATGATCAAGTGATCTCTCTCCTGCCATCCATCTCCATCCTCTGACGAACAGAGGCTAGGGACACCATTCTTACCCATTCTGGCTAATAGCCATTTATGAACTTAGCCACCATGAATTTATCCAGTCCCCTTTTAAACATTGTTATAGTCCTAGCCTTCACAACCTCCTCAGGTAAGGAGTTCCACAAGTTGACTGTGCGCTGCGTGAAGAAGAACTTCCTTTTATTTGTTTTAAACCTGCTGCCTATTATCATTAATACGGCTTCAGTATAAAGAGATAAAGTTTAATTTTTTGGGGGATGTAATCTTCTAAAATTCTTCTCTTCTTGAAAGGTAGGAATGTAGTAAAAAGCAGCACAAACTAAGGCCAGGTTCACACTTAAGAAGTTAGTTCGACCCAGCTACGTCGCTCAGGGGTCTTTCACGACTGTCTATTTGGCCCAGTGTGGCCACACATGGTTCAATCCTGAATTCAGAATTTACATCCATTTTTTTTTGTATTGTAGTAGAAACTAGAGACTCCAACTGCACTGTGCAGACATATAATGCAGAGACTGTCCCTGCCCTGAAGAACTTACAATCTAACTGTAAGATGAGATAACAGGTGGACACAGCAAACAGAGGATAGCACAAGGGTGACCAGTGAGATAAATAACATTCATAGCACCTCATCTGCCTAATGAGCAGTGATCTGTTATTCCGCTATTAGAGTACTGGTCTGGTCTGTGTTTTATATAGTGTTTCTAAAGGAGATTATATGTTCTTTAAAAAGTGTAATGCTTTATTGAGAGGACTTGAAGACTGAATAGTCCGCATGAAATAGTGACAGACTAATCAGCTTCCTCATATTGCCCTCCCAATGTGCCCTCACACTTATCTAGAGGGATCATGAAGCTGAGGTAGAAGGAGGGATAGTTAAATGCCTATGACCAACATTATTATCTTTGTCCTCTCATTTAAAACTGTAGGACGCAAAGTGATTCCTAGCATGGTGGTGGCTTTCATGAGAAAAATATCTGTCCATAGTGAGTCAAACTGAGGCAATCAACTCATTTCATATAGCTAATGAATAAGTTTTAAATTACTTTAGATCATTACTGACCTGTATTGTACTTTAGCGTCTTACCTGTAGATACAAAGCTCAATAGCCCATTCAACTTATTTTTTGAGCCTTCCCAGAGTCTGCTAACTTAGGCTATGTCTTCATTAGAAACACTGTAACAGTACAGCAGCAGCACTTCAGTATATACGCTTACTACAGCAACAGGAGAGATTCTCCCATCGATGTACTTAATCAACCTCCCCGAGAGATGGTAGCCAGGTTCCATCAATCTAGTGCTGTCTACACCAGGGGTTAGGTGGGCTTAACCACATCATTCGGGTGGTGTGGATTTTTCACACCCCTGAGCAACATAGTGGGGTTGACATAACTTCTTAAGGGTAGACCTGGACTTACTTAGTGCTGCTGTTTTCTGCATATCTGCTATTCAAGAAGAGACGCATTTTAGATTACCCCCACCCTCCCCAAATTGAACTTTATCTCCTTATATTGAAGCCGTATTGATGATAAATGCATCACTGCTTTGCTGCTCTTGCTACTTTCTTGATCAAGTATTTCAATGTGAAACATGCCCTTGAACAGTCTATTGTTGTTTGGCTTTACACTTCTTTACATATATTTCCTAACTATGTTGCCCAAGGTGAATATCATTGGGGAAACACAAAAAAAAAAAAAAAACCCACCCACACAAAAAAAAGAGGTCGAACCCTCTCAAGGGAAGAACATTTAAAAATAAATCTTTATCATGTTATGGCTTCTAATATAATATTAAGAATTCTTTTAACCTTATTGCTTTGTAGTATTTTCAATAAATGGCTGTTGAATTTTTATTAAAGGCCTTAGCATTAGGTCTGTCTGAGCGACTTTCACTACTTTGTTTATTAGAAAGTAATAGAAAATTGCCACGTAACCGTGTACCTAAACATGAATACCATCGTCCCGATATTACACCTGTGATACTACAGTGTATATTTAAAAGTTTCTGCTGGTAGCTTCCTTAATATATTCCTTTTATGTATGTAGAATGATTGTTAAAAGAATAGCCCGTGCTACACTATTTTGTTCAGACATTGGGAATGCCTTACTTGCCACTTACTTTGCTTCAGGAAATGACATTTATGCTTTATAAATTTATGTCTTTATAGCTTCCATGTGAATAATCTGCAATTTAGTGGCCAATAGTGCTCTCTCTCATTGGAAATTAAGCAAGTTACATATCATTTTAAGCCAAATGTATTCTAAAGAATGGCACACAAGAAATATATCCATATGGAAGAATATATTTTATATTTCTGCGTTTTGTGAAAATCTGCGTGGTCAGATTTGTGATTCAGGAATGCATTACTTAGGGCAACTAGTATAAAATACAGTTATACACCTCACTACAGTGCTGCCATATTGCTTCATAAATCAAGGGACGATGATGTGATGCTAATCAATTCAATTACAGTTCAGTATTAGATTTATTTAAAATCTAGATGGAAAACACCAAAGCTTTTGGGTTTCAAGAAAACCCAACAATTCTGTCAACTATTATTGTTAATATTTATACCTGTGTTTCCAGGTTTAGATTTTTGCCTTCCCTAGTTGATTTGCATGAGGTGTTGACTGTGTGTAGCAATAAACGATGAACAATACAAATTAATTTAGACACGGTCCTGCATGTGGAGAAGTTCCTTTAATTTGGGGTCTGTTTTGTGTTTGCAAAAGACACTTTATGAAATGCATTGAAAATTCTAGCCAACACCAGTGATAGTAGAGAGAATGTGGGGGAAAATACAGGTGTGATTTTGTATTTTCTAATTTAAGATCAAGGCTGGAAATCCTAATGTTAGCTTGTTTAAACATTAAACAGAAAGCCACAGTAAGAAAAGTTAATAAGTAGTTCCTGAACTTCTCAAAAGAAGATTACCAAAAAATTTAGAATTCTTATATAAAATGCTAATAGATTGAGGCTTAAATAACTAGTGTTATGAAATGATGATAAAAAACCCACCCGCACAAAAAAAAGAGGTGGGCATATAGTTAATGAGATCAAGCAACTTATTTAAAGCACAAAATATAACACAAATATTTTGATAATGTTGCCAAAGAAAGCCATTTGTCTGAATAGAAGGCATACTATTAAGAAAACTAATGAGTCCCCTTTTGAAGAATGTCTCATTACTTTTATTGATAGCTTAGTTAAAAAATAGTTGTAGAACTGTAGATTCCCTGCTGTTGGTTATTGATTATTTTTTACTTTTGCGAGATTTAATGGTCTCTCATAAAATAACTTAAACGTTCTGTGCAAAGAAATCCACAAATGTCTATAAAACTACAGTATAACTGTTTTGTGCTTCCTCACATACAAAAAAAGCACTATAAATTTTAAAGGATAAAAAAGCAGTCTTTATAGTTAATGCAAATGATGCATTAAGCTAGACCCTTTTCCCAGAGTACAATTTAAAGGTACTCACAAGTCCAATTATCTTTGATTTAGCTGTAAAAATTGCAGAATAACATCTGTGCCTGCTGAGTGAATATTCCTCTGAAGAAAGATGGCTTATTTGAATGGAGTGGAGGGGGTGGAAACAAGTTCTGGTAGTAGTTGCTTTTTGGCTCTTTACCAGATGTATTTAACGTTTTCTGGCCTGTTATGTGTGTGGTCATCTCTCATAGACTTAAATTAAAAAATAACATTAAAGCAGTTTATAGGTTATATTCTCTAAGGCCTGGTCTACACTAAGGGGGGTGGGGGTCGAACTAAGGTACGCAAGTTCAGCTACGTGAATAGCGTAGCTGAACTTGAACTACCTTAGTTCGAAGTACTCACCCTTCCAGACACTGCGGGATCGAAGTCCGCGTCTCCCCCGTCGACTCTGCCACCGCCATTCGCGGTGGTGGAGTTCCGGCGTCGACGGGAGCGCGTTTGGAGTTTGATATATCGCGTCTAGATTAGACACGATATATCGAACTCCGAGAAGTCGAACGCTAGCCGCCAACCCGGACGGTAAGTATAGACGTACCCTAAGTTAGTTTTCCTTTTTCCACAATTAGTATATTTTTTCTTTAGCATTTAATATGATTATTTATGGAAAAGGAATAACTTTACCTTAAATAAGACTACAGATAAATGTCTGTACATTTTGTAGATTATAGATACAAAGTGTATTCTGATTCCACAACTCCATCACAGTGAAAGTCCTTAAGGATCATTTATAGAAATCACAATATTTACAGGCTAGTTCAGTAATTATATCTATGTAAAATATAATCATGCATTAATGTTAATTTATTTCATGTTTGTGACTGAAATAAGTGTGCCTAGAATTAAAGTTTGAGAAGTTATTAAAAATAGTACCATATTTCCAGAGAGATTTTAACCCAACCAAACAATTTGTGAGCACTTGTCGATTAAATGTTTAATTAATTGGTGGTCTGAATTGTGAATACTGCAGTTAAATTGCAATTTAAGGTTGAATAATAAATGTTTGCTATGGCTAAGTAGCAAATCCTGCAGGAATGCAAATTACTAATTTTCTTTTATGCAGTGGTGGTGTAGCCATGTTGGTGTCAGGATACTTTCTAGTAACATTTAGGCTTATATTCTACCAGTTATGAGTTGTACTGTACTGTAGGTTCACTATTTCCCTTTAACTGATCATTTGAATACGTAGCTTTCTCTAGAGTGCAGATTAATATATGGAAGTAAAATATTTAGTGCTGGTATTGTTGTTTTGTGAAGAAGTACATTAAGAACCCTAATCATTGTAATGTCTGTTCTTCCCCTTCACTCCACCCCTGTTCAACCTATGGGAAAACGTCAGCCCTCCTTAGTTATGATTACACTGTGGCATTCCAAAGTAATCGTATTGTGACACTAACTCAGAAAAGCCAATGTTGCAGGACCCTATCCCAGGAATATGGTTTCCAGGGAAGGACACAAGAGGAACAGCTAGCCAAATAAAAGCCCTGCACTCTAAGAGCAATTCCTGGATAATTGAGGAAAAAGATGGATACTTATATTCCAGAGAATGGGATCCCACTATATTTCGGGCTTGCAGTGCAGTGTAGTGATATTCTGAAGCAATTTGAGAAAGAGATTTTAAACTTGTTTTAGTACCAACTTGCTGGGACTGAACCCACATTTCTTTCTGGCATAAATTAAAAAAATTGGCAACTAATTAAGGATGCTTGGAACTTAACATTAATGGCTAATTATAGATACTCAAGAACACAGAGTATTTCTATACTTCAGCTGGGAATAAGTCTCCCAGCCTAAATAGACAGACTCACACTAGCTGGACTCTAGCTAACATACTAAAAATAGCAGTATGGACGTTGAAGCTCAAACTCCCAAGTCCCCACAACCTTCTGGGTCTGAGATCAGATGGGTAGCCCCAGTCTCTGCAGTATCCACACTGGTACTTTTAATGCGCTAGCTCGAGCCTTGCTAGCTTGAGTCTGTCTGCCTGGGCTGAGAGGCTCATTCCCAGATGCAGTGTAGACATACTCCCAGATGATATTGTGATGAGCCCTGAAGAGATACCCATAAACAAATGTTTAAAATTACGAAGTAAACAAGTGAGATTTTTGCTTGTATTTTAAATTACACTGTTGAATAACTGTATTAGACGTCATTGTTGGCCATTTTGTACTTTTTGAAACAGTCCCTATTGTCTCAAAAGTTACAAAAATTGCCATTCCACTTATAGTTGATTAAGGAAAAAGACATTTTCATAGCGCTTTTTCTCTTTTGCATTATTGCTAGTTAAAACAGCCCCTTATTATTGAATGTATAGGAAAGATAACTGTAGGAAAGGAAAAGTTACTCTGAAACAACTTTTTTAACATGGTCTGAGATAAAGGACAAATGGTCATTTTAGAAGTTTCTCATAAATTCCAGTAGATTTCCCAGCAAATACTCTTGTACTTGAAATCTTTCCTGTTAATAGTAAATTCTTATCCAGTAAATGGAAGTTGTCATTCTTGAACCAAATACAATCATGATCATGCTTCAAAGTGCATAATTATGTACATTCATACTTATTTATGTATTGAATTTTATTGCTATTGCAATATAATGCATTTATTCTGTAGAAGAGGGGGCAGCAAAATGGAAAAAAAAGGAGCATAGGGAAGACATTAAAGTGAACAGGTTGGTTGGTTGTGCCCCAAGAGACAGACACTAGCTGTAAGTTGTCAGATCTGATTAAAGGGGCGATTGGCATCAATCAGAGCTGACAGTGGTATATCTGAGGTTAGTATAACCATAATTAGTGAAGCAATTGACAGCAAAAAGAAAAAAAAAGTCGGGTAGCATTTGGAATTGAAGCTCCTGTTTAAAACATTTAAATATTTATTTAAACTTACAGGTTGTGATATATTTTATAATATAACAACTGAACTTAACAAAGCATGCAAGCTGTTCTTTCTTTTGTAGCCTTGGCTGTTAACATGCAATTTCTACTGACTCCAAACAGATTGTTTTTACCCCAGAAAAATATATGGAGCAGGTGTGCTTATGCTATGACTTTTCACTACAGAAAGTATGACCCTAATGCCTATTGCTCTGCATAGTTTCTCCTTAGAGTTCATGTAACTAGGTTGTATATACAACATTACGTTCTTCTGTTAAGAAGCACAGCTTTAATGCTGTCACTGCACATGAGAAAAGGAATTATCCACCTGATTGTCTGCATTTGATTTAATTCCAGTTTATTATGATTGTCACAGTCCACTAAATCAAGTTTTAAATGGAATACCTAGTATTTCCAGGGGAATTTTGTAATCCATTTTATCTGTCTGTTATCAATATGAAATTGTGAATCCTCCTGTATAGGATTGTGCTGTACTTTGTAAGTCATACTTAGGTTGTTTTTAACGTATAAGTGTCTGAAATGTTAAACATACAATTAACATAAAAGATAATTATCTAAATTTTAAAATTCTGTTGATTCAGTATTTTGAATTGATCGTGTTACATATATGTAATCTGGACACCATGGAATTTTTTAAACATGGCCTGTACAGAACTACAACGTATTTCAGTCAAATAGAATAATTTTATAGCCAGGACTATGGAGTTTTTCTGGTATCAAACACCTTCTCTATACATTCATGTTAATAGGAAATCCTACCCTCTGTACCAAACTGCACTAGCAAGGTTTAGTGTCGAAGGGGTGGTTCTTCCACTCCCAACTACGAAGCACTAGTGGGACTGCTCTACAGCTGCTATTACAGCTTCATGTGTTCAGTGGCCATCAGTTTTCTCATTAGCCTATTGGCTCTTTCTGTGAATTTTTATCTAGCTGCATGGTTGTAGCTTGCACTTGACTTCTGTTAAGCTATTTGCCTGCATGTGGTGAACCTTCCTGTTCATTCTGGCCTTTCCATTGGCCTCATTAGGGCAATAAGCCTGAAAAATATATTTTTTGGTTAGTTAATTTTTTACATTTCTCCCTTTTCATTTATAGACTTTGTATATCATATTGTCCTTTCTGACTGTGATTTTTTTCATTGAACTCAGCTCTGTACAGACTTTTTTGTTGCTATCTTTCCAGGGTATTCTAATATTTTAGATGAAGGAATCAGCTGTTTTCCTTTCCTCCACCCTTCCTATTCTTAATGGTTTATACCAGCTGTCAGCAGCCTTTCAGAAGTGGTGTGCCGCATCTTCATTTATTCACTCTAATTTAAGGTTTTGCATGCCGGTAATACATTTTAATGTTTTTACAAGGTCTCTTTCTATAAGTCTATAACTAAACTAGTGTTGTATGCAAAGTAAAAAAGGTTTTTAAAATATTTAAGAAGTTTCATTTAAAATTAAATTAAAATGGAGAGCTACCCAGTGGCCAGGGCTGACTGGTGGCCAGGACCCTGGCAGTGTGAGTGCTACTGAAAATCAGCTCACATGCCGCCTTTGGCATGCATGCCACAGGTTGCCTACCCCTAGTTTATACCATCTCTAAATATGGTTTGGGGGTAACTCCTATACAACTTGGGTAAAATTTATTTGTTTTAAACCTGCTGCCTATTAATTTCATTTGGTGACCCCTAGTTCTTGTATTATGGGAATAAGTAAATAACTTTTCCTTATCCACTTTCTCAACATCACTCATGATTTTATATACCTCTATCATATTCCCCCTTAGTCTTCTCTTTTCCAAGCTGAAGAGTCCTAACCTCTTTAATCTTTCCTCATATGGGACCCTCTCTAAACCCCTAATCATTTTAGTTGCTCTTTTCTGAACCTTTTCTAGTGCTAGAATATCTTTTTTTGAGGTGAGGAGACCACATCGGTACACAGTATTCGAGATGTGCGCATACCATGGATTTATATAAGGGCAATAATATATTCTCAGTCTTATTCTCTATCCCCTTTTTAATGATTCCCAACATCCTGTTTGCTTTTTTGACCGCCTCTGCACACTGCATGGACATCTTCAGAGAACTATCCACGATGACTCCAAGATCTTTTTCCTGACTCGTTGTAGCTAAATTAGCCCCCATCATATTGTATGTATAGTTGGGGTTATTTTTTCCAATGTGCATTACTTTACATTTATCCACATTAAATTTCATTTGCCATTTTGTTACCCAATCACTTAGTTTTGTGAGCTCTTTTTGAAGTTCTTCACAATCTGCTTTGGTCTTAACTATCTTGAGTAGTTTAGTATCATCTGCAAACTTTGCCACCTCACTGTTTACCCCTTTCTCCAGATCATTTATGAATAAATTGAATAGGATTGGTCCTAGGACTGACCCTTGGGGAACACCACTAGTTACCCCTCTCCATTCTGAGAATTTACCATTAATTCCTACCCTTTGTTCCCTGTCCTTTAAGCAGTTCTCAATCCATGAAAGGACCTTTCCTTTTATCCCATGACAGCTTAATTTACGTAACAGCCTTTGGTGAGGGACCTTGTCAAAGGCGTTCTGGAAATCTAAGTACACTATGTCCTCCGGATCCCCCTTGTCCACATGTTTGTTGACCCCTTCAAAGAACTCTAATAGATTAGTAAGACATGATTTCCCTTTACAGAAACCATGTTGACTATTGCTCAACAGTTTGTTTTTCTTTGTGTCTGACAATTTTATTCTTAACTATTGTTTCGACTAATTTGCCCGGTACCGACGTTAGACTTACCAGTCTGTAATTGCCGGGATCATCTCTAGAGCCCTTTTTAAATATTGGCGTTACAATGAGCTTACTACCAGTCATTGGGTACCAATGCCGATTTAAAGGACAGGTTACAAACCTTAGTTAATAGTTCCGCAACTTCAGTTTGTGGGTATATCTACACTGTACACCATGCCTGGGTTTGTAGGACCTGGACATGTGTACTTGGTGTTTCCAAATCTGGGCTTGAGTGTCCACACTGCATTGTACGCCTGGGTTTACAGTTGCCAGACCTCGGTTTCACAACCATGCTAACGTGTCCGTAGTGCACTATGCAGACCTTTTGACTAAGATCTGCAGCTTGACGTATGTCCACACTGCAAAATGACAGGGCTTGGAGCTGAATTGCAGTGAGACTTGGGCTCTCACGCCCCATCCAAAGCACTGTGCTAGGACCCCGTACACTGGCCACATCAATAGCACCAAGGAACAATTCAACTACTGAATCAGCTGATGCAGAATGACAGTTGAATGTGCTCTATGTCACTTGAAGGGTCACAGGCATTGTTTACTCACAAGATTGGACTTCAGTGAGAAAAATATCCCAATGGTTATAGCTGCCTGCTGTGTCCTGCATAATACATGTGAAGTACAGGGAGGAAGTTTACACCGGGGGTCAGAGGTGAAGCAGACGTCTACTGAATATGTACAGTGAGAGACAAGGGCTATTAGAAGAGCTCAATGTGCAGAGCTACGTGGCTCAGGGAGACTTTGAAAGACCATTTTAACAGTGAGCCAGAGTAGTGTGTGGGCCTGCACTTTTCATCCTCCAGGCCCTGTACTCATGGTCCACTGTAGCACTGGCTTGCAGATGCTCCTGGACCATGTCATTCCAAGTCCTTTTCTTTCTCCTCCTTTTCTGGCTCAGGTATTGCACGGGTTTGGAGCAGGGAGACCGTGAAGGCTGCAGTGATAGCAGCTGAAGATAAAACACCCAGAGGTACCATTTGTCAGCACATTCACGACAGAAAGTGAAACTTAAGATGCTGAATTCACTCCCCAGACGTTTTAAGCACCACGCTGTTAGTTTTGCTTGGGATTGCTTGTGCACAGCACCAGTCACTCCATCAGCCTTGTTGAGTATGGCCTGCAGGGGGTAGGAGAAATGAGAGAATTGCTTGGTTGCATGATTCTAGTAGTATAGGGTAGTGACACAGAATACTGGCATCGTTTTCCACAGGTGGTGGTGATTTTTAGCTGGTATCTCACTCCTGAGAGTAACAAAGGCAGAGAAAGCACAGCTGGTATTGGTATCCCGAAGTCGCCCAGGCCTGTATGCTGCTAGCCTGAGGACTGCAGTGGTGCCTTCTGAAGTTATTGCTGAGTGGCATGGGAAAGTGTCCCACTGTGGAGGAAGAAATAAGGCAGCCCTCTCTAGAAAACTTAGTCAGAGGACTGCAAAATACATCCATGAAGTTTTCATCGAGATCTCTCAGGAGGATTCAAGGGACCTCCTTTGTACATAACAAATTGCTTCATAGAATCATAGAACTGGAAGGGACCTCGAGAGGTCATCTAGTCCAGTCCCCTACACTCAAGGCATGACTAAGTATTATCTAGACCATCCCTGACAGGTGTTTGTCTAACCTGATCTTAAAAATCCCCAATGATGGAGGTTCCACAACCTCCCTCGGCAATTTATTCCAGTGCTTAACCACTTTGACAGTTAGGAAGTTTTCCCTAATGTCCAACCTAAACCACCCTTGCTGAAATTTTAGCCCATTGCTTCTTGTCCTATCCTCGGAGGTTAAGAACAATAATTTTTCTCCCTCTTCCTTGTAACAACCCTTTATGTACTTGAAAACTGTTATCATGTCCCCCTCTCAGTCATCTCTTCTACAGACTAAACAAACCCAATTTTTTCAATCTTCCTTCATAGGTCATGTTTTCTAGACCTTTAATCATTTTTGTTGCTCTTCTCTGGACTCTCTCCAATTTATCCACATCTTTCCTGAAATGTGGCTCCCAGAATAAGACACAATACTCCAGTTGAGGCCTGATGAGTGCGGATTAGAGCGGATGAATTACTTCTCGTGTCTTACTTACAATATTCCTGCTAATAATTCCCAGAATGATGTTTGCTTTTTTTGCAACAGTGTTACACTTTTGACTCATATTTACCTTGTGATCCACTATGGCCCCCAGATCCCTTTCCACAGTACTCCTTCCTAGGCAGTCATTTCCCATTTTGTATTTGTGCAACTGATTGTTCCTTCCTAAGTGGCGTACTTTGCATTTGTCCTTATTGAATTTCATCCTATTTACTTCAGACCATTTCTCCAGTTTGTCCAGATAATTTTGAATTTTAATCCTGTCCTCCAAAGCACTTGCAACCTTTCCCAGCTTGGTATTGTCTGCAAACTTAAAGTGTACTCTTGATGCCATTGTGTAAATCACCGATGAAGATATTGAACAGAACCGATCCCTGGGGGACCCACTCATTATGCTCTTCCAGCATGACTGTGAACCACTGATGATTATTCTCTGGGAATGATTTTCCAATCAGTCTTGCACCGACTTTAAACTATCTCCATCTAGATTGTATTTCCCTAGTTTGTTTATGAGAAGGTCATGCAAGACCGTATCAAAAGCCTTACTAAAGTCAAGATATTCATTTGCCAACTAAAAAGGGCAATGAAAGGCAGATAGATACTCTACCTCTTATGCTTGCACCGCTACCTCTTCTCATTCATTTACTTGTATTAGAAGTCAAAAGATTGTGTCCTGCTACTTTGGGGGCATCTCTGTAATTGAAAATCTATCTACACACTTACCCCAGTTGCTTCTACTGCATCCATGCTCAACTGGCTGGACTGTGGTGGAGTCAAAAACAGGTCCTGACTCTCTGCGCAGTTGGATCCCTTAGTCACCTGTCCCCTGTACTTCTCCTTCTCCTTCCTCATCCACCATCTTCTGCTCCTTGCTGTTCATGGCAGGGGCTTGTTACTTGGGCTCCTCGGTGCTATTGGCGATGGTGGTGAGGTCTCTGCTGAGGATGGCATGCAGCGCTTTGTAAAAGCAACATGTCTGCTGCTTTGCACAGGATCACTTTTGGGCTTCTCTATTCTTCTGGTATGCCTGCCACCGCTTGTTGGCTTTCATGTGGTGCTGGCACTGGTCCCTGTAGTACCCTTTCCCCTGAGCAGTCAGCTCATAGATGAGGATGTTTTTATAGCTGGTTCAGAGCTGTGCCTGCACAGCTTCTTGTCACCAGCAGCCCAGGAGATCCAATATCTGCTGTCTAGTCCTGGCAGGTGTGTGTTTGGAGCATGTTGTGGGCATGGTCAGCTGGGTAGGTGCACTCAACAATGCAGAGCAGCTTGGTGTGCTCGTCAAGCTGGGTAATCAGGAAAAGAGATTTCAAAAATTTGTGTGGCTTTAAAGGGCAGGGGTGGCTTCCAGGCTCCGTGACCTCTGGGCAGTGGAGTTCACAATGGTGACCATAGCGATCAGTATGTGGCATTATGGGACAGCTGCTAGAGGACAGGTAGGGTCAACATAACTAAGGTTAAGATTCCATCATGGTTATTTTTAATAAAAGTCCTGGACAGGTCACAGACAATAAACAAAAACTCATGGGAGCCCATGACCTGTCTGAATAAAAATAACTGGAGGGAGGGCTGAGCGGTGTGTGTGTGTGTGGCGGGGGGAGACTGACAGCTGGAGCCCCACAGTCACAAGAGGATTTTGGGGGAGACAGTCCCGGCTGCAGCTGCTGACAACTGAAGCCGAAGAAGTCATGGTAAAGTCACGGATTCCGTGACTTCTGTGATCTTGGTGACTAAATCCTATCTTTAAACATAATTGATGGAGTATCTACACTCGCATTGCGTTGACCTAAGTACATTGACCGTTTATCTATGCCACTCGGGGAGTTGGTGGTTACTTTTTTGTTGGCATAGAGGGTGCTTAGAAAGGTGGGAGACCAGTTGGGGTGTAAACGTGCACAATTAGGTTGACATAAGCTGCCTTGCGTTGACCTAACTGTGCAGTGTATACCAGCCCTAAGTCTCGCTGAAAGTCAAAGTGACATAAGCTAGTAAATCTCTTTGGCACTCTTAAACCTTTTCCCCTGTAATTTTGATACGTTATTTTACAGTATTCCAGATAATTTCATTAAAGTAAAATGTATTTGAATATTAATTTTCTTAACAATTATCTTATCTGACCAAGATTTTGTTTGTTAAATGTCTACTTTCTAAAATATCTTGTGTATTTTGCACTAGGGCAACTGGATTTTATTTGTTTCTGACCTCTGTTTCAGCTGTTGGCATTATTACCACCACAAATACATTTAGTTTCAGCTTCAGTATGTTCAGTCACAACTTTTTTCCTTTATCAGCAATATGAACGGCCACAGCATCATCAATCATTGCACAGGAGGAGCACGCTGGGTTAGCATTTAAAGGGCAGAGGCAGCAGGAGAGCACGTGAGCACATATATAGTATTAAACATGAGGTGCTTCTAAAATTGTTTAAAACACAAATTCTCTGCATTCTCAAGAAAGACGAGATGAGTGAAGGCGATTAATTAATGGAAAAGAGAAAGGAACAAAGAAGTAGTGATACAGAATGGAAAAAGCAATAGCAATTAATAGAGATAGTTGAAGGAAACAAAGGGGAAAAAAGGAGTAACATGCTGTGGAAAATATCTTTCTGTTGATTTAGTACATGTGGTTTTGCAAATTATTAGCAATAATGTGAGCTTTATGTATAAAAAACAAATTACAAACAGAGTACTTTTTGTTTTGTTACCAGGTATTCAAATTATTCAATAATGAGTAGGATACAAGATTTTTCATACACCTGTATAGATATGCTATATACAGGATCCCTGCCCACATTGTAGATAAGACTTATGACCAGGAAGGCATTCATGGAGGTCAGCCATGGGTCAGAACCTCTAGTGCTGGAGTGAAAGTTGCATAGAGAGATCCCGCAAGGACGATATCTTTTTGGCAATGTCAGGTGGGGCATGTAATGGTCACAGTCATGGCCCGCCTGTTTATCTCTTGCTTATTAGTAGGCTTCATTAGATTGCTTGGTCCATTTGGTGGAGGGCTACTGTTGAAATAGTGCAGTGTGAAGCTAGTTGCCTAAATAAAAGAGATGGTCCTATTTTCCCTGACATTTTATTTATTTTCGTTCTGTTTCGTTAAATAGGTACACAGTTTGCCTTACTGTTCTAAAAGCAGCATAAGTAGTGGAGCTACAAGATGCATATTTTTATGTTGTAGTTACTAACATAGTGCTGGACTACTGTGGTAGGATTTTCATAAATGCTCATTGTTGGCCTAATTCTGCCCCCATTGAAGTTAATGCCACCCCTATTCTAGTTTCCCCACTAGCTCTATGGCAAATAACTGAAGTCTTTTGGTAGTGTAAATACAATAATTAGGCCTTAATGTTCAAAAGTTCATATGTGCTTTTGCATGCACCCCAAACTTAAGATATTTTTGTACATGCATATTTGGGTGCGTTTACACAACTGATATGCAAGTCAGGTGCACACACTCTTTAATGATCTTGGAGATGGAACAATATGTTCTACAGCTAGTTAAGGTTAACAGAGACATTTGGGCTGCTCTTTGATAGGGATAGTTAAATTTCACACTCACAAAATGACAAAATGCTAGCTGCCCTCTACAAGTGGTAGTTGGGCTTGATACTCAGGGGGGAAAACCACCTTCCATTCTAAGTTCAAGGCACATTTCTTCAACCTTGCCTTCTCTAATATAAACATATGGAAAAGTATGTATTAGGGTTTTTTTGTTATAAAATAAAAAACATTCTACTGCACACATATCTACCCTGGGGAAAAGAATGAGAAAACAAACACATGACCAATGTTAGTTATGTTGCTTAATGCACTGTTGGAAGGTGCTCAGATACTATAATGATGAGTGTGATATAAAACCTATATACAGTGCAGTACAATAAAACAGGATGTTAACAGTCTTTCAGGTTACTGATTTGTTTTAAACATACCCTTTCTAGAGGAGTTTGTCACGAAAGGTGTGGTAAAGTTGCTCCATCAAAACTTGGAGGCTATATATTTCTAAAGTCCTCCTTCATCTGGTTTCAGACCTGGGTATGCACTAAGCCAGTTACTATTGATAGTGATTTCCTCCAGGTAGTGGAGCAGAATAAGATGTTGATGTTGTTGATTTTAATAAATTTATTAATTTTTATACCTTTTGATTTATAAAAGATTATTAACCTCCAGTAGGGACTGATACAATGATCCTCCTATTGTTCTTTCCCCCCACTTCCTTTGTGAGAGGTCCCAGACAGCAGTGTTTTGGCTTATCCTTCATGAGGGATTGTACATAGTCACACAAGCTTCCATCTGTCACAAATTCTGTTCAACATCTATATGAAGCTGCTAGGAAAGATGTTTGGGGCTGACATATCACCGATGTGTTCCTGACACTCTGAGGAATAAGTCAGCAATAACATTGTTTTAGTAGCAAAATGCTGCCCAAATTTATCAATATTCTTAGAAGAATAATGCATTGGCAGGGCTAAAATCTGTATTTGCCTGAATAGATAGAACTTTAGAATCTTGACTTATACTGAAGAGCACAAGTTGGTAATTTTATTTTCTGCAGCGTCAAGCAAAAATATCTTAGGGAATATATATCATGGCTTTTCTAATTCACTTTAGAGCGACCATATCTGAGCCACTTACACCATAATTTCCTTGAAAAAAGAACAGAAGTAATGTGATGCCTTTGTCCCCAATCAATAAAAGATGCAAACTATGAATTTTGCAACTGATTCATTAAGAAGACTTGTTGCCAAATATTCCCAAGTTACCTTGAGGCTGGGAAAAATATAATGTAAAGAACTACTTTTCATATCTTGTATTGAGAGTTCACAGTTACAGAAAAAACATTGGAGATGAGCATTGACATCAACATGAACAGAAGTTGAGTAGCTATGTCATTTGTTTATGTTCAGGTGGAGAAGGTTCTCCAAAATGGGTTCCTCTGAATTTTCATCTTGTTTCAATCCTTTGGAATTTTCAATACTTGTGGTGTACATACTGCTTTGCTAAACTGTTCCTTTTCTAGCCAGAACTTTTATCCAGGCTCTCAATGTAATAATCTAGGCTTATTTTCTTGGGCATTTTCAGTCTGCATGTGTGAATTGCAGCTCTTCTGGGTGGACTTATGATCTCATAGCTGCTTTGACATTGAATAAGTGGCTCCCTAATATCCTCTGCTCATAGTAGTGCTGAGCTTGCCACGCTGACCAAACAGGAAATTAAATTCAAAAGTTCCTGGGGCTTTTCCTGGGTACCTGGCTAGTGCATCGGAGTTGAAAGTGCTGTCCAAACTGGTCAAATTGGAGCATTCTGGGATAGCTCCCGGAGGCCAATGCCATCGAATTGCACAGTCGACCAAGAAGGTTGATTTTTAGCACTACTCCCCTCACCGGGGAGGAGTACAGCAGTCGATTTTAAGAGCCCTTTATGTCAACGGAATGGGGTTGGTTGTGTAGCCACACTGCTTATAAAATCGACCTAATGCGGCTAAATTTGACCTAACCTCATAGTGTAGACCAGGGCTTAGTTATATGTTTTGGCTAACTAGCTTATATACCCATTGTTCCAGAAAGGCCTGAGCTGAATGTGAAGAGAGTGATTAGTCCTCATTCTAAATCCAAGTAGATTATAGTTTGAAATTTCATTTTTCAGGATAATCATTGTTTTCTTACTGTTCTAATGATTCACAACCTACAAAAAGGAATATTTCCTTTTTGTTGTTGTGGCTGGAAAGACATTATTTTATTATAAACCAAAATGGTTCCCTTTGTTTGGATTTTAGAGGTGTGTTTACGTGGTGCCAAACCTGAGACTATGAACTTATAGTCAAACAGTGTTTGTGTGTGCAATTTCCATTCAAGCTTAAAGCTGGAAGCTTTGCCTCCTGCCCCGAACAAGGAAATACATCTCTGTGTGGTGAATAATTTTGTACATAAAAATGCACTGTTGTATTTATCACTACTTTCAAGAGCCAGACTTTTTATTATACTTTGGCATGGTAGTTACCTCAGCAGGTATCCATTTGCTGCAGTATTGAGGAACGTGTCAGCCTGCCTGGGGTGCAGTCCAGCAAATGTTACACAGTATTCAGGTGTGTTGGTGTGGTTACATTGCAGCTTTGGAGGCATTTGATTCTCAGAGGGGTTCAAGCTTCAGGGCTCTGGCTATAGGAATGTTATTTCTTATGCCCACCCTGTAATGCGGACTAGCAGGACAGGGTGAGAATATGAGCTAAATCTTTTATGCTTACAGTTTTCTGGAAATCTCAGAAAAAGTGTGGATATCTGGGTTTACAGGCATTAGAGTCAACCAAGCCCACAAAAGAGTAGGAGAACAGCAAGTGTGTTGCCACTCGGCTTCGGGGCTGAAGTTGTCCATCCTCAGTGGTTTGGGAGGAGGGCATCTTGTGGGACCAGTTCAGGCTGCTTCAGGGCTACCTGATCGGTGAATCACATACATGTATGTTATTCTTTTAGGGGAGAGCAATCTTAGAGTTTGTGCTGGAGTGAATTTGAGAGTCAGAATTTAGCAGGAATGTATGTTGGATTACTGTTGTGGCTGGGTACCAAATGTGCTTTGGTCTAAAATGATCATAAGGTCTTGCTTGCGTGGATCAGGCCTGGAAGGTTGTGAACTGAAATGTCATCAGTGTCATCTTGGACACTGACGGTGTGGTGATCACATACATGAAAATCTGGGATGATGTTCCTGAGATTTACATGAAAGATCAGCACATTTGTCAGACATGGGAACTGATACGTGGTTGGAAGACCTTAGAGATGGGTTTGATGGGAGGCAGAAATTAGCTACTGAGGTGGAGGTTGTGACCAAGCTGTTTACTGACACCCTGTGTGACTGATGTCAAAGGGGCCAGCTCCCAGAGGTAGACATGAAACTCAGAAGGATAACTGATTGACCCTACAAGCCTGGAGGAAGAAGGAGTCCTTATGTTTTTGCAAACTGAAGTACCTTTCATATTCCTCATTCTGTGTCATACGGGAAGGGTGAGAGGATTCAGAGGTGGGCTGAATGTTAGGTATTAGTCTGAAGAGGGTCCAGCATGAAGATTAATTATTTGGTATGGAGGCCATCTAACACTAGGCTCAACCAAAATAAAAATAAATGCCTGATTTTTGGCAGGGAGATGGGGGGCGGGAAGTGGAGTGTTATCTTTCACCACCATTAAATTTAAAAGATCATTAAGTTGTGGTCTTCCACTTATATACCTATCCCCTTGTCTGTGTTTTATTGTTTTGCATGTCCTGATCAAGTTTCAAACCCAGCTCTTTGGGCCAGATAGGGAGCCCTGGGACAAAAGAGAAAAATGACGATGATTTTGTCCAAAATAACAGTTGTCTGTGTGGTGCTTTTTCTTATAATCTCTGGCACAACTGGAATCTAGGACCACTGGGGTCCTACGTATTTTCACACCTTCAGGTATGCAACCATTTTTTCCTCCAGGAGTTTTATTAGCCCTAGTCTGTCAAATTTCTGAGGTTGTTTCTCTGGTTAGGAAAGCAGTTGAAAGATAGATGCCTGCCAAGAGACTACAGTTTGTGGATTGACTATCAGGATATTACTGTTCTGAGCAGTTGTGCTGTCCTGGAGCCATGAGCATATTATATCTATGAACGCTGAGCTCCATCATCTTGTTTATCAAGAGACAAAAGGCTGATTTTGGTTCTGAGTATTTCATGTTTCAGCTTTGCGCCTGAACTAAATTTAAGTGAAAGTTTTAAAACATTTCCATTTTATGGTCATTTGTATTAATATCAAATTGCCACACGCTCCTAAACTTGCTTACCAAGACCTTTTGCATAATTCTGATATCCGTGTGTATCTGCTTTGTACGTTTCCCAATGGGCAAGTTCAATCTGGAACGGTTCCTAATAATAATTGGAACACTGCTGGAAAAAAAAATTACATGGGCAGAGAGAAATGTAAGTTGACAGTAAAAATATTGACAGTTAACCCATTTCTATTCAGCTATGCCCTAATACGAAAGCCAGATTGAAATGTCTTGCATGAGTTCTAATTCATTAAGCAAATGTGACACTTTATTTTCTCGCCATTTCAGTGCTGAGAGAAATGAAGTGGTGAAATAGTGATATAAATGAATGCACTTCTCATTGTGCTGATAACTGAAGTCAAAGGATATCAGAGAATGCACGAGAAAGACATTTGAAGATTCAGTTTGAATTTTTGCAAAGGATAAGTAGCGCAGCTTTCTGATGATTCAAAATTTAGAGTTTATAATTTAATGGATGAAACATGTCATTGTCCCTGAAAGTTAATTATAAGAGAAATGCCAGTGCAGCATTTAAAACTAATTATGAGATGAATAGTAAGAGTGCTTGTTTATTATTTTAATTGAAAAGAGTAATCTGTAGTTTTAACATTTGCTAGTAGTCAACTTTTTTATTTCCGCTTGTATTTTTAATTAGCGTTTTATATTTTTTAATTTAATTTAAAGTTTAGTAGACTTACTGTTTCAGAAGCAGGCCACAGAAGTTTGTTTTTCCAGAGGAATTTTTTTCATAACTGTGCTTGCTACTTTCAAAATAAATCTAAGAAATAATCACAATTGCTGGCAAGACATTTGCCAGCAGTCTCCAGCTTCCTCAAGTATGACTATATCTTATGTAGTTTTTTATGTTTGGGTCATCATTTAGCCATTATTTTAAAATAAGATTCAAAGACATAAAAGAGCATTGTAGTGCATGGTGAATATTTAGACATATTTCAAAAACAGGAAAAGAAAGAATAGACATCTGTTTATAATTAAAATTTCTGATAGCAAGACTATGGCTTAAAAATTAGTATGATCTCAACAGTACCAATTTAGCTTTAGCAAATTAGTTAAGTAGCTTGCATTTGTAGTATTTCACACCTTAAATTTTTAATATGCATTGCTAAATATATTTCATCACAGTTTGCTAATTAATGTTATATGGAAATACAGCTGCTAATTTTTGTGGTTGACATGGCTCATTTCAAAGGGATAACAGCTGCATCTGAAGTAGTGTCACAATTTAGTTAATAAATTATAGTTGTACATTTCTCCACCTTGAATTACCGCGGAGGTCCTTAAAGTCCACATTTACCAACTGCTAGCACAAAGTAGTATCTGAATAATTAATAAATAAATAATTCTAAACATAATATCTATGCTTAGATATTACTGCATGGTAAATGTTGGGATAGCACAGACTTTCTTGTGGCATATGATTCTTCAGAATCAGTTTTAGAAGTACTAGCAATTGATAAAACCTAGTGTACTCCAGAGGCAAATAACATTGCACTGGAACAATATCTGGAGGTGCTCTAGGGATAATTGTCTCTGGGAAACATGACTAAGTGGTACGGGGACTGGCAGCCTTTGGCACACGGCTCACCAGGGTAAGCACCCTAGCTGGCTGGGCCGGTTTGTTTACCAGCCCCATCCTCAGGTTTGGCCGATCGCTGCTCCTGCTCTCCACGGTTTGCCGTCCCAGGCCAATGGGGGCTGTGGGAAGCGGCACGGGCTGAGGGATGTGCTGGCCACCGCTTCCTGCAGCCCCCATTGGCCTGGAGCGGCGAACCACTAATAGTGGGAGCCGCAATCGGCTGAACCTGCGGACATGGCAGGTAAACAAACCGGCCTGGCCTGCCAGGGTAAGCACCCTCGTGAGCCGCGTGCCAAAGGTTGCCAATCCCTGAAGTAGTATCAGGAGAGAGTGAGGGGAAGAGTGAAGATTTTCAAAAGCGGCTAGTGATTTTGGGTGCCTTAATTTTGTGGTGTCTAGCTTGAGAAATCTTAAAGGGGCCTGATTTTCAGAGATGCCGAGTCCTTTCCCTCTGGAAACCCAGTCCTCTTTACAATGGCTCAGGTTAAGCAGTCATGGCAGAGGTGCTTAATGATTTCTTTGTTTCGGTTTTCACCAAGAAGGTTGGTTGCGAATGGACGTCTAACATAGTGAATGCCAGTGAAAATGAGGTAGGATCAGAGTCTAAAATAGGAAAAGAACGAGTCAAAAATTACTTAGACCAATTAGATGTCTTCAAATCACTAGGGCCTGATGAAATGCATCCTAGAATACTCAAGGAGCTGACTGAGGAGATATCTGAGCCATTAGCAACTATCTTTGAAAAGTCATGGAAGACAGGAGACATTCCAGAAGACTGGAAAAGGGCAAATATAGTGCCCATCTATAAAAAGAGAAATAAGGACAACCCAGGGAACTACGGACCAGTCAGTTTAACTTCTGGACCTGGAAGGATAATGGAGCAAATAATTAAGCAATCAATTTGCAAAAACTAGTGATTTTTGTTGCCTCAGTTTATCATAGAATCATAGAACTGGAAGTAACCTTGAAAGGTCATCTAGTCCAGTCCCCTGCACTCAAGGCAGGACTAAGTATTATCTAGACCATTCCTGACAGGTGTTTGTCCAACCTGCTCTTAAAAATCCCCAATGATGGAGATTCCACAACCACTCTGACAGTTAGGAAGTTTTTCCTAATGTCCAACCTAACCCGCCCTTGCTGCAGTTTAAGCCCATTGCTTCTTGTCCTATCCTCAGAGATTAACAATAATAATTGTTCTCCCTCCTCCTTATAACAACCTTTTATGCACTTGACAATTGTTATCATGTACCTCTCAGTCTTCTCTTCTCTGAACTAAAGAACCCCAGTTTTTTCCAATCTTCCGTTATAGGTCATGTTTTCTAGACCTTTCATCATTTTTGTTGCTCTTCTCTGGACTCTCTCCAATTTGTCCACATCCTTCCTGAAATGTAGTGTGCAGAACTGGACATAGTACAGCAGTGGAATAGTGCGAAACAATTACTTTTCGTGTCTTGCTTACAATACTCCTGCAACAGCGTTACACTGTTGACTCATATTTAGCTTTTGGTCCACTATGACCTCCAGATTCCTTTCCGCAGTACTCCTTCCTAGGCAGTTTGTGTATGTGCAACTGATTGTTCCTTCCTAGGCGGAATACTTTTGCATTTGTCCTTATTGAATTTCATCCTATTTACTTTAGACCATTTCTCCAATTTGTCCAGAGCATTTTGAATTTTAATCCTATCCTCCAAAGCACTTGCAACCTCTCCCAGCTTAGTATCATCCGCAAACTTTATAAATGTACTCTGTGCCATTATCTAAATCATTGATGAAGATATTAAACAGAACCAGACCCATAACTGATCCTTGCAGGACCCCACTCGTTGTGCCCTTCCAGCATGACTCTGAACCACTGATAACTACTCTCTGGGAATGGATTTCCAACCAGTTTTGCACCCACCTTATAGTAGGTCCATCTAGGTTGTACAGTAACTCCTCACTTAACGTCCTCCCACTTAATGTTGTGTCAGAGTTACATGGCTACTGCATTAGGGAACATGCTCTTTTAAAGTTGTGGAATGCTCCCTTATAACGTTGTTTGGTTGCCTGCTCTGTCCACTGCTTGTAAGATTCTGTGGAAGAGCAGCGACTTTACAAGGGAGCATTGCACAAGTTCCTCTTCTCTGCTTCCTCCACCTCCCTCTCAGCGCTTCCCCCATCGCCAAACAGGTGTTTGGCAGCACTTAGGATTTTCGCAGGGGGTCCGAAGCAGGGATGCAGCGTGCTCCGGAGAGAAGGTGGAGTGGGGGTGGGATGAGGTGGGCCTGGAGTGGAGCGAGGACTGGAAGAGACGGGCCTGGAGCAGCCCCCGGCAGAGTCGGAGCCTGTTCTTCTCCGGGGAAGCTGCTGCTGCTGCGAAGGTATTTCCTAGCGTCCTTGCCTGTAGCAGGCTGTGCCTGTGTGAGGTAAGCCAGGGGCACTTCCCAACCACAGTACAATACAGTACTATACTGTGTATAATGCCTTTTGTATGCCCCCCCTCCCAAATTTCCTCGGAACCTAACCCCCCACATTTACATTAAATCTTATGGGAGAATTGGATTCGTTTAACATTGTTTTACTTAAGATTGCATTTTTCAGGAACATAACTACAACATTAAGTGAGGAAACACTGTATTTCCCTAATTTGTTCATGAGAAGGTCATGTGAGACAGTATCAAAAGCTTTACTAAAGTCAACATATACCACGTCTACCACTTCCCCCAATCCACAAGGCTTGTTACCCTGTCAGAGAAAGCTATCAAGTTGGTTTGACGTGATTTGTTTTTGATAAATCCATGCTGACTGTTACTTATCACCTTATTATCTTCTAGATGTTTTGTTGATTTTATTTAAATTTAATGGAAGGATAGTCAAGAACAGGTCAGTAACCAAGATTTTCAAAAGAGCAGACTTTGAAAATTTAAGGAAGTAGGCATTGAGATCATCTGGATTGACTTAAATGTGGAGGAGGCTTGGAATTTCTTTAAGTTAAAGATGCAAGGACTATCCATATTTTGCATCCCAAGGAAAGAGGGAAAAACATGTAAGGAAGGGCTCCTTCTAACTGGAAGAATAACCACTTAAAAAAGCAGCAAAGAGTCCTGTGGCACCTTATAGACTAACAGACATATTGGAGCATGAGCTTTCATGGGTGAATACCCACTTCGTCGCATGCATCTGACGAAGTGGGTATTCACCCATGAAAGCTCATGCTCCAATATGTCTGTTAGTCTATAAGGTGCCACAGGACTCTTTGCTGCTTTTACAGATCCAGACTAACATGGCTACCCCTCTGATACTTGATACTTCAAAAAGGATATTAGGAGTAAACAGAGGGCCCACAAAAAATGGAAGAAGGTATTTATCTGCAAAGAAAGCTATATCTTGGAGACCAGAAATTTTTGGGATAAAGTGAGAATTGCCAAAAGTCAAGCTGAGTTGCATTTTACAAAGGATATTAAAAAAAAAAAAGAAAGAGAGAACACGATGAAAAGAAGTGAGGATGCTAAGCAGCAAGGATGGGTTAGAGATTTAGGATAATCTGGGTATGGCTCAGAAAGTAAAGAAATACTTTCCTCAGTTAAGGATGCTAATGTCAAACATGGGGGGTAAAAATAGGAGTATATCAGAATGAGTGTATAAAAATGGAAATGATTACATCTGTCATGGAAGTGAAACTCAGACCTTAATGTGCTCAAATTGGGGATACCAGATAATCTCCATCCCAGAATACTGAAAGAACTGGTGCATGAAATTGCAAATCTGGTAGAAAGGATTTTTAATATATTTAACAAAATGTTGATGGTACTGTATGATTGGTGAATAGTAAACATAGTACTTATATTTAATAAAGGTGGGGGGAAAGGATCCAGGAAACTACAGACCCATTAGTATGACCTGAATAGTATGCAAAGCTTTAGAACAAATTCTGAAGGAAAGAATAGCTAAGGGAATGGAGCTAATTGGAAAACAGGATAAAATGCAATGTGGGTTTCCCAAAAACAGATTGTGCAAAACTAATCTGATATCTTTCTTTGATAAGATAACTGGGTTTTTTTTAGCCGAGGGACATGGAGTAGATCTACTCCATCTGAACTTTAGTAAAGCATTTGATATAATACTATGTGGGAAATTATTAGGTAAACTGGAGAAGAATAGGATTAGTATAGTGTGACAAAATTCCTCCTCTACCTTGGTGGGTCCTGCGCTTATTGGTGGATTTGCTCACCTCAGTGATCTTCCCCTCTGGTGGAACCCAAAGTTTGGGTCAACTCCTCCTGTGTCTGATCAGGAGTTGGGAGGTTTGGGGGGGAACCTGGGCCTGCCCTCTACTCCGGGTTCCAGCCCAGGGCCCTGTGGATTGCAGCTGCCTATAGTGCTTCCTGTAACAGCTGCATGACAGCTACAACTCCCTGGGCTACTTCCCCATGGCCTCCTCCAAACACCTTCTTTATCCTCACCACAGGACCTTCCTCCTGGTGTCTGATAATGCTTGTACTCCTCAATCCTCCAGCAGTACACCCTCTCACTCTCAGCTCCTTGCACCTCTTGCTCCCAGCTCCTCACACGTGAATCTCACGGACTAACTGGGAGGCTTTTAACTAGTTCCAGCCAGCCCTTGATTGGCTTCAGGTGGCCCAATCAATGTAGCTATCTCCACTGCCTTCTAGAAAGATCTTAATTGGCCCCAGGTGTCTTGATTAACTTGGAGCAACTGCCATTTGGTTACCATGGTACTAGGGATTTGGTTAGCCTGGGGCTAACATACCTGTTCCATACTACTTTACTGTAGCCATCTGGCCTTGCCCCATAACAATAGGAATTGTAAAGTGGATAAGGAACTGAATAATGTGGAGACAATGGGTTGTGCCAAAAGGAAAATTGAGTTGGAGGAAGGTTACTAATGGACTTCCTCAATGATCAGCCTTGGGACTGATAATATTTAATATTTTCATTAACAATCTTGGCACATAAAAGAAGGTGTGTGTTAATGAAATATGCTAATGACTCAAAGTTGGGGGGCATCATCAATACAAAGACGAATCAGAGTATAACCAGGATGAACTGGATGACCTCGAGGACTGGAAAAATAGAAATGAGATGAAATTTAATAATAGAAATGCATTCCTAGCAATCCATGGGCTCTTGCTTTGTTGACTCAAGGTTTGTGGATCTCCCATATCTGTGGATCTACACAATAAACCATGCTTTGAAGTTAACCTTCTCATCTGAAGTTCTAAGGCTTCAGTCCTGATGGGCCATCTAGTTAGAGACATACATAGTACATTTAGTTACAGACATCAAGACAATTTAGTTTCCATGAACAATGTGACAGCCAGGAACAATACTTCATTAGCTAATATGCAGTTTACGCATCAAATAAATTCACATCTAAACCCTAAACATCCTTTGACCTAGGGTCAATAAAGTAGAAAGAGATTAATCACAGGAAACAGATAGGTGAAGACAATAACTTTATCATGTAACTAGCTGTCATGCATTTAAAGCAAATGTAATTACCGGGCACATGCCATATACAGATAATGTGATAACATTGCTTTTTGTTCTATTCTAACAAATGAATTGGTAAACTTAACACTTCCTTGGGGTTGTGATCTGAGCTGGCTAGCTGTCAGCACCACAGCTAGGATGTGCAACAGTTGAGAATGGCCTGTGGTTATACAGGAGGTCAGACTAGATGATTATAATGGTCCTTTCTAGTCTTAAAAGCTATGAATCTGTCATCTCTGTTACACCAATTCAGTCAGAATATGACAAGGGCACTGAAGCTACATATACTTTTAGGTTATCACTCTTTGCTTCAGGGAGAAGCTCAGCATCGTGGCTCACATTCGGGGAGAATTGAACTTTCACGTTGACTAGCTCTGCAGAAATAGTGTCCCAGATACTGTAATTTGATATTGTGGATAAATGTTGACTTTTTAATGGTGTTATTGTGAAGGAAAATACAATGCACACTAAATAAGAATACAGTATATGCTTTAGAATTCAGAAGACGATCACTTAAAACTCACTAGCAAACTCAGACCTGTCACCAAGAGGAATGACTGTTCACATTTTAAATTTAGGGAAATAACTCAATATCTCAGTTACCATTATCTGTTAACTGTTGGAAGCTGACTTTTTATTAGAACTCATTTAACAAAGACCAGTCTCTTTAACAAAGCGAACTCCACTTCCTGTAATCGCATGTTCTTCCAGCAATATTGTTGATCTAGCTCAGATTCCTGTGTTAATTATTTGTGAAGATATTTTGTGGTTCGTGAAGATCCTTGGAATCCGAGTCTAGTGATCTGAGAAGGCCTACAAGAGTGAATTGGTGAAAAATCAATAATTTTTGTTTGAGTGGTAGCCATGTTAGTCTGTATCAGCAAAAAGAACCAGGAGTACTTGTGACACCTTAGAGACTAACACATTTATTTGAGCATAAGCTTTCATGGGCTAAATCCCACTTCATCGGATGCATGCTCTGGAAAATACAGTAGGAAGATATATATACACAGAGAACATGAAAAAATAGGTGAAAAAACAGACTCCAACGAGAAACTGCAGAATTGGAATTAATTTGCAAACTGGACACCATTAAATTAGACTTGAATAAAGACTGAGTGGATGGGTCATTACACAAAGTAAAAACTATTTCCCCATGCTAATTTGTTTCCCCTACTGTTGCTCACGCCTTCTTGTCAACTGTTGGAAATGGGCCATCCTGATTATCATTACAGAAGTTTTTCTCCTGCTGATAATAGCCCACCTTAATTGTCAGAGGGATAGCCGTGTTAGTCTGGATTTGTAAAAGCAGCAAAGAGTCCTGTGGCACCTTATAGACTAACAGACGTATTGGAGCATGAGCTTTCGTGGGTGAATACCCACTTCGTCGGATGCATATAGTGGAAATTTCCAGAGGCAGGTATAAATATGCAAGCAAGAATCAGACTAGAGATAACGAGGTTAGTTCAATCAGGGAGGATGAGGCCCTCTTCTATCAGCTGAGGTGTGAACACCAAGGGAGGAGAAACTGCTTTTGTAGTTGGCAAGCCATTCACAGTCTTTGTTTAATCCTGAGCTGATGGTGTCAAATTTGCAGATGAACTGAAGCTCAGCAGTTTCTCTTTGAAGTCTGGTCCTGAAGTTTTTTTTGCTGCAGGATGGCTACCTTTAAATCTGCTATTGTGTGTCCAGGGAGATTAAAGTGTTCTCCTACAGGTTTTTGTGTATTGCCATTCCTAATATCTGATTTGTGTCCATTATCCTTTTATGTAGCTCCACCTTAATTGATTACTCTTTTTATAGTTGGTATGGCAACGCCCATTTTTTCATAAGTGTATTCTCTGTCTCATAATCCATGAGAATATCAAATAGAACTGGACCCAGATTAGATCTGATGAAGTGGGTTTTAGCCCACAAAAGTTTATGCTTAAATAAATTTGTTAGTCTCTAAGGTTCCACAAGTACTCAATAATTTTTGTAGCTTTCCTAGCTGAGTAGAGGGGTTGAAAGGAAGAACTTATTATGAGAGCTGGGGAAAGATGTTCAAGAAGCTGTGGAAGAAAGAGGTGAGGGGAAATTGGGAGGAACAATCTCTGAAGCAGACCCCAACATTTTGGGAAGAGGGAGCAAAATTATTGTGGATCCCAGCCCAACTTAATCTTAATCTACCCTTACAAATCTCGCTGAAAAAAAACATTAGTGAGTAATGAGAACATTTGGTATATCTTCCTTGTTTGTATCTAGGAAGTGGAGTACTAATTTTTAATAATAGCAAGCAGGCTATTTCTTCCGTTACTGTAGGGTATTTCAATTATTATAAAAGTGGACAAGGCTGAACCTGGCATTCTGTCACAGAATTTAGGAAAAATCTTGCAAAAATGGATTACTAGGAGTCTTACTGTAAAATCTTTTCTTAGATTACATCAAAATTTTATAGGATGCAAGTAGCTGCTACGTGAGCTTTTCTAGAGACTTTTGCTATTCTTACATTCACTCTGGAGACACTGTCATCTGCAGAGATGGTTGCCAATTTATTCTTCATGATGTTTCAGTTCTGAGCTTCTGAAAAGCTGAGATTCAAAACTGCATCCAGTTTTGAAAAGTAGTTTTTTTAATTTGGGGTTTTTTTGGTTTTTTTTTACAAGAACCTGTAAGGAAATTGCAGAATGTTTTTTTTTTTTTCTTGCAAGACCTTAGGGTTAATTCTAATGTCTGGTGTAAAGCACTGATTCTTTAAACACAAAACACTAAAGTGAATGTGGCTTTTTTTTCCCCCAGTTCAAAGTTGAGAAGGATTGTTTTGCTATATGTACTGATTTTTTTTTCATTTAGATGTAAATGAATGAATATGTCCTTAAAAGTTCGTCTTCTGTTTTTACTATAGCTACATTTTATATCAAAACTCAAACTAGACTGACTCAGTATCCACTCTCCAAACATATCTCTTTGAGAAAACCATGTATTCAAAGAGGATTTAGCTTTTAATCATAGATTGAATTTCGTAACTTGTAGATAAATGTTTCACAAACATATGATATATTCATAATATAGAATACCCATTTTTATGGCAACCTATTATGCAAATTCTGGGTAGGTTGAGACTGGCAAGGGGGTATGGATCTTACCTTCTAGATCACTGGCGGAAATCTGGCCCACAGCAATAGTAAGCGAAAGCAATCCCCAACTACTCAGTGGCATATATAAAATAATTAGTGGTGTCTTAGAGGGCAAGTGTATACGTTACTAAAACCCCATCACAAATTGACAATCTTATTACGGTCATAGGAAAGGGAGCAAATTTTCAAATACACTGCAGACTGAATTATCTATTTGAGAGAGTCCTTCCTGGTCACAGGCAAGATAGAAAAATTGTCACTTCTATTCATTTTCTTTCACTAAATAGCAGTACAATCACTAATTAAAAAAAAAAAATCCTGAGCCTGTGTTAACACTGTCAAGTTAATCAAAGAATCCTTATGCCCCATTGTTCACAAAAACAAGAAGAGCAGTCTTAACTTTATTCATATGATTTATAGAGAACAACTTTCTAGTTGCTTAACTCTTGTAATACAGTCTCAGTGAAATATCTAGTGAACTGTAATTATTCTCTTTAGTTTACAAGTTGCTTTTCAAATATAATGGTATTACTGTAAGCTTTATTTCAATAGTTAAAAATTGCTTTTCTATTGAACCTAAGGAAAGAGAGGCAGGTAAGGTTTCTACATGTCCTTGAAGTCTGAGATTTATGACCATCAGGGCAATGATTTATCAAAATTGAAAATAAACAACAAATGACCGTCCTTAACTCACAGTAAGGTGACCAGGTGTCCATTTTTTTGACCGAAACACTTGGTCAAAAAGGGACCCCAGGTGGCTCCAGTCAGCACCGCCGACTGAGCCATTAAAAGTCCGGTTGGTGGTACTGCTGGGCTAAGGCATGCTAGTCCCTACGTGTCCTGGGGCACCGCACTGCACTCCAGAAGCGACCAGCAGGTCCGGGTCCCAGGTGGGGGAATGGGGCAGGAAGCTCCATGCGCTGCCCCCACCCCGAGCACCAGCTCCACACTCCCATTGGCCAGCTCAACCCACAGCCCCCTCCCACTTTCCGAATCCCCCTGAACTTGGAGCCGCCTCCTGCACCCCAAAACTGTCATTCCTGGCCTCACACCAGAGCCTGTACCCTCAGCTCAGAGCCTGTACCCCTTCCCACACCCCAACCCACTGCCTCATCCCGCAGCCCCCTCCCACATTCCGAATCTGACAGCCCCACCCTCCAGCCTGGAGCCCCTTCCTGCACCCCAAACCCTTCATCCCCAGATCCCACACCCAAAGCCGGAGCCCTCACCCCCTCCCCTACCCCAGCCCAGTGAAAGTGAGTGAGGGTGGGGGAGAGTGAGCCACTGAGGGAGGGGGAATGTACTGAGAAGGGATGGGGTTTCAGAGAAGGGGTGGGGCCTCGTGGAAGGGGCGGGGCTAGGGTGTTTGGTTTTGTGCGGTTAGAAAGTTGGCAATCCTAACTCTCAGCCATAAATGCCTGGCAGTAAACACCCAAAAAGTTACCATTGTTTGCCAGTATTCACTGTTGAGGGGTATACGAGACACCCATTTGCTCCATACTTAAAGCAGAGAATAGCTATAATATTGTTGGAAAATATCTTTAATGGTGGCCGCTGTATCTGCAATTTGCAATTTAAAGATGTTGCTTCTTATAGTTATGGCATAAAGCTGTAACCCCTGGTGTCTGACAGGGTTATCAGATGGTGTGCAGAGCGGCCAAGATATCTTTACTGATTTTTATGCTTATTCTATATACATCGGCTTACCTGCTTGATGATATTCTGTCTGGCTACATATATTGAATTAAAAGGGGCAGTTAGGAAGTGCAAGAAGTATACAAAACAATGGTAGATGTAAGACATCTGGGGTAAACAACTTCAAGACCGTGAAGATAACAGTAGCTGGGCCATTAATTTGGAAGATGCTGTTTCCAGGCACCAGCAAAGTTACTCAGCCTTGGCCAGAGCCTAGAGATCGAAATAACTATAAACCATTAAAAGTATCCCCTTGGTGAAAGATAGGATGGGTGGGTCAGCAGCTGCTCAGGAGGTGAGGATGGAGAGAGAAACAGGATATTGGCAGACACACAGTAAGAGGTAGAGAGAATGCTGCAGGGCTGTCTCTCTCCCATACCAAAGATTGAGGTGTCTAGGCTAAGTAGAAATCACCAAAACTTGCAAGGAAAGGATAAAGTTTAGGTAAGATGGGGGAGGATATGTGTGATGAGAGAGAGACACGCACTACACTTTCATTATTTTATTTTTTAATTTTTTAAAACTTTTTTTGCTTGTTATGTAATAAATAAACAATAAGCTGGTTTTGGAAAAACTGTCTTTAGCCACTGGTCACAGCTCCTGAAGGAAAATCTCGTGCAGGGGCCAAGCCCAACTGGATCTGTTAGAGGAGCCACAGTTGGTGAATAGGGGAGCTGCAACCCAGAAATCCAGATCTGAGTGGTTGAACGGTGGGGTTCTACATTGGAGAGAAGTAAAGGAAGAAAATCCTGTCACCTGAGGAGTACCCTCAAGAGGGGCTGCAAAGGGCTCTGAAGTGCCCTGGAACTGTGACAGGTGGTGGAGATTGGAAGCATGCTATTATTTTATTTATCACTTTTATCATTCAGTGAGACTTAGTGTATGTCTACAGTGCAGTTAGATGTCCATGCCAGCTGACTTGGGCTTGCATGGCTCAGGCTAAAGGGCTGGTTAATTGCAGTATAGATATTCAGGCTGGGACTGGAGCCTGGGCTCAGGGACCCTATGAAAGGGGAGGGTCTTAGAGCTCAGGCTTCAGCTCTGAGCCTGAACATCCGCACCTCAATTAAACAGCCTGTTAGCCCAAGCCCTGCAAACCTGAGTCAGCTGGCACAGGCCAGCCCTGGGGTTTTAATTGCAGTGTATGCATACTCTTAGTCTCCTAAGTCACTTAAATGCTTTTGAAAATTTCACCCGTAGTGTTAGATTGATAGAATTGTTGGTTTTGGATGTAGTTGGCACGGATTTTCCTTTGTGGATGCTTAGGATTCTTTTTACTGTTTGACAGATGCTCGTGACCACTCCAGAGAAATGGGATGTAGTGACAAGAAAGAGTGTTGGGGATGTAGCACTCTCTCAGCTTGTAAAGCTCCTGATTCTTGATGAAGTACATCTCTTGCATGAAGACCGAGGACCAGTGCTAGAGAGTTTAGTGGCACGCACCTTACGTCAGGTAAGAGTAAGAATCTTCACATTGACTTTCAGAAATAATTCAAGAATAAAGAGAATTCAGAGGTAAGAAATAAAGCATTTTAAAATATTACCTCATGGTACTTTGGCAGCATGTAATTCTTTTAGTTGTAATAAATGCTACAGTACAAAGGAAGCAGATGTATATTTCATTTTTGTCTAGCAATCTGACTTCCCTTATCGTATCAAATTAAATGATTGGGAAGGAATGTCAAAAATTATGTCACGTAAATATTATTTGTACTACTTTTTGGCTACCAGTCTATTGGGAAAATCAGAGTGTTTTTCATAATTAAATAAATATTATATGTGAATAACATTTTTAGAATTAATGCTTCATTAATGAATTATTAGTGTCTTAGCTTAGCCAGAGCTATGAATGGGAACTTACATTTTACTGGGATTTTTCAATACAAAGTGAAATCTGCTGATATGATACTGTTTGTGGCAAAGCATGAATGCAGAGTAGTAGATTGAAACTAAGAAGATTTATAGTACTGCTGGAAAAGCATTATGTAAAGGATTAGTAGAAGCATAATATTATGTGATACTCTGACTGGTATTTTCTAAATACCAGAGGGGGGAATGGAGAGCATAGAAAAATACCAGATTCTCGTGATCCAATACAAATAGAAGAGGTTCAGAGATGGATAATGAATATTATTAGAGCCATGGGATAGGATTCCATATGAAGAGAGATTTGAAATTTAGGACTGTTCAATTTAGAGAGGAAGTGAATAAGAAGGACATGATAAAGTAATGAATGATATAACGAAGATAAAATGGAGTTCCTATTTATCCTTTTTATAATATAAGAACAAAGGTACCTACAATGAAATTATCTGGCAAAACAATTAAAATAGATAAAAGGAAATATTGTTGTGCTCAACACATTGATCTGTGGGGTCAAAAAGGATTAGACATTTCTTTGAACAATTAGCGCATCCACAAGTACACTGTATAGGACAACTGTTTTAGAAGGACTTATAAACTCTCACGCTTCGTGGCTGAAGCCAACCATTAACCAGCAGGTGCTAAGAAGAAACTTCCTTATAGGCAGGTTATTCCATAAGAGCCAACTGAAGGTTGCTTGCATGTTCTTCTGAAATATCTGTTTCTGGTCACTGAGGACCAGGATACTGGACAAAATGGACCACTGGTTAGCTCTACTATGGTAATACTGATGTCCCTGTGTAAATGCAGTATAATTATTACCATTGCTACTGCTGCTACAAAATGTTGGAAAACTCTACTTTGTGCTAAGATCCCTTGTCTTAATACAGCTTTAACCTTCCAAATCAGTGGATTTTTGATCAGTTCTGTGCAATTTTGCTTACTGTTTTTTTTTCTTTTGGGGGAGGTATTGTTTGTTATCCCAGATCTCTTATGAAAAGGACCTGATATTGTAGTGTTGATTTCTCTATTTCTAGTGTAGAAGATCAGCATCTACATACTTTTTTGTTCCTATGAGACTTGCAGCATCATTTTTTCATAGCACAAAGATATTTTGTTTCACATTAATATCACTGGAATTTTAAGACAATCAAAACGGAACTCAAATCACTGTTGGACTTCAGCTCATTTTGTATCCAGTAAATATGCAATTAAATAACTCTCCCCCCACCCAAAAAACAAACAAACAGAAAGGAAAAATCTTAAACCAAAAACAAACAGAAGAACACACCACCAACAACCATAGTTCAGCAGAAATTGAGCCCTCATGAATTGCCACTTGTTTTCATAATGGCAAGAAGAAGGAAAAAATGGAGAGTACTGCAAATCTTCATAACAGAATTTGCAAAATTGTGGGGAAGGGAAGAAAAATGAATATCAAAATATTGAGCTAGAAGGAAACCTCACTATGATGGACACATTCCAGAAAAGAAGGATAATCAACAGAGAGAAAACAAAACTGTGTAAACAGAACTATTTAAAAAAGATTGGAAGGTAAGCGGTAGAAACAAAAAAAGATCAAAACATTTAAGAATAATAAGTCCTCCAGAGGTGAAGGACAAACAAGCTGCATCTGTTTTGAACAATAGCTGCCTAATATTCTTAAAATGGAAGCAAAAATTTGAGTTTGCAATCTGCTTTTTATAAAATTAAAGAGTTCATTGCTGCACGAGGAGCTACAAAGGAAGAAATGCCTATTGTTTCCATTTATATTTTGCTTTAGACAGATTAAAGCAGGTTACTGCCATTGCCTTCCTTTTGGTCAGGATTTCACCCTAAAAATTATGGAATAGTTGTCTCAAGACAATCCTATATCTCTTATGCCAAAACTCTGTTTTATTTTAAACAAACATAAAAAAGACTGGCTTTTTAAGAGAGACTAATGTGGACTTGAAAACAATGAGACAAGAATGCCAATATGGAACCTACAACTTTATTAACTAACAGGGACTTTTCTCCTCCCCACAACACATGCACAAACACATACTCTGTCTCTGTCTCTCTCAGATTACCGGCAGGGCACTAATGGCCCAAGGTTCTACAAACTTGTGGATGATATGAGGGCAGTGCCTCCTCTACACCTCCAGACTTGGGACTCAGAGTACCAGCCCTACTTTCCTTCACGCAGGAAGTAAGAGAGATGAGATGACAGGAGCCATGTGCTGTGTGACAGATGATTTATACCTCCTCAGCATGCGATGTCATGCTCTGGGCCCATGCCCACACAGCATATTGGAGAAATATAGTCTAGACGAACTGTGACTGAAAACACCCCTGTATTCACACCCTAGACACTATTGTACTAATCCTTGTACAAAATATGCCTTGTAAGGTATCATTTGAAAATTAAGAACTCACTGGTCAATAATATCATGGTGAAATGTATGTAGCAACATTATATGTAAAGTTATTAAATCCCCTTGTATGACGATCTTATCACATGTTCAGAACCACACAGCCCTGCCCAGGCAGAAGGGTCCTGAATGAAGAAATCTGTGTTTACCTCAATTTACATATAAGCAATAAACAGGGTCCTCAAGACAGCAGAGAGAGGAGATGGCAGGAGACAAAGCAAACTTGCATTTCATCAAACACAAGTGAGAAGAACGAACATGGAGCCTCCTTCTCTACCAAACTCCATTTCACCTTCTTTACTGTTGGAATAAACTTCGCTGAGAGACGTAATTCTTGGTGAAAAAAATGACAGAGGATAAATATTCATATAATTTTGTAAGAAACATGACCCCATTATTTGCAATATTTATTTTCAACAAAAAAGCATCAGGCATACATGAAAATCAGCAATAGGTAACATTTATGCCCTTAATGGGTATCAAAAGAACTATGAAGCATAGCTATATGATGGCTGCTGGTGAGTTTAATTAGTAAGTAAATGGGTAGACAGACCTTTTCTTCCTCAGCTAACTCTAAGGAATTGAAAGATACCTTAAAACGTTTTAATTTGAGTAATGTATTTAGGGATCCAGATATATAAAGATCGAGTTCCATTCCAGCCCTTCTCAAACTAATTCTGGAATCAATATTTCTTTTCATCTTAGACTGTTTAAATAATGTAATCTCTACAAACATAGCATTCATAATCATATCTAATCATGCACCAGTGTTTTGAGGGATTAATAGCAGTGCTACACACACACAATAAGAATGGAAAGTTCAACACTGTTACTAAAATACATTCATTTTACACATGCAGATAAAAAAACATCTGCTATCCCTATTGTTGAAACAATAACTACTCATGGAACAAATCACATATAACTTCATAGAAAATAAGGAAACTCTTGCAGATAAATAGCCCTGTATATTGGGTTAATAAATTAGAATACTGATTACTATTTACCAATTCCTATTGAAACCTGTTTTAAAATATTTAATAATATGGTTATATATATTTTTCCTTCATGATTTTACTCTGAGGTCTTAAGGAAGAAAATGTGTATTCTAGGCATGAAATTCTAGTCTTACTATCATATGTATTACCTATTTTACAAATTATTTTTGTAGCTATAACCAAGTTTCAAAAATAGGTGTGGGTTTTGCGGGGGGAGGCACACACGGGAGGCAGCAAGACATTCTCAGTGCATAGACATCAAGGAAGAAGTTGTCAAAAGTGTTCACTGATTGTTGCCAAACTTGAAACAACTTGGACCTAAGGTTCAGAGGCAGCTTCCATTGACTTAACTTGGAAATGTAAGTGATTAAGTACTTATTGTCTGAAGTTGGGTACCCAGGAATTGGGGATTGAGGTGTGAACAAAAGTAGAGGGCACTTGAAAATTTAGACCCTAATGTGTGTAGAGGTAGAAAGAGATGGGGAAGGGATGTTAATTGTAATTTATAAATAGGTAATGGATTTTTCTTTAGAAGTTTTACACATTAGGCCAAATCCTTTTCCCTGCTACAGCTACTTTGTGCCAGTCCATCAGCGTAGAACATCTGCAAAGCTGACTTGCCAGGCTATTGAAATATGGTGTTGGTGTGGGGGAATCCCCAGGTGGGGTACACTGGAGAGTTACAGCTGTGCCCTAAGTTACCCCTAAGGCTAGAGAGGGTGTAGAAGAGGCTTGTGGCCATGTTTGGGGGCTCCTCCTTACTCCTTACCAGGTGCGTTGGATACCAAACCTGTGACATTGAAACACCTGAAAAAAGATAGGTATAATAAAATTGCTGACATAATCTTAGCTCTAGTAGAGTGAACAGCTCATTAATGCACATTTTGCACTTTTCAATTTTTGAAGAATGTTTTTGCAAGTGATTTAAATTGACTTTACTAAAGTTTTTTTAGTGGAAAAATTGCTTTGAGCTCTGCTGATATACTGTGGATATAACATCAAAAGAGTTCTTTGAAACTAATTTGTAGCTTTGATGTTTAAAGTTATGTAGTCTTGAGCATAACACAGATGTTAAAATCAAAATGTTTAAACCTTTTTAATCAAAATTTCTACAGCTCTGTAATATCTGTTTAGCATATTGGTTTAAAAGACCAGTTGAACTGTTTTCTGAATTAGTGATGCATATTCTGAAGTACCTGGTCATCATTATCCAGAGATGTTGATGGCTTCTTGACACTTTTGCTACTTAGGGAGGTAGCTCCCTCACAAAACACATACTGGATATTACACTAGTTCTTAGCTGAACAGTGAGAATAGCATTTGAGTTTTTGTGATTCTCCCTCCTTCCCCCAATGAATCACAAATTAAACAACTAAAATTAAATAAACTATAAAATTGTCAATAATTTAATAAAACTGAACACAAAGTACCTAGAATTGGTCAAAACAGTTTTGTGAAAGAAACTTGTCCGCTTTTTTGACACCTCTCCCCCCCCAAAAAAAAATGAAGTTGAGAAATTTTTCAGCCAGCTTTAATACAATGGAAGACAAATACAAATCTCTTTAGGCAGTTTACTCTATTTACAACTATTAGGTCACAATCATCGGTTCAGACAACAGGAATAGACAGTATTTGTGATTTTAGTCATAGTAAAGGAAAATGTCAAAGATGATGCTTTTGGGTGAACATTATTCTACCTCTGATATCACATCTGTATTGTATTAATAACATTTGGAAAATTTATATTCTAACATTTATTAGGAGTTTATTTATTAGGAGTTGGTCCTGGGGCCAGTTTTATTCAATATCTTCATTAATGATCTGGTGGATGGCGTGGACTGCACCCTCAGCAAGTTTGCAGATGACACTAAACTAGGAGGACTGGTGGATATGCTGGAGGGTAGGGATAGGATACAGAGGGACCTAGACAAATTAGAGGATTGGGCCAAAAGAAACCTGATGAGGTTCAACAAGGACAAGTGCAGATTCCTGTACTTAGGACGGAAGAATCCCATGCACTGCTACAGACTAGGGACCGAATGGCAAGGCAGCAGTTCTGCAGAAAAGGAGCTAGGGGTTACAGTGGACGAGAAGCTGGATATGAGTCCACAGTGTGCCCTTGTTGCCAAGAAGGCTAGCGACATTTTGGGCTGTATAAGTAGGGGCATGGCCAGCAGATCGAGGGACGTGATCATTCCCCTCTATTTGGCATTGGTGAGGCCTCATCTGGAGTAGTGTGTCCAGTTTTGGGCCCCACACTACAGGAAGGATGTGGAAAAATTGGAAAGAGTCCAGTGGCGGGCAACAAAAATGATTAGGGGGCTGGAGGACATAACTTATGAGGAGAGGCTGAGGGAACTGGTATTGTTTAGTCTGCAGAAGAGAAGAATAGGGGGGATTTGATAGCTGCTTTCAACTACCTCAGGGGTTCTCAGACTTTTGTACTGGTGACCCCTTTCACATACCAAGGCTCTGAGTGCGACCCCCCCCATAGACATTAAAAACACTCTTTTATATATTTAACACCATTATAAATGCTGGAGGCAAAGCGGGCTTTGGGGTGGAGGCTGACAGCTCGTGACCCCCGAGGGGTCTCGACCCCCAGTTTGAGAACCCTTGAACTACCTGAAAGGGGGCTCCAAAGAGGATGGATCTAGACTGTTCTCAGTGGTAGCAGATGGTGGAACCAGGAGTAATGGTCTCAAGGTGCAGTAGGGGAGGTTTAGGTTGGATATTAGGAAAAACATTTTCACTGGGCGGGTGATGAAGCACTGGAATGGGTTACCGAGGGAGGTGGTGGAATCTCCTTCCTTAGAGGTTTTTAAGGTCAGGCTTGACAAAGCCCTGGGTGGGATGATTTAGTTGGGGATTGGTCCTGCTTTGAGCAGGGGGTTGGACTAGATGACCTCCTGATATCCCTTCCAACCCTGATATTCTGTGATTCTCTAACAGGCAGGCAGGCTCCCTATTTGACTCCCTTGACTCTCAGGAGCACCTGTGATTTTTAGATGTTAGGTAGTACTGGCTGTGTTTTTCCCCCACAGAAAAAAAGGAAATAAGCATTCCTAAATCCTGCAGAGTGAACATATCCTTAAAACATAAATTTCCTAGGTTTTAATAAAGCCAGCTGAACACCCTCCCCTCTGCCCCCTCCCCACACACCCAAAATTCTATTGTGGTATCATATTTATACCCACATGGGCTGTCAGCAAGGCTGAAACCTTGAGATTCACCACTTAGAACACTGCTATTTGAGTTAATGAAGTAATGATAGCAGTAGTAAGTTATGTTTGTGTGGACCATCGTTAGAGTAGGATGAGACACATTGCCCATGGGTTTCACTAATATTTACTGAGAGTAGAAGAATGGTGATACACAGCAATCTCTGGTTCTGGAGGGGAGTGTGTTATAGTGGTCACAGACCTTTCTGCCTATATCCCATAAGTTTGACCCATTCTGCCCCATCCTCTCCTACCTGTCCTTGTCCCAGTCTCTCTCCTCCGCCACTAGCTTACCTTATCCCAGTTACCCCTTCTTCCCATGCCATTTTTTCATCTCAAACCCAGTCTCTTTGCCTACAATTAATATAAGACCACCCAGCCTGGGAAATCCTCCTTTCCCTTTTTGAATATTGCTCCATTAGCAATCTTCCAGTCTTCTGGAATATTCCTGCTATTCTAAGAAAAGAAGGAACACAAGCTAGAATAGAGAAAGAACAGATTAAAGAATGTTTAGATAAATTAGAGGTATTCAAGTCAGCGGGGCCTAATGAAATTCACCATAGGGTACTTAAGGAGCTAGCTGAAGCAATCATGGAAACATTAGCAATTATCTTTGAGAACTCATGGAGGACAAGTGAAGTTGCAGAGGACTGAAGAAGGGCAAACATGACACCTGCCTTTAAAAAGGGGAACAAAGAGGATTCAGGGAATCATGAACCAGTCAGCCCAACTTTGATACCAGGAAACATACTGGAACAAATGATGAAACAGTCAGTTTGTAAGCACCTAGAGAATATTAGGGTATTAAGGAATAGCTAACATAGATTTGTCAAGAGCAAATTATGCAAAACCAATCTAATTTCCCTCTTTCACAGGGTACAAGCTTAATGGAAGGGGGCAATCTATAGATATGATTTATCTTTATTTTAGTAAGGCTATTGACACAGTCGCATGTGACATTCTCATAAACAAACCAGGGAAATGTGGCCTAGATGAAATTACTGTAATGTGGGTGCACTACTGGATGAAAAAACATACTCAGAATAGTTATCACTGGTTCACTGTTAAAATGGGGAGATGCATCTAGTGGGGTCCTGTGGAGTCTGTCCTGGGTCTGTTAGCAGTCAATATTTTCATTAATGACTTGAATAATGGTGTAGGAAAGCATGCTTATAAAATTTGTGGATGACACCAAGGTGGGAGGGGTTGCTAGCTGTTTGAAAGACAGGATTAGAATTCAAAATGACCTTGAGAAACTGGAGAATTGGTCTGAAATCAGCAAGATGAAATTCAATAAAGACAAGTGAGAAGTACTACAATTAGTGGATCACAAATTGAATATTTGCCAACAATATGATGCACTTGCAAAAAAAAAAAAGGCTAATATCACTCTTAGGTAAGTAAGTCACTGGAGGTAATTGTCCCACTCTAGTTGGCATTGGGGGGCTTCAGCTGGAGTACTGTGTCCAGTTCTGGATTCCATATTTTAAGAAAGATGTAGTTAAAAAAAACAACTACTCAGCATGTGTAGTTTTGAGAAAAGAAGACTGAGTGGGTATATAGTCTTCAGATATGTTAAGGGATGTTATAAAGTGATCAGCTGTTCTCCAAGTCCATTGAAGGTGAGCTTAATCTGCAACAGGCAGGTGACAGGAAAATCTTTCCAACTATAAGGATAGTTAAGCTCTGGAACAGGCTTCCAAGAGAGATTGTGGAATCCCTGTCCTTGGAAGTTTTTAAGAACAGGTTAGAAAAACACCTGTCAGGGATTGTCTAGGTAAACTTGATTCTGCTCAGTGCAGGGGGATGGACTTTATGACCTCTCAAGGTCTCTTTCATCCCTACATTCCTGTGATTCTAAGATGTATTAAAAATTAAAATCCAGATCCTGATTAGGTTATGTGCTTTTTGAGAAGACCAATATATTAGACACTATTTTGCTACTTATAAAAATGAGTCTGAGACATACTGGAACTGCATTGCATTACAGAGTCTATCTTTCCTTTTTGTTCACAAGTTAAGGAACATACTCCGTCTGGTAGGGGAAGAAGCAGCTTAAATAGGAACTGCTGTAGTGGGAAGCCCTCCCCCCCCCCCCTTTCCAGCACCACTCAGACCCAGAATTTTGCAGAAGAGATACCCTCAACGCTCAGGGTACTAGGATCAGTTGGTAGCCAGAGAGGAACCAGACACAGGTCTTATCTACATGGTAGTCTAATCAATGCTCTCTACGGGGGTATGATTTCTAAGTGCATTAGTATGCTGCATGTTAATTGGTCTGAGCTATGTTAAAGCACACTAGGGAACCCTTTAATGTGCACCAGCAAGATTTACATAGATCAATTCATGTACAGCCTGTAAGTGCACTTCAGAAATCACACCTCTGAGAGCATATTACCTTACCGTGAAGACAAGCCCAGAAACTGGAGCCAGTAGGGGCAGAAGCAGCAAAGGAAAGAGAATTTTCCACAGTTTGACTAGACATTCTCTCTCCTCTGGTCCTGGTGAGGGCTCCAAACCTCCTGCTCCCTCTACTTGACTGGGCCTCTTTACATGAACATTTAGTTTGCAGCAAGCTGGGGTATAAATCTACCCCTCACTAGCCTGCAGCACGCTAAGTGTCCGTGTGGATCCTACTGATGTGCCCCAACAGTTCCGTAATGTGTTTGATCTACCCCACTTTGAAAACAGGAGTTAATCTAAATGCACTAGGGTGGTGGTTATCAAATGTATTTAATCTGGTACCCCTTCTTTGTGCCTGTAGTCATTTAATCCTGCCTTCCCAAGTACATATACTGCCACCCAGCTCTGAAGGCCATGCTGCACCACACTTAGTGCCCTATTGCCACCCTTACTTCTCCACTGCTGCTGCCACCATATGGTTAACTGCTGGAGCCCTGCCACCACCAAGTGAGGGATTGGGGGTGGGGGAAGGAGAGCCCAAGCCCAGGCTGCCTTCTGGTGAGGGATTGGAGTAGGAGGAGGAGAACCCAGATGACGGTGCTCCAGCTGTCACTTCCTGGTCGGTGAGGCTCCAGTTCTCTCCTTTTTCCCCACCTCCTGGATGTGCACAGCCCTTTTGCAGGAGTCGCAGCCACCTGAGCTCTTAAAAAGAAGCACACAGCTTGACACATTCCCGTGCCTCCCATGGGAGGCTCGTCCCACAGTTTGAGAACTGCTGCACTAGGGAACTGTTAATGTTTGTCAGCAGAATCCAAGTGCATGGCAGGTTAGTGCTGGGTAGATTTACACTGTAGCTCGCCACAAACTAAGTGTTTGTGTAGACAAGCCCACAGTCTCTTCACCTTAACGTCACTCCACACCTGACCCTCTTTTCCACTCTCTCCCCCAATTCTCTTCCCTTTTCTTTCCATTAACTGATACCCTCCTAAGTAAACCCATCCAAAAACCAAAACAATGTGGAACTAAAGTGACATTTGCTGCCATCACATTGTTCTCTGTGTGTTATACCTCTTCCCCATCTTGCGTTTGTCATGTCTATTTAGATTGTAATCTCTTTGGGATGGGAACCGTAGACTACTATGTGAACAATGCCTAGCATAATGGGGCCCTCACTTTGGTCGGTCCATAGGCACTTCCATAATAAACATGTTAAATACTAAGGAACAACAGTAGACTTACCATGTGTTTTGCAACTTTGTCATTTGGGAGTATTAACATGGGGTTGCATAGGACTATGATACTTCTCTAATTAATATTCAAGATTTAAGCCTTTGAGAGGCAACATAACACATACTTAGCATGCTGGCTGAGGGAAAATGATCATGGCTCCTAAACCATGGCAGGATAGTATGAAAACATTGTTCTTTTTTTTCTTTTCCAGCATAATTCTTGATTTTTGGAAAAGTGCTGTAAATGGAGAATGGTGAGATCAGAGTATTTTAAGCCCTTGGAGTCAGCAGTGGCAGAATTAAACTCATTTATAAAATTACTCAACCAGGTGGTTGCCTAGTAACAAATGCATTCTGTTCTGAATACTTAAGGGGCATAGATTTTTAATCTGAATCCTACATAAGACTGATCTTTTAAACAAAGTTTTTATAGTAGTATGCTTTTTTATTTTGTAGTTGTAACATTTTCTTTTTGCTCTCCCATTTATGTTTATTAAAGACAAGAAATTATATACATAGACTGATTCATTGTAATGTTACTAACCTTTAATGGAACCGTAATATGTATTATTTCTTATTGTTTAGTAATGGTGAAAAGGAAACTGTTGCTAAAAAAATGGAAACTTTGTACTGAAACTCTTAACTCTTTTAATGTATGGCTTGGTGTGTTTTGTTAAAAATCACTCCTAAAAGATTTTCATGATTCAACAGTTAAGTTTTTTTTAAAAGTTTCCATTATAAACCTACTGTTGATCTCCTCCCCACCCAGCTTTAAAACCAAACAAAAACAAAGCAACTAACAAAAAAAAAGACTATTCTTAAACTAGGTTACAAGGGAATTTTTTTAATAAGAGATTTGATGTTAATTAGATGATATGCTCTGAGACAAGAATTAGGGGGAAAAATTAAATTATTATTTGAAAAATTCCCACCCTTTTCTGTAATATCACAGAGAGCGGGTGAGGGGGGAAGCAACTTGGTCTTAAAAACTCCAAAATGATTTTCTCAATGAGAAATAATTAAAAATATTTTTGCAAGTTACGGTGATTAATTGGGAGTTTTGAATTCCATAGTGAATAACCATTGATAGGTCTTTGAGGAGTAAATCTACATCTAGGTAGGTCATGCAGAATTACAAACTTTAGGCTTGGTCTGTGAAGATTCTAAACTCTTTAGAAGTCGTCCCCTCCCCACCCCACACACACACCTCCAGTAAAAGGTAAATGTGAGAGTTCATGAATTAGGATTGATGCTATTACCTAGTGACAAAAGTAGAATGATAAGGACTGTCCGAGAGAGCACTAATGTTGGTAATAGACATGAACAGAAAAGAGATTAACATGTGAATAGTATAAACCAATGTAAATAGCCAATAACCAGGAAGACGTGGAAAAGGAGAAACGTGTAGTGCAGTCACTGTATCGGAAAGTACAGAAATACTGCCTATCACAATGACCAACCCAGCGGAGTTGGTGTTTAATGACCTGTGCTTCTACACTGCTGATGTTGGCTGCAGAGAGAATCTGTTATTACTTTAACCCCTGGTTCGGTTCCTGTGTTTCTTGGCATTCAGGGAGGGTTTCATTGGGCCTATGTCAATATTTCTGGTACTCAAAAACCAGATTGTTTTGACCTTTCTTTTTTTTTTTCTCTTTTTTTCTCTCTTTTTTTTTTTCATCTGGGACCCCTGCTTGAATCTTGAGGCCTGTGTCTGCAGCAGTTCTGATGATTCACCTCAGCATTTTGTGTTTATAGGATGCCAAGCTGATCAAAACCTAAGAAGTGTGGAGAAGTGTTCTGTAGCTTACAAACCATGTCCTTGTGGCTGGTTTATGTTGGTGGCAGACAACCATCTCTGTTGCATCATTTGCCGGGGAGTTGGCTGAAAACTCAAGGGAGGCTATAGTTACTTGCAGATGTCACTCAGGACTCAATGGGAATGGCTCTCACGTCATCCTTCAGGCATCCCAAAGACACTCTTCTGCTCAGATGTGAGTGTGGCCTGAAGTGTTTCATGCTTCTGCTTCAAGGGTTTATCCTTAGAGTCAGCTGAGGAGAGTGAACTCTGAGGCAGTGTTGTTTCCACTTACGTAGGCACAAATTCATCTCCTACTCTGCTACCTTTACAATGAAGGGCTCTGTCAAGTATCTACCCCTTGACACACTTGGGATCACAGTGCTTCAGATCTGTTGTGCTGAATGCTGGCTTATTTGGTGAGACAGAATCTCTGCAGAAAGTGTTGAGCCATTGAAAGAGAGCCAGCAACTCATTGTTGCAGCCCTCCACTCCAGGCAGTTTAGTTATAAAAGTCCCAGATTTCTCCCTTCTGTGTTGCATGTTTTTGCAGCAGAGATGAAGGCAGTTATTCCAGTATATATACTAGGCTACCTGCTCATCCCATTGTGTTCTCTCTGAGGCTTCCATTAAGTCATCAATTCTAAATTTGAAGCATTCATCTAACTCTGAATGAGGAGTGGTTGGAGGTTTTTTGGCACAGAAACTAGATAGTGGTGATAGAGGCAACAATGGCTAGAAGGAACAGTTGCTGCTCACATGGTAATGATCTGTAGTGTTGGGTTTCTTTGGTGCATTGTATTATCAATCTGCAACTGCCACCTTTAATAATAGATAATTAATTTCATGGCCAAGGGGATTAAATGATCTTAAAGAACACCTACCTTGGTCAAATCTCTATCCAAAAAAAAATGCCAGGAACTTAGAAACTTGGTGGACAAAGGTGTAGGTCTGGTCTGGTATCATATAATGTTTTTTGATGCAGATGATACAGCAGCAAAAACTAGTGCCTTGGGATTAGGCTCCCATAGGTCTGCTTGGTTGCAGCCTTCCTTGTTCTGCTGTCAGATCCAGAGAGAGAGCTTAGAGCTTCCTTACACAAGAAACATCTTGTTTGGGAAGCAGGTGAAGGCTCCATTGCGAAAGGTTAAGTCCATGCTGAGTTCTCCTGGGCCAGTTTGTCATTACTTGGACCCTTTCCACAAAGGGAGACAGTCCTCTTCATAAGTGGACTTTCACATCAGCCACTGGCTTCAAGGTGACACTGCACATGATTGAATGGTCTGAAATTCTGCTGCTTTGAAGAACTTAAGACACTCATCCACACCTCCTTTCAGTGTCTGGATGTTACTTTTTGTGATGTTTGTTTGATTTTTGGCACATGATTTTTTGGCATATTTTAAATAATTTAAATTTCAATTACTTATTACTTTTGGAATCTTTGCCTTCTGTGCAATCCATATTTAACTGGAAGTCCAGCAGTTAACTTGAGCAGATAGCATATGATTGGTAATAGGGGGAGGGTCAGGCTTGCATTCCATTCTGCTGCTGCCACCTTTTTGGGTATACATTTTCAAAAGCACGTGGAGTTCTCACTGTTTTCATGCTAGGGAGCTGACTCCTAGGACTGAGTCCCATCAGAATGATAACAGGTCAGTAATTTCTCCATGCCTCTGCTACATTTGGAATTTACTGATATGCCAACATGCCTCTCACGAGATGGAGTTTCATTTATTCAGACATTGATAAAAATGATCATTACTCAATACACTGTTGTATAGTAGGTCATGCCAACTGGTGTCACATCACATGTATTAAACCTTTCATTTTCAGCATTTTTTTTTAACCTGTAGAATCAAAAACTGAATTCTGCAAAATTTTAGTTTTAAATTTGCTTCTAATAAAAATTTGCATCTGGCCTATAATGGTTAAAAGTACTGTTGTGATGCACATTGTGGTAAAACGTTCTTACATTGTGCTTCAATTTATAACTTAAAACATGTCTGGAGAAAATAACTGATGAGTAAAATGATGTCTGCAAAGATAATTTTTATGCTAGAGAAATAAACTTTAAATCAAAATCCCCAAATAAAGAATTTAAATCAGAAAGATAATCACAGAATCATTAAACAAGTGATAACTAGATGGGCTAGATTCACAAAAGGATTTAGCTGCCTACATCCCAGAATCCTCACTGGGATTCAGACAGCTGCTGTTCATCGACCCCCAAACCCCAAGGTGCCTAAACCTGGCCACTGCCAAAATTTTTGCAGCAAAAGTTCCCTAAGTGCCTGTTTCTACCTCTAAGCCTCTGCACTGCAATCCCATGTCAGGCAGCTAGACTCCTAAGCCTCAGTGCAATGCACAAACCAGAGGAAGATAGGCAATCCTTTGCCTAGGGTGACCAGATGTCCCGATTAAATCAGGACTGTCCCGATTTTCAGGCGTTTGTCCTGCGTCCCGATTGATGTTCGGTCGGGATACAATTTGTCCCAATATTTCGCATTCCTGTTTTTTTTTGTTTTGTTTTTTGTTCTGCCGGCGGGACTCCACTTCTGCCCCCCTCCGCTTCCCTCCTTCCCCGCCCCGGTTTTTTTTTGGGGGGGTGGTTTTTTTTGCGCTCTCTCTCTCTCTGCTGGCGGGACTCCAGGCCTCCGCGCCCTTTTTATTTATTTTTTTTTTTCTGTGCCGGCAGGACTCCGCTTTTTTATTTTTTGTGCTCCCCCCAATGTGTCCCAATATTTTCTTCATCCCATCTAGTCACCCTGCGTTGGTTATCAGACCTGATAGAGCTGACACTGGAGCCACCATTCCAGCTTCTGTGAAGACCGGACATCCCCTCACAAAAGTCCTCTTCTTCATCCAGACCAAAAACAGATTCATCTAATAGCCTGGCCATTGAGAGAAAACACTAGAAGGGTTCAGTCTATCCTCCATGTCATTAAGACATTGCTTTTGTGTAGTTGAGTATCAGTACTGAAAACATATGTCTCATCTGCTCCAGATTCAACAACTGATGCCAAGAGCACAATGAAAATCCAGACGGTCCAACCATTCTGGATTTTTTTCCAAGAAGGCATAGACAAAGGTCTTCAGCCCAGTACCATGGTGCCTCAGGTGTGTCTTAATAGCACGTTGTTTGCAGGATTTAATTGTGGCCCTAATGCCATCTCCTAACATGTTTGACTAATCAAGATTGAGACATTTCCTCCCTACTGCCATATAAGCAGAAAAGTCAGCATGGATTTGTCAAGAACAAATCATGCCAACCAACATAATAGCTTTCTTTGACAGGGTAAGAAACCTTATGGATAGTGGGGAAACATTATATTTGGTATATCTTGGCTTTTGATACTGTCTCACATGACCATCTCATAAACAAACAAGGGAAATTTAACCCAGGTGGAGTTACTATAAAGTGTGTGCATAACTGGTTGGAAAACCATTCCCAGAGAGTAATCATCAGTGGTTAGCAGTCAAGCTGGAAGGGCACCCTCAAGAATGGGGTCCCGCAGGGATCAGTTCTGGGTCCAGTTCTGTTTAACATCTTCATCAGTGGTTTAGATAATGGCATCAAGAGTACACATATAAGCTTTGTTGACAATACAAGCTGGGAGGGGTTGTGAGTGCTTTGGAGGTTAGGATTAAAATTCAAAATGATCTGGACAAACTGGAGAAATGTTCTGAAGAAAATAAGATGAAATTCAAGAAAGACAAATAAAGACAAATGCAGTTTTGATTCCCACATTCTAAAAATCTGTCTAAATCGATAGAAAAAAATAAAGTTCACATCTGGATATAAATCACTGAAAGGATAAAACTATAATTACAGCAGAAAGAAGGGGAGGAGAAAAGGATATACAGTTAACCCTCTTTCTCTGGCCTTTTAAGATGACCACATCAGCATTACCTTGGCCACATTGTATCTCCTGGGTAATAGTAGTGTATTTTATTTATACAGATCTATAAGCATGCATGAGACTTTACCAATAGCCTATGACCCAAATAGCCTTCAATTCAAATTACATATACAAGCACAAAGTAGTTGAGAAAGGAGAGAGATATGACTGTCAAGCAATTTGGCTTGTTTAGGTTGTTGTTCCCTGGTTCTTTAATTATTAAAAAAAAGTGTGTAATATTTTAAAGGAATAGAAGGGCAGAGTGGTGGAAGGCAAGTGGACCAAAGTGAGCTTTTAGGAAAGAGTTGGAGGTGAGCAAAGAATCTCGGTACGTGATCAAAGAAGGATTCCAGGGCACAGTTTTAATTATAGGGACAGGAGTAGAAGAAAGGAAACAATGAGTCATATTTTATAGTATTGCTGATTTGATATCAAAGTTTTGGTATGGTGGCAGTTATTAAAAAGTCAACATTTTCCATCAGTTGCCACCCAGTGTTTTCTGAGATTCCTATGGCTGGCAAATACTAACTTTTCTAATTACTTTTACTATACTGTAGAGCAACAGGTTCCATAGTTAAGGTACGTTTAATTAATAAGCCTTATGTTGATAATCTCTAAATTTATTTTGGTAGAGGAAGGATACGTTTCTGTTGAAGAGCTCACATTATGACCTCTTTGCACATGGGAATGTTTTGTGTAAATTTGATGTTAATCTGCCAAGATTTTTTTTGAGATAAGTATGTTTTGTACCTTCCTCCCCTTTTATTTTTAAAAGCACCCCTAGTTCTGGTCCTAACTTTGAGTGCTGAGAATACTCTTTGGGGAGGAGTCTGGTGTGGTGTGTGTTTCGTTTTGGGGGTGGTTGGGTTTTTATTGGACCCAGTGCTTAAACAGTTCTCTCTTACCTATTTTCCTTCTTTTAGATCAGGATTTAGGTTACTTTCTCTTGGGGATTCCCAATAGTGATTAGCTTTAATGTAGCAGTCCATACAATATACCACATCATAGCCAATAACAGAGATGTGAACTTACCCAGCCCAACCCTGAAAAATAATCTTGATGACCTAACAAACTCCATGAAGCCAATGAAATTCCTAGTTGAGGCTCCTATTCTAATGTCTGCTTTAAATACTGTTGACAATACAGAAAAAATCAGAGAAATCTGATTGAACATAATGTGATGCATGGTATTGGAGAACGCTGACGTACTGAGGGATGATTTTAAAAAGCATCAGATTTGATGTTGAATATTCTGTCACTTGTGGCTTTAAACTAGATTATTAACAATATTTCAATGATTGTTTTGTTTATATCTTTATATTTAAACAAAACAACCCCCAAACCCTGTGGATTTATTTAAGAACTTTCAAATATTTGTATGGGTTAATGTGCATGAAACAGAAGAATCATGGTGCTAATAACTTTAACTTACAGATATTTTAAGCATTCTTTTATGTAGAAAAGGAAAATCCATTACTGATGTTTGATACTTTGAGTTATGCTTGCATCAATGTTAACCCTCCCATTTTAGTTTCATATGGACTTAGAATTCAGGACAGATTTTTTTCTTATCTTCTAATTAGAGATCAAACTATCTCATTTGCCAGATGAATAAATTTTAACTGAAATGTTGAATTTACAATGGTGTCACCAGTGAAGCCTTGCAAATTACAGCTGGTATTTTCAAGCTAAAATGGCATAGTCTGTGAAGACATGGGTTTACTGGTCTATATAGCACATAGCTATATTTGATGTGCAAGACAGTACATTGTTCCAGACTTAACATGAAGCGTTTTTGTTAAATGCTTAAATGCTTGGTGTAGTTTCACTGTGTGTTGAATTAAAGGAATCCACAACTGCATTTTGAAGCTAATATTTTTTTACTTTAAAGGCCATAGGAAAATTAATAGATAGTATTAACTTGTCTAAATCTCAGTTTATGGATTAGAAGAAAAGAATGCAAGTAGACTTCCAGATTAACATGATGATGTCACCTTGCTGGTGCCTGTGAACAAGCAGCAGAACTAGTATATCAGCAAATGCCTACTGGTCATAACGTTTCAAGACCAAAAGAGTTGTTTAAATAGAGAAAAATGGAATTGATTTGAAATCAGTTCACATTTTATGCTTCTGAGGAGTTATTAGAGGCAGGCATAGCCAGCACAGGTTTTTAAACTGTAATTTGTTCCCTGTGATGGGGCATTCACCTCTCGTGCCCACCTTGTCAGCTAGATGCAAGGCTGCAATCTTTCTTGGGTCTGGCACCTCCTGTCGGCTGCTGATCTCACTAGTCAGGTCTTCAGTGGCTCAGCTGTCCAGCCAAGCTACACACAGTTAATATGCATGAATAAACCCCTTCTTGGGTTAAAAAAAAAAGATAAACAAGGACTGTCACTGTGCCCTTGTTAGTGTCTTCATTCCTGTCTCTGGGCTCAGTTTTCAGCCTCTTCTGGGCTAACTTTAGGTCCTTAACTGTTCTATTATAGAATACTGCCCCTAGGACTTTCTTCCTGGAGACTCTTGTCTTCACTGGTTCTCACTGCCTCAGCTCTCCAGCGAGGTCATTTCTCAAGACTATCTAGCTGCTGTTACCAGGGTCTTCAGTCCTGTCCCTGAGTCCTTTAAATTCCAGCCCTTTGTTTGGACTTCTAAATGAGCCTTGTCCCCTTCTCAGTACTCTTGAGCCTACTCCAGGTCCCAACCCAGGGACCCTATAAACAGCAGTCATATATAGCTCCCTTTAACTCCTTCCATTGCCTGGTACTATTTTTCCTTGGTCGTCTTCCCACCGGATCTCTGCCCTGTCACCCATTCTCTTGGGGTTACAGTTCTCAAATCTACTCTATCTTTGCAGAAAGCAAAATGCAACCAGAACTCCATTTCTGGTTCTCTTGAGCATCTGTGGCCAGAGTGGAGCACCCTTCCTTTACTGCTCCAGTCCCAGCCAGGAACTGAACTACTTATACTCCTGCAGCTCTTTTAACTGAGACTGC